>NC_069659.1:62519090-62836136 GCF_027244095.1 Hemicordylus capensis | reverse complement strand
ACGGGAGGTGTTTTTAAATGATTTCAGCAAGAATATTGTATACAGTACTTTACACAGCTGCTCAAAGGAATGAAAGTCCCCTAAGCTTCCTGACTGCTGAACTTATGGACCATAATCACCAGAGAAAGAAAAACAGTATCTTTTGATCCTTTTGACAATGATATCTTTCTGAGTCAACTTACCAGACTAGGCCTCAGGTGAATCCTGTACTCTGATGGCTCTGATCCTACCAGGAGAGCTATACTCAGAAGGTGGTGCTAGGGAATTTCTGTTCAGCCCTATTGCCATTGGTATATGGAGCATCACAGGATTCCATTCTGTCCCCCATGCTATTTAACATTTACATGAAAACATTAAGAACATAAGAACAGCTCAGCTGGATCCAGCATCCTGTTTCACACAGTGGCCCACCAGATGCCCCGGAAGCCTACAGGCAAGAGTTTAGGGCTGCTGTTATCCCTCTGCAGCTGGTACTCAGAGGCTTCCTGCCTTTGAGGCTGGAAGTGGCCTATAGCCCTCCAATTGGTAGCCATTGATAGACCTCTCCTCCATGAAGTTATCAATTGGGGGAGGTTATCTATGGATTGGTTATCTAAGGTTGTGGTGTCACCAATATTCAGTTGATACCCAGTTCTACATGCCATCTATAACAGCAAATAACAAGGGAGGCACTGGGTGTTCTGAACGATTTGCAAATAGTTTTGGACTGGATAAGAATAAACAATCTGAAGCTTAATGCAGACAAGGTGGAAGTGCTCTAGGTTGGTAAGTCTGTCAGACTTGGAGCTGATGTACAACCTGTGTCGATGTGGCTATGTCCTTCCTGAAGAACCAAGTTCATCACCTGAAAGTTCTCCTGGATCCATATCTATCAGGGTTTCTCAACGTTGGGTCCCCAGATGTTATTGGACTCCAACTCCCATAATCCCCAGCCCCAGTGGCCTTTGGTTGGGAATTATGGGAATTGAAGTCCAATTACATCTGGGGACCCACACGTTGAGAATCCCTGATCTAGATGCTCAGGTGATGTCGGTAGACAGGAGTGTTTTCTACATGTTTAGGCTTGTATACCAAGTATAACCCTATTTGCAGATAGGGATGTACACAAACCATGGTTTAAACACTTTTTGGGATATCTGAATGGGAACTTTAAAGAAAAAGGAGAGCAGGCCTTTTCTTGATCTCCACCCCGCCCCCCATTCAGCTTCCTGCTGGGGTAGCGTGCCTCCCAATAACCCCTGGTATGGTGCCAGCATATACATGGCATCCGTGCATGTGTGAGCACCATTTGCTTGGTTAGCAACACCATGCAGATGGTATCTGTGCATGCATTGGGAGGCACACTACCCCAGCAGGAAGCTGAATGGTGGGGGGAGAGCAAGAAAAGGCCTGCTCTCCTTTTTCTTAAAGTTCCCATTTGAACTTCCCCAAAAGTGCTTGAACTGCACATTCCTGCCTGCAAACAGTGGGTCTGACTTTGCTTACACCTGCGTTGGTCACATTGTAATGTGTTTTTAAGTTTAAAGCCTCACACCGTAAGAACAGCCCTGCTGGACCAAGACCAAGACCAAGCGCATCTAGTCCAGCATTTTGTTTCCCACAGTGGCCCACCGGACGCCTCTGAGAAGACAAAGACAAGAGGTGAAGCATGCCCAATACTGCTGTTGCTGCCCTGCAACTGGTATTCAGAGACATCTTGCCTCTGAGGCTGGAGGTGGCCTATAGGCCTCAGACTTGTAGCCATAGATAAACTTGTCCTCCATCTGTAAGGACTTCCTGTACCCATACGACCCTAACCAGGCCATAAGATCAAAAACCTAGCTCTCTGGCTTGCCATAGCTTCATATTTGTTAAGTGGGACCAGGGACTGAGTTTTTTCCCCCAGCATGGCACTGCAACTATAGAACATTCTCCCTGAGTATATCCATCAGGCCCTTAGCTGTCTTCAAAAAGGTTGTAAAATATTTTTCCTCTATAAAGCTTTTGATGTAAGAATAAGCATTTTATTTTATTTTATTGCCTGTGCTTGCTGTTCTTGTACTTCTTTTACTGTGCTGCTGCTGTTAGAATTCTTAAAGAATGTTTATTTTATTATATTTTTATATGTATTTTATATTTGAAATTGTAAGCCACTGCCATCTTGGGAGATCTGTGTTATGAAAGACAGTATATAAATAATTTAAATAAACTAAGGCTAACACCCTGAGTTATAAAGTACCGGCACTGCAACAGCAATGCTGGTGCTTCATAACTCACAAGCCCACTTCAGACATTATAAATTATGAGCAGTGCTCATGCTTATAGTGGGGGAAAGGCAGAGGAAGTCCTGCCCCATCACTGTCACTCACCCCCTTGCCCTGATGAACATACTTATGACACCATTTGTCTGAAGGGTCAGTGCCCGTAAGTGTGTTCATGGGCAAATCTGTGAGCTGCAACCTTGATTGATCAAGGTTGCAGCTCACAGAATCACTGGCAAACATGCTTACAGTGCTGTGCTTTTCTGACAAGCAGCGTCATAAGCATGTTCATCAGAGTGAGGGAATGAGTGATGGGGGTGGGACTTCCTCCTCCTTTTCTCCTCTGAAAGCGTGAGCGTTACGATGTATAACATCTGAAGAAGGCTACCGTGTTAACTGAAATTAATAAATAACATTGAAATGGATGAGGTAAGCCAGCACTGCACTGAATATTTGACTGTAAAAAACTGGAAAAACCTACAGAGAACATGACCTGTTTTATACACACAAAGCCCCTCTCAAAACATGCCTAGCTTTTTTAATGGCTCTTCACAGCCTCTGCCTCTTTGTTGTTTCTCCATCACAGTTTTTTCTCCTTCCCTGCATAATCCCGACCAACCACCAGGAGTTGCAAACTGCGTTAGAGGACATGGCAATGTAACCTAGCCAAATCTGATTGGTTATACAGTGTTACATAATCATGTCACCTAACACACTGTCATTGAGGACAAACAAAGCAGCATTACTTTCACTGAGAAGGTGGAAGGAATGTGTCAGGACTGGTTACCAAAGCAATGACTGGTTGCCAAGGCAACGAGGCACTGCTCCATGTTTTTCCATGTTGAGCTGTGGAAGACAATGAAAAAAAACCACTTCATAGCAGATCACAGGAAGATGGACGTTTTTATCCTTAGCATCAGGGGTGCATCTTAAAGGCTAAAGTGGGCCTTAACCCAGGCTCCGGGATTGTGTGTTCTCAGGGGCTGCACCTAGAGCACCCATTTCCTGGAAGAATCCCCCAATGCATCCCAGTACACCGCATCCCAGCCTCCAGAGTTCCCCACTGTGCCACACAGGACGGATCATCCGGGAGCACAGTCAAACCTACCTCTCCCCTGCTGCCAGCCAGTCACCAATCTGCTGTGTGGATGACCTACATGATCCATACTGCTCTGAGTAGCATGGATCTTTGGGGGCTGGAGAAATGAAGCCCGGCCTCCAGATATCCCTAAATGCCCTGCAGCCCAAGCAGACACATGGCACCTGACCTGGGTAAACTCCGGCTACCTAGGGAGGCAACTCCATGATTGGCCCCAAACCCAGCACTCCACATAGCAGCTCTACCCAGGTAGGGCTGCTCATCTGAACAACCTCTTTCTGTCTTCCTCCACTATGCTATTATGGCTGCTTCCCTGCTGTTTGCTGCATAGTGCAGCAGGACAAGACATGCTTCTTTGCATTGCCTAGGCAACTGCACTGTGCTATGTGTCTTTCCATCTGTACTGTGTGGGGAATTTAGAGCAATATTAGAACTAAGAAGAAAGTTCCAGATCTGGATGGATCAGTCATTTTGGTCAACCTTGACTGTAGCAGGACACCAGGGAGGAGGCAATCTCTAGGTATTTGTTGCCAAAGGCATCCATTAGGTGTTCTGTAATGTTGCCTGAAGGTTATGGCATTACCAACTATATTCTCATTTCAGTGTGAAATAATTTAGCCTTCCAGATTACAATAAACTCCACATGTAAGATTATAGTGATTGTGAATGAATGAACAAAACACAAAAATATTGCTGTTTCATCAAAAGTGAGAAGTTTAACTTTTACCTAAGCTGTCACAAAAAGAAGAAAACAAAAAGAAGAAAACAAATGGAAGAGTGTAGGTTTAGGCTTTTACATTAGGCTTTAGATGCATAATGAATTCCTATTTTTCTACATTCAATATGGTCAGACACTTCCACAGGGATCCTGGTCAGGGAGAGGTTATAGACCACAGCCACTCCACCTCCCTGCCCACCTCCCCACACCCGCTTCTCAACAAAGTACCCTGGAGGAAGAAGCTGGGACCAAACTGGACCAATTAGATAGATAGATAGATAGATAGATAGATAGATAGATAGATAGATCCCATACACCAATTAGGCATTGTGTGAAATGCTTTAATTTGTCTGAACTCAATCTACTGCTAATCAGCTTCAATGGATGCTCCCACTTTTAGTGTTGGGGAGAAGGAAGTCCACTTCTCTTTCTGGAGAAATAGCAGAAATTATACCCCATGCCTATGGGATATATACATGTTGTGCATTTATAAGTGATCGTTTGGTTTCCACTTTTGTCCAACATAAACAGCTAGACAATATAAAAAGCAATACAGCTATTTGTATGTTTAGAAATATTGAGGTATGTAGCAATAATACAAGTCAGCAAAATACTACCCTGCCTGCTAAAAGCCAGTAGGTATAACTCTTGCTGTTTAGTATTAATAGAGTATATTGGAACACTGGGTAGGGAAATCAAATGAGTTTGAATTTATATTTGTCAGGTCCAGAGTATAAATGAGGTCATTTATAAAATTAGCCTGAAATTTATTTGATTACAGTCAGGCTGCAGCATGATGGAACCACCAGAAACTGAGTGATTTTTGTAAATATAATCCATGAAGTGTCAAGGCATTAGTGGGCCCAAAGGAAATGCTGTGGTTTTCATTATCAGTTTTTGATTAGTCAAATGTTTAGTGCTTTGCTACCACTCACTGTGGTATGCTGGTATTGGTACAAAGGCACTCATCCTTTTTAATGAGCATATAGATCAGGGAGAAGACTTAAGCAAAAATGTATAATCTCTGAAATGAGAACCAAAGTAAGCTGGTTGAAATGATTCATTTTCATTCTGACTTGGATTTGCCTTGCCTATTATTATGGGTAATGAAAATTATATTTTGTTGCTATTATCTTTCCTTGCAGCTATTGAAATGAATGGAGAATAGGTAAAATCTCACTCAATATCTAAAGTCCTAAACTGGCAATGTAATTCTCATGAATCAAGGCAACCTGAGATAGATAGATAGATAGATAGATAGATAGATAGATAGATAGATAGATAGATAGATAGATCGATCTTGTTAATTGTACCCATCTATGAAAGGTATTTCACAATACACATTCTCTTTTTTTTGTCATTGACTTGTAGGGAACCTGAGCTGATGGATATAAGAAACAATGTTGCTGTATTACAGCGGAGCATCATAAACAGTATTTTCACATCTTTCATGTTACATATAGTATTTTAAAATACCAGCTCCTCTAAAAATGCAGTCATTATCCAAACTTGACTCATGGGGAATTGATTGAGGACAACTTGAAAAGTGTTTTTTTTTTTTTAAATAATAATAATTGCAAAACAAAACTAGAATATGACAATAAATCTAGGACACATTTTAGTTACAAAGTGAGGTACTGTACTCATTTAAGACTTGTAGTGCAGTGGACAGTAATTGACTCACCAAACTCTGTGTCAATTTTCACTCTACGTAGAAATTAATGCATGGGGGTAAAAACTGGAGTTGTGCCCCTCTAGATCCATCCAGAGACATAAGTTTTGGGCGATATAAAAATAAATAAATAAATAAATAAATAAATAAATCCATAGAATAACATTTTAGAGGGACCATGAAGATCTTCTCATCCAAACCTATGAGCAGGAAAGCAGAGTATCCCCCAGGCTTAATGTGTTCAGGTGCCCTTTACATGTATGTACATGTGTAATCTGTACCCTGCAGGTAATGAGTGTTTGCACAGGCCTCAATGCTTTTGTCATCTTTCCCTCAGAACAACTAGCCAACAGGTGATTCACCACATGGTGGCAGCATGGGGCTGTATGAGATAAGAGAAAAGACTTGTTGGTGAATATTTAGCCCATGGGCCTGTGTTGACTCCCCATATTCTAGGAAATGGAAGACATTTTGCTCCCACTCCCATACTAAAGCAAACATATCTAGGTAAGTCTATTATCATGCAAATGCATTTTCAAGGTAACACAATGTTCTACACACTACTGTAAGCCATGGATAGGCAGTATAAACCCTATAGGTAAGGCCATATCCAGCTGTCCAAGACCTAACGCTATAAAATTATAGCCCACTGAAGGACAATGTAGACTGTAGAAAAGCTTTGTTAGGTACAGCCCTTTATTAGAGCTGAGGCTGGAGAGGTCGGGGGCGGGGGGTCAGAAGCGTGCCTGCATTCCCCCACATGATCCTCACTGCTCCTGGTCCGAAGCACTGTGCGCCCACACAACTGGTGTGCAAGCACTCTGGAAACAGCGAGGTTGTGGGAGGTTGTGGAAACAGCAAGGTTGTGTGTCCTCCTGCATCCCACAATGCATCCCACAAAGAGCACAGTGCATTTACCCACTGCCGGGTGCTCCTTCCATCTGGCTCTATGGAGTGTCTACACAACCAGCCAGTGAGGGAGGAGGCCTATCCTGGTAGGGCTTTACTAACCTGGGTAGACCTGGTCATGAGAATGGCCTCTTATTCTGTCCGATTCTGCATGTTAAGACCACAATAAATGATACCAAAAGCTAAATCTCATTTTACATATTACTATAATTTGTTTACTTGATTCCACGGACTCCCTGACATGCAGCCTAGCTCTGCACGAGTATAGTAGTGCTTTGTTCCAGACTACCACTGTGCTCTCATGGGAGTGGGGTGAGGGGAAATTTTCACTGATCTTCCCTTCCCTGTGAAGCCCACTGGGCTTCACAAAATTTTGTCTCATCTGGGACACAACACAGCAGTAGTTTAGTGCTCACCAAGGCTTCACCCACACAGTGTTAGTCTGGATGTCAGACACTATAATTAATTTTAAAATGTGAACATGTTCAGTTGGTTTAGATGGCCACTCTAGTTCAGTTTCTATAGTCCAAGCTTTGTGATTCTTGCAGATTCTTTCCCTGCTTTCTTCATTTTTCATGTTTATTGTTGCAGACCAAATATTACCAACAGGAAGACCAACAATGATCAAATATCCATGTTGTCTGCATCTGAAGACCTCTGTTCAGTGCTTTCATCTTTTCTTCCCCTTTGAAGGCTAAAGGTATATACCAACTCATAGCTGTAATGCCCTGGAAAAATCTTTCTGCTTGTTAAAAATCTCATCATTTCTGGATGTCCTTATCGCTAACACTGTAAACTTGAATTTATTAACTGTAAAGTTTTAATAGGGACTTTTAAGGGGAAATTATCAATTAATCAGGGAAATTCTCAATTAATCAGGACAATTATTATGCATGTGCTCCAGTACAACTGATTGATAAAAAGACTGTGGAACCCAAATGTGGAAAAATGCTTTGCATTCTTGCCACAGCAATGCCCTTTGACAGCTGTATTGTTGTGAACATGCTGCATCCTATGACTACCAGTTTTAACAAGCTAGTGCATTTCAAGTAATAGCTGTGGTCAGGATGCCAGATGATTAGGAGGTTAGAAATGCTGCTTCAGTTGTCTCAAATATCACAATGAATGTGCAAGGGCCAACAAAATAGTGTCTCCTTCATAACAATTGATTTGTTTTCTCTAAATAATGAGTGGTTCCTTTTCTGAATCTCCAAATGTCTGTTACCAAGAAATATCCCCAAGTCTGAGAATGTACAGCCTTGATATAAATACTCTCATTTTAGTGCAGGAAGTGTTTCCTCTATTTTCTTCTCTCAGTAAGCAAAAACCTCAGTGGCTGCTATACGGTGGCTGAAATGGAAATTCCCACCTGTATCTTCAAGTGCCAGTGGAGGCAGAGGGGCACCACCAATATTATACAAATGCTTGGTTGCTGACTGCATAGTTGTGGGGGCAACTATCCAGTCAGTAGCTGTGCACTTGCATGGTGTTGTTGTCTGTGTGACTCCACTGCTACCTCCCAATGCTTGAAAGGATGGATTGGAATTCCCCTCCGCCCTCTTGAGTGATCACCAGTCAGTGGCCACTGGAGGCTTTGCCTAGTGAACTGCTTCACCAGCCACCACTGCTCATGACTCTCACACATTTCCAACTTGTCATCTTCTCTTCTACTACATGAAAATGTGCTGTAGTAGTAGAAGTCAATACAAGAATTATGGGGTGCCGTTGTAGACCATTTTAGTATCTCAACAAGTCTGGTATGCATTGAACATGTAACAAAAACACAAATGGACATGGAAACATTCAAGTCATCAGGATTTCAGTAGTCTGCTACATTTTTTAAACTTCATTGCACAGATTTTGTTGTACAAACCAACAGGTAACAAATGAAAATGAATATATAGGTTATTTCAAGCAAATGTGATTAAGGAAATGCTTTCGGGTTGATAACCCACCCCATTCCATGACTACCACCAATTAGTTTTGAAAGAGTCCTAAACTTTGGCTGGGGAGTATGGGCTAACTCTTATATCTAGATGCGGAATGAAAGGGGATCATAAAGCAGCCGTATGCCCATTGGTTGATTTAGGAAAAGAGAATTGTTGGTGGTGCTTATTCTTGCTGACTTTGTGCCTTCTGATCTGGAAGCTCTGCCTCTTAGTTCCATGAGTATGCTATGGGTTAGAGTATTTGAAAGTGAAATAAATGCACTTTGCATATCCTACAAATCCCATAGTGCTAGCTAAAGGTACTGAAAACAGATTTTAGAGCTGAGCAAATTAAACCTGGTCTCTTTAAGAGGAACACATTGTCTGTGAAGGAATTCCTTCTATTCCAGAACATCACAACTCCATGAATTTCCCCTTAGGAGTGAAGGGAGCTGATACTGAGAGGTGCTCTGTAATAACAGCCACAGAGAACTATGGGGACTCAATAATTTAATATAAAGTGAACAGGCCACCAGAGTCCTGAGATGAATGGAATTTCACCAAGCCTGAAGTCTGATCATAAAATAAACTGATAAAAAGCAAGGCTTCTAAACTGGTACTGTTGGATGGTATGTGATATCTCAAAGAACATTGGATGTCTAAATTCTGTTATACCCGTATATCACTAACAGTGTCATACAGCCCAGTCCCTGGCACATTTAGAAGTAAGTTCTGCTTATTTATATTGGACTTACTTCCAAATAAAACAAACAAACCAATAGTCCTGTCCTATAGCACCTTTATTAAACCAACAAATGAATGGTGGAACAGAGTTTGGTAGACCACAGCCTCTTTGTTAACTACATGAAGGCATCATACATCTGATAAAGCAGACTTAGCCCATGAAAGCCTGTGCCACAATAAATATGTCAGTCTCTAAGGTGATACAGGACAGGACTGTTTTTGCTGCAATAGACTGGAATTCATCACTTAGAAGTAAATGACAGAACTGGAGTCTCGAATGAAATGGCATATGTACTGAAAAATACTATGTAAGCATAGAAACCTATGCCAAACCCAAAATAAAACTAAACTATATGTGTGAATTTCCATGACAGAGTTTTGGAGAAAATAAATGTAACCAAAAAAGGGAGGGGGGAGAATTTTCAGGAGATTGACACACTGTTGCCAAAGATCGCTTGAAAATATGTGTGCATTGCTTCCAATGCAAATTGATTCTCCCTTCATAGCATCACACATTGTTTTTGTAGAGCTGCCATTTGGCATAGTGAAAAGATTGCATAGCTGTTCCAAAAATAAATATTAAATGCGTAACAAATCTTAACAGAGCAATATGTAAAGAAGTGGAGGTCAGGGGTGGGGCTAGAAATATGTCCAGATCTAGGCCTCAGTCAAGAAGCACCTCCCGGCTACAATTGTGCTCCTCAAGGGTACAGACAGAAGGAAAACTTGAGGAGCAACTCATCATCACTTAAATTGTTTTGGGGGAGACTCTGCCCCACTTTGTGGGGGAAAGGAAAATATGTTTGATGGGGGAAATTCATTAAAATGAGGAGGACTCCTCAAATGCTCAGGGGGATCTGCACCTCTGATACCCCCAATGTAGTGCGTGGGAAAGCCAGAAGAAGCTCAGAGAGCAGAAGAAGCAGCAGCCAGTCTCAATTTGGCAGCCAGCCCCACTCACAACAGTGTTCGAACAAAGGACATGGCCTGGCTGTGGTGATTTTTCTCAGCAGGAAGGGCGATACCAGTAGGGAGAGGGGATGGAACTTCCCTTTGCTAACAGCTGAAGCCACCTTCATTCTATATGGGGGGATACATACCTGCCAACATGTCCTTATTTTCCTATTCAGGTGAAAATGAAGGCACAGCACCAAAAGCCTCAATGGCATGGATATCCAGTTCCCCTGCCCTCAGGAAGGCATTGCATTTAGGGAGGAGGGCTGAAGCAAGCATGTACCCTTTAAGCAGCCCAGGTATCTTTTCTGGGAACCTCTTATTCCTGCTCCCTTAAATATTAAAGCTGCAGAGGATTCATCCTGCTGGGAGTCAGAAGGTCTTCATCAGTTGCCACTACCAGTGAGATTCCTCAGTGTCCAGCCCCACAGTATGAGCAGTTAAATCGTGATCTTGGCCTCTGCTATTTCATGGGGTTCACCCTCAGATGTTGGCACACCTAAAGGGTTAAGTAATTGGTCGGCTTAAGCAACTGGTCAGCCAGTGGCAAAGTTTCCCTCTTAATCAAGTCATCTCTCAAAAGGCAGTCTTCTACTAGATACAAAGTATAAGCCAAAAGGTCTTTTTCCATCTGAATTTATTCATTCAGAATTTATTTTTCATTGATCTAATTTTCCAAAAAGAATGACTACTTGTTGTTTGAGAATAGACACATTTAGCATGTCACACAACACACACAGTCAACATCAGAAGCTCTGAAAATATGTATAGGTATATGATTTCAGTCAAAAACACTATCATAGGAATTAAGGAACAGAAGTATAGTTGCACATTAAAATTCTTTGTCTTTAATGGGTAGCTGCAGGGTAAATGTGTTCCATTATAAAAAATGGATTATGTATTTCCTTCAATACTTTATGCAACAGAATTTTGTGGAAGCAGCAGGTGCTGTAAATCTTTTTGAGACTGGAGAAATAGTTTTTCTGTGTGTGATAGGAGAGGAGGGGGAATGATTGCAGGGAAGCAGGATTTTTTCTTTATGTTGTGATCATGAATTAGGGTAGGAACCACATACTTCACTATTTGTTGTATAGGGAAAAGGTTTCTTCAGAGAGATGCCAGCATTGCCAGAAGTATGGGACTTCTTCACACGCTAGGTTCTTCTAGGGCCTCTGTTAGGCATGAGGCCTTTTTTTCACTCTTGTACACAAATATAGGCATGTGCGAATCATTTCAAGGTTGAATTGATTCAACTCAAATCCGGTCAATTCAAGTTATTCAAGCTCAAAATGAATCTGTCCTGTTACCCCTGGCCAAAATAGAACTCAAAATGAATCTCCCCAGATTTGATTTTCCCTTTAACATTGCCATTGCATCATGTCCCATGAGTACCAAGTACTACACAAACCCCAAAGGAATTGGGCAAAGGTGTGATTTTTTAAAGGAATGTTTGAGTTTGAGGTAGTTTTATTTTTTCTGTCATAGGGAATAGTGGGGATTCATAGTGGCCCCATTACTCCCTGTGGGTAGTGCCAAGCTGGTCAAAAGTGATAGGGGGGTAAAGCACATTGAGTGCCAACTAACCTCCAACACACAAGCCAATGGGGTACTCAGGGTTTTTTAGAGGCATTTTTGAAGTGTTTAGAATCTTTGGTGTGTTATGACTTTTTATCAAAATGAACCCCCTGTGGTGATTCATTACACACCAAAGAGTCTACACAATTTTAAAATTCCTTAAAAAAATGAACTGGTATCCCACTGGCTTGTGGGTTGTGGGGTCGTTGGCACCCAATAGCACCCCTAACCCACTTTGGACCACCTTGGCAGTAGCCATGGGGAGTAATGGGGCCACTTTGAATCCCCATTAATCCCTATTGCAGGAAAAAGAAACCCACTCCAAATTCAAAAATTCCTAAAAAACCATCCCTTTGCCCGATTCCTTTCATGTTAGGGTGTTAGCAGGGGTTTGCATGGAACCGACTGGTCTGGTTCAGTTTGAGACCTAACTGGACCTGAACTGGACAAGGCTAGTTCAATCCGGCACCCCCTTGAACTTCCCCAGTTCAGTTTGGGGTGTGTGTGTGGGGGGGTGAACTTTAAAAAATATATATTTTCTTTTTAAGAAACATATCCTCTTGGGGGGGTGGTTCTCTGAGGTGACAGGGGGTCTAAGGAGGTTTTCCCCCCACACCAGCAGGTGTGGGCCAGGCCATTCAGAGGCCCATTTCGCAGGTGCAGCAGCCTCCAAAATGGCCTGGGGGGAGGCCCAAATGGGCCGAAGAATGGCTGAATGGGCCAGTTTTGGAAGGAAGGGAGGCTGGTGGGGTGACCTCTGCCCGCCACCTCAGAGAACCCCCTTGGAGGGGGTAAGTTTAATATTTTTTAATATTTTTTTTTAACATTTTGTATTTTACAATGTCTTTCCCAGTTCCTCACCCCACCCCTGAGCCTAGCCCTCTCTTCCCCCCACAGCGTGGGTTGTGGGGTGAAGAGGGAAGAAAGAAAAGAAAGAAAGAGAAAGAGGGCAGAAAAAGAAGGAAAGAAAGTAAGGGAGGAAAGAAGGAAAGAAGGCAGAAGCAGCGGGGAAGAAGCGAAGGGATACTCACCACTGCTCTACTAGGTGTAGGTAGGTTGAAGGGGTTCCTATTCTAAGAATAAGTCAAGGAAGTTGTCCCAGATTTCAGACCATTTATCCAATTTATCTACTTTTAAGAGGGCCCATTTTTCATGTGTCACTAGCTCAAGCAGATCCTTCACCCAGTCCTCACACCTAGGTTACTGCCTCAAAATTAGCCTCTTGGCTACCAGCAGGTTCTGCCATAGCCATTGTTTAGAACTCGGTTTTAGTCCCTAGTCACAAGGGATAAACCCCAACACAGCATGCAGGTCCTTCAGTACAAGGGATGAGTCCAGTACTAGGTTAATTCGCATAATAACCTCCCTCCCGAAGCCTTGCACTATGGAACAGTCACAGAACAGGTGTGTTACATAGGCATGAGAATTACTGCATTTCCAGCTGTTACTATTTGAGGCCATTTTCAATCGTTTAATATCTAGAGGGGTCCAGTAGGCCCTAAAAATAATCTTCTGTTGGATTAGAGGCAATTTAAGATTCATTGAACTGCAATTAACACTACCTAAAATATCTTGCCATTGTACTGGTGACACTTTATCCATAAGTTCTAGGTTCTATTTGTCCCTAAGTATATCTAGTCCAGGGTCTAAGACCCCATACACACAGGCATAGAGGTACAGTGTTTATTCAGTTTTGGAAGATCGGACATCTTAATGGCATGCACTAGTATAGCCTGGGGCCTCCAGGGCGTCCGTGCCGAATTGAGCAGATATGCTATGTTTCAGTTGCATATACTGCCAGGCAAATGGAACTCCTCTTGTAAGAGTGCGAAGGGTTTTTAGTTATCTTCTTCATTTATTAGCTGTGATAACCAGCTGATTCCTTTTTCTACCCAATGTTTCCATAAAATTGGCTGTTTGCCTATCAGTACATGCAGGTTTCCCCACAGTGTCATATCCATGTGGGCATAGGGATCACACTTTCGTTGTCTTGCCAGTTCTTTCCAGGCATGTTGGGCTGCTAGTACTGTTGGGGATTGGTAATGGGGGTGTTTAAGATATCTGGAGCCCAGTGCTTCCCAGTCTTCTAAGGGTTTCAGTTCCACTAACTCCACTTGAGCCCATTCTGGCCTTTTCCCTTCCATGCTGGTTCGCCAATGTTTAGCTTGTGCAATTAAAAACATGTTATGATGTAATCTAAGATTCACTAGGTTGAAGCCCCCTTTGTCTGCAGCTAGTTTATTGTAGGCAATCCGAGGCCTGTTATTTCCCCAGAAATATGTCCTCACAGCAATGTCGATTTCTCTGAAGTATCTTTGTGGGATAAGCAGTGGGAGCCCCCTTAAAATATAAATACATTTGGGCATAATATTCATCTTTAAAATGTTTATCTTGCCCCACAAACTCAGTGGAAGGTCCACCTAGCAGAGGAAATCATTCTTAATCTGTATGAGTAGTTTATCTAAATTAGTCCTGGCTACCAGATTGGGTTGTTTGGTAATCAGAATTCCTAGGTATTTCAGGGAGGCTGTTTTCCATGTAAAGGGCCAGGGCATGTCCTTATTGGAGAGAGGTAATTTCCCTATGGACATAGCCTCAGATTTGCGCCAATTAATGTAGTATCCGGATAGGTTCCCAAACTAGTGTAGTCGTTCCAAAAGTTTAGGGATGGATTCCAGTGCTTTAGTCAAAAACAGGAGGGTATCTTCAGCATATAGCATAATTTTATGTTCTTGTCCATCTACCTCGATCCCCTTAATATTAAAAAAAAAAAAACACAACCCAATGCTTGTGAACCCCCCGAATGGGTTAGGGGGGGGAGTTTGGTCCAAGGTCAGACCAACCAGGAGGTGGTTCAGTTTGACGTTGAAACTGGTTTGACACCAAACATGTTTGATGTCAAACCTATTTGCACCACTCTAGGTGGTAGTTGCCACCTATTGGACACTACCATCCTACCCACTCTGGTTCCCCCTGACCCTTTAATTTTCCCCCAAATCAATTTGAATTTGGATCTAATCTAATCTAATTCGAATTAAATCTGGGCTGTTTCAAAAGGGCAAGATTCAAGGTCAAATTGAATCACAAAAAAGGATTCGTGTGCCTCTCTACACAAATACACAAGAATTTAGGGTTGCTCAGTGCAGCATTAATGTGTCCAACATACTAACATTGCACCAACACCCTGAAGAAGACAGGACACACATATATAGAATTAACAATGGCCACACTAAACTCAATACAAACTTGAAGTGGAGTAACAACTGAACTTACTAACAAGAGTGTGGGCACTCCTCCCTGGTGGAGTGCAACCTCCTAGAGAGGGCTGCCTCTCAGGCATGGGAGTTGCCAGCAGTCTAACTTCTGGCCTCTTCCCAACCACACAGTATCCTGTGCTGAGGGAGGGTTACATGAATCACCACCCCCAAGCCACAAAGCTCCAAGTGGGTCACTCAAGCAACTCCAAAAGGGGTTGCATTCCCAAACCCCTGGGTCTGAGTGGTTGTTCCATGGATCCCCTCTTCATCATAATGGTGCCTTTGGCTGAACACCAATAGACAATTTGTCCGGCGAGGCAGGCTGTCCTTACCCCTGAGGACAAGTGGTGAGGGGGCCAGAGGAGACAGGGATGTGTGGCAGCTGGGGAGAAGTGGAGGAAAGGCAGCCAACAGGCAGGGACTTGGCTCCAGCATAGAAGGGGCAGAGCCCTGAAAAAGCCAAAGGGGAGGCGTGCGAGGATAAAGGGGTCTGAGCAGGAGGAGGGAGAGAGACATTGGCAGCAACTGTAAAGGGTAGACAGTTACAGGGAATAAAGATGGCCCTGTAATAAAGAATAAATGGCCCTGTAATTGGGGGCGGGCAATGCATGGCCTGTGAGGAGGCATATGAGGAGCTGAGCAGTGATGAGAGGCTGGCTGGTGGTGAGTGTCAGGGCCCCCTAGAGAGGGGCAGTCACAAGGAGCAAACAGTCTGAGATGGAGGAAGCACATGGTGACGCTCAACCCCCTCCCTTCTGTGAGGCCAGCCCCGGTAAGCCTAACCAGGCTTGGTAAAGTGGACAGGGACGTGTAGCCGGATACAATTCTACCTACCCAAGCCTGCACTCACCTGCCAGTGTGACAGGCTATCCTATTTAAAGCACTCCCCAGTAATGAATAGCCCAAAGAGACTCAGTGGGAAGTAAGCAAAAAAGTCTCCATGCAGGCCAATCAGAACAAAATAATCCTTCTTGGTCCCTCATGGTGACCAGCAAAGAAAGCTGTAGATATGTGACACATATCTGTTATATACAGATATGTATATAGCTGGCATTCTGATTTCTAATACAATTTATTTACAACATTGGATAATTCTACTTAGAAATACCATGGTAATCCACCAGGCTAGATTTCTTAAGCAGATATTTGTACTGCCATTGGTGTGAATAACCATCTCAGCTGTTCCTTATGTCATAGGAACATAAGAAGCTGCCATATACTGCGTCAGACCATCTAGCTCAGTATTGTCTACACAGACTGGCAATGGCTTCTCCAAGGCTCTCAGGAATCCCTCTCAGCCCTATCTTGGAGATGCCAGGGAGGGAGCTTAGAACCTAGATGCAAATCCCAGAGTGGCTCCATCCCCTAAGGCGAATATCTTACAGTGCTCACACACCAAGTCTCCCATTCATATGCAAGCAGGACAGACCCTGCTTAACTAAGGGGACAATTAATGCTTGCTACCACAAGACCATCTCTCCTCTCTAATTCAAATGTCCAATTCAAACGGATTTAATTTTGCTTGGGAACAAATGTTATGGATGGGATGACTATTTTGAACATGCTGCTCAAAATATTACATGTGGCTGGACATGCAAAGTCTTGCAGAGGTCGAAGCTTGTATACAAAGACTACAAAGAGCAATGATGAAACTGAAATGCCCTCTTCCCAGGGGAGAAATCATTTCACTGAAGGGGTGAAACTGACAGGGATTCCACTCTTTTGGAAAGAGGAGTATCCTCACTTGCCAGTTGCCCTTTGCAGCCCTAGGGATGGAGGAGGAGCTCTGTGTGTCTATATGTACTCAAATGCCTTCCCCTTTCAAAAACAGAATTATTTGCACTCCATGGTTTGGGTCCCAGGCACTTAAGAGAGCACCTTATTTGTCACGAACACTGCCACCTATTAAGATCATCTGGAGATCATCTGGAGAGGTTCCGTTACGGTTGCCACCAGTTCATTTGGTGGCAGCTCGGGACTGGGCCTTCTCTGTGACTGCCCCAGGGCTTTGGAATACTCTCCCTGTCAAAATAAAAGATTTTATCTCTGATTGCTTTTTAAAAGACCCTCAAGACACACCTGTCTTCTCAGGCTTTTAACTGAAATTAATTTTAAACTGTTTAATTATTTTTATCCCTTGAAATTGTGTTCACTTTTTATTCTGTAAAATTGTTTCAATTGTGTTTATTCTGTTTTATATGTGTTGTGCTTTTCATTATGTACACTGCCTAAAGACACACATATCGAGTATATAAATATGATCAAAGAAAGAAAGAAAGAAAGGAAGGAAGGAAGGAAGGAAGGAAGGAAGGAAGGAAGGAAGGAAGGAAGGAAGGAAGGGGTTTCTCAAGATGGGCTATGCCCACCTTGATTTCTCACAGTAGTTCAATTAGGAGGAGAGTTGCATATCCCTGCTTCAAATGCTTGGCCCCCATCATTGTCAGCAATGTTAGTATACATCCAGATCAACTGGATGTCTGAAGATGGTTCAGAAGCAGGTGCAGAATATGATTGAGAAGTTGGTAGGAGCACCTTGGTATGCCAGTTTGGTGACCATTTTGCACCAGTTACACTGGATACCAGTTATCTTCTAATTCAAAGTGCTGGGTGTTGACTGTTAAAGCCCTCATGAGCTGGCACTGGGGTAACTGAAGGAAGGCCTGAACTTATATGAACCTGTCAGGGCATTAAATTCAGCTTCTCAACCCAGTTCTCTAGCTTTACACTGTCACAGTTTTATCTGGAAGGGATCAAAGACAGAGCTTTTGCTAGATTAACCTCTGAAGATTCTCCTCTTTTGTGAGGCTTCCATTTGCATTATTTAAATATTTGCTGGTTTTTAAAAAAATACTGCTCTCATTTAATAGCTTTTATAGCATTTTTATGGATTTGCTGCTGCTGTTTTTATGTTTTTAGAAGATGTATTTATAAGGTGTTTTATTGCTACTTTACAGTGGCATTTCCACTTTTTGTAAGCCACCTTGTATGGCCTTTGTTTCAAAAAAGATGGGCTATAAATCATTTCAATAAAAGAATAAAGGCATTTGGGATGGAGACATGATAATGTGCAGCATGTTCCTTAAGCTAGAGAATGGCATGCAAACAGAGGCGTAACTATAGGGGGGGCAGGGGGGCATGTGCCCCGGGCGCCGTCTTTTCTGGTCACGTGGGGGGCGACGGCATGACAAAAAAATTTTTTTTTTAATTTTTTAAAAAAAATTTTGTTAATACAAATGTTTCCTGCTCAGTGCAGCAGTGCTGCAGCAGTCAAGGGAGCATGTCGGCGCCCCCTCCCCCATGAGCGGTCCCTTCCGCGCCGCCCGCACCCCCCCCCCCATTGCTTTGCTGGCGCCTGGCGGCCAGTCAGTGGCCTGGCTTGGCGGCGGCGGCAGGCGCTTGTGAGGAAAAACCTAAGTATAATGTAGTATGTTGGGGGGGCGCGGGGGGCGCCATTTCAGTGCTTGCCCTGGGCGCCGTTTTCCCTAGTTACGCCTCTGCATGCAAAAGCTGCAAAGAGCACTGGATAAAGCTTCTCTCTGGCTTTGTAGGGAAACAAAGAAGCCCTATTACAGTAGGTTTGTCTGGACTGGGGTGGTAAGAACATATGATGAGCTGCTGTCCATAGCCTTTGCATGGGGATTATAAACACTGGCTGACATACTGCACAGGGATCTGTAAGTCTAAGAGAAGGGGGCATGCACTGCTCATGAGCCACTCTACAGCACACCCATGTTGCTTGAGGATGTGGGCCATTGCACAGTGAGAGTAGCATTGCAGCTGTGCTTACACAATCACTGTGTCACAGTGCTTCATATGCATGGAGGAGCCCCACCTCTGCAAGCAGTGTGGGCATGCTGTAGAGTAGTCCACCCCACAAGCAGCACGTTTGCCTCTCTCTTGGACCTACAGATCTCTGCACAGCAAATCAGCTGCTGAACATTCCTAGACCGACAGCTATATATGTAAGCACAGTGGAATGGAAGCTGTTTAGAAGCTTCACTGATATCTAAGACACTTGAGCCCGATTTAGGCATTATGTTGTACCTACCTACATAAAGATGTCTGTACTTTTGTACATGTTTCTGTGTTAATGACTGTACCTGTATTCATTTTAAAAGTGAACCTGGGTACAGGCTCCCTGAAATGTAGGATACAGGTAGGAAGCACACTGCTGTGAATAAATGTGCCTGCATACAGATTTGTAGCTGTGTTTACCATTCACAGGTTGTATAAACATAACATACGAATAAGGCTTTTGTGACGTTTCCTTGGGTATCCAACAACATGGGGCAGAACAGCAGCAAAATTTGGGACAATAAAGGGATACATTCCCCATATCCCTAGTTCTTAGGCCTGTTCCCCAAGGAAAATATTGGATGTGATCTGATCAAAAGCATTGGATTCAGGTCTTTAGACCCCTTTAAAATGCCAAGGTAGGAGTTGGAGTAGGATTTTCTGACCAGAAATCTGACTTTTAACCACGTCAGAAGTGGGTTTAGGGACACTTTGACACCAAGTCAGCTCTAGACCCAGTTTGTAAGCACTGCATCCACAAAATTGGGGCTTCAAGGCACCAAGGTAACCCCACACCCAGCAAGCACCCACTGGGCCAGTGGGTGCTTGCTGGGGTTTTAACTTGGGTCTCCACATCCTGATCTTGTGTAAAAACCAGGTGGGGAGTCTGCTTGGAGACCCTTTGTCTCTGAGTTTCTGGTTTTGTTTTGGTTTTTTTCTGATACCAGATCAAAGAGTTCAAATCTGATATAGTCTTCCCTATATCAGTTCAGAATTATATCTGATAGAATCCATTACTGGGGATATTGCACCAGATCCGATATTCAGGATCCAGTATTGCAGAGGCTTACTAGCTCTACCTGATCAGTAGTACTTATTGTCGATTTTTACTCTCAATAGGTAAAACAGCAGAGCATTAAGGAATGAACACACACACTATAGTTACAGAGTGCGTTGCAGAGGATGGTTTAGTTATTGCAGCTATTTAGAGAAAACACATGGAGATCCTTGTATAACTGAATACTAAATGTTTATTGGTTAAATACACTTAGATAGGAAAGACCTATATCTAATCTAAAGGACTACATAATGGATAGGTAAGGAGAGAGAAAGATGTTTCCATCTGCTCTCTAGGAGGAGCACAGAGTCTGTCCAGAGACAGATCTTGTGTAAGAGTAGGGACAGATAGGGAGACCCTTACTTACTGTCTCTACTCCCAATGCCCTTAGTGGTCATTAGAACAGTTGGTGCAAAATGTCGATGCACTGGAAGTCAATCTCCGACACTTACAGGATTGTAGGTATCAGCAATCCATTTTCTCTTTTATCATCTTGATGTCATGTACAAGGGTGTAATGATAGGGGGGCAGGCAGGGCACGTGCCCTGGGCGCCACCCCGGTGGGTCATGGGGGGGCGCGCCAAAAAGTGGCATCCCCCTGACCCCCCCTGGATCGCCCGCTGAGTGTGGCGGCGGGCCGCCCGCCAAGTGCGGCGGTGGCTGGTGGCTGGCGACAATTTGGCTGTAGCAGCCCAAGCGGTTGGGAAGTGATGCCAGGCCAGATGGCAGGCCTCGGTGTCACTCTGCTGCACTCCTCGGCAGGCGATCCGCCGCCGCTTGGGCTGCTACAGCCGAATCGCCGTCAGCCACCAGCCACCGCCGCACTCAGCGGGCGACCCGCCACCGCCCGCCACCGGCACCGCCGAATTGCCGCCACCGCCCACCACCGGCACCACCGAATCACCGCCACCGCCGGCGATATGCTGCCTGGGGCACCGGCGAAGGTATGTGGGGGCCTGGGGGGGGCGGGGGGGCGGGGGGGTGCAATTTCAGGGCCAGATCTTGCCCTGGGCGCCATTTCCCCCCGTTACGCCACTGGTCATGTAGTGTTGAACCTGAACTGGAGAGAGTTAAGCTCAAATACCTGCTCATTTATGAAGTTGAATGGGTAATCTTGGGTCAGTCAGTATCAGCTCAACTACCACTCAGTTGTAGTCCTTGTTTTCAGGACCAAATGCATGAAGACGAGCTTATATGCTGCCACTGAAGAAAGAGTGGAATACAAATGTGAACAGAAAGAAACTGTTTGTGTTCCAGAATATCTGTGAATATATATGTACATTATCTTAATATATATGTGTGAAAAACAATCACAGAATCCTAATGAACTTAGAAAAATCTTCACATTTTTAGCAGTAAACCAGCCATCTGTACAAAATGGCAAAACATGCCACTTCCCATAATATATTTTATCTTTTACATATTAACATATGTGAAAATGAATTTATTTTCCATGGGTTGTTCTGAGAGAACGTACTTATTTGTCATCCTCAATTCAATCATATTTACAGTAACTTGGGAAACTCTTAGAGAAAAGAAAGCTATGTCTTAAATATTAACAGCTTCCTTGCAGTTTTCTCCTGCAATGAATACATAAATAATAAATACTGTTAAGCAAGCAGATGACTGTCTTGCTATACACCCAAATGCAGTCCAGATATGCTTAACTAACATTTCAGACCACTTTCATGATTTTGACAGAACCATTTCACATTTTCAATAGAAATCAGCCCAGGTGTACTGCTAAGTATCCATTCAATAGAGAACTGCCATCAGTCACAGAATTCCTTGTCACGTGTCCCTGTATGATATATGGGTTTGCAATAATATATTTAGTGTGTTCACACAGTACATGCTTAGGTGTAAATCTTAGGTGCACACCTAAACACTAGGGGTGTGCACAGAACCGGCTGGCCCGGTTCGGTTCGAGTCCAGACTGGGCTTGAACCAGACCAGCCAAGTCTGGTCCAGCCCGCATCGAACCCTTCCCCAGTCCGGTCTGGGCCCAGTCACGTATGCAATTTTTTATTTTTATTTTAAATTTTTAAATAAATTTAAAGTACCTTTAGCCCCTTCAGGGGACTTTAAAAAAATTTTACAAAAAAAATTTCCCAAACATGTCCGGAGGCTTGGTTCTGGTCCGGACAGAACCAGGGTGGATGGGTGGGTTCGGTTCGATCCTGAACCCCTGAGCATCCAGACCGAACCTCCGGACTGCCGGACCAGTCCGCACATCCCTACTCAACACTGCAATGAGAAACGTGGCCCCCAGACAACCTACGTTTATCCCCCCCTCAAGAAACCTTGAGCTATACTTGCTAAACACATGGAGTTGACTTTATATATGATTACTGCTGCCAGGATTCTCTGTGCTGCCAATTGGGGATCACAGGCAATCCCGAATCTGGACAAATGGCTATTAAAGCTATGGGGATATGCCTCGATGGCTAAGATCACTGCTTATTTATGGAATTCCTCAGATGAAACATTTATGTTAACTTGAGAACCTTTCCTAAATTACAATTTAATACATGGTCAACATCCACACCCAAGATTTGAGGGGGGGGGGTTAGTACTGAGGGTTAGTTAATACATTATTTATATCTTTCTGTAATATCTGATGTGAAGGGGAGGGTTGGCAAAGGATGGTATTATTATTATTATTTCTTGTTTACACAGTCAGACAGGTGTTATTGACTGGTTTGTTTTATCCAGACATCGAGTCCGTCCCAAGGACCTGGGATGCCAGAATTTTATCATCAATACTGTTGGTTATTATAGATATCGTCGCAAAATATAGGCTGTTCCCAGTAAAGCTGCTTTTTGTAATTGGCTGATAGTGATTTCTGTGGCCCCTATGGTGTTGAGGTGCTCTTCAAGGTCTTTCGGGACTGCACCCAGGGCTCCAATTACCACTGGGATTATTTTGGTCTTTTTCTGCCACAGCCTTTCAATTTCAATTTGTAGATCTTTGTATTTGGTGATTTTTTTCTATTTCTTTTTCTTCTATTCTGCTATCCCCTGGTATTGCTATGTCGATTATTTTGACTTGTTTTTCTTTGTTCTCGACTATAGTTATATCTGGTGTATTGTGTGGCAGATGCTTGTCTGTTTTTAGTCGGAAGTCCCATAATATTTTTACATCTTCATTTTCTTCAACTTTTTCAATTTTATGGTCCCACCAATGTTTGGCTACAGGTAGCTTGTATTTTTTGCAGATGTTCCAGTGTATCATCCCTGCTACCTTGTCATGCCTTTGTTTGTAGTCAGTCTGTGTGATCTTCTTACAACAGCTGATCAGGTGGTCCACTGTTTCATCTGCTTCTTTACAAAGGCGGCACTTGCTGTTTGTTGTGGATTTTTTGACTTTTGCTCTTATTGCATTTGTTCTTAGTGCCTGTTCTTGTGCAGCCAGTATTAAACCCTCTGTTTCTTTCTTCATGTTGCCATTCTTAAGCCATTGCCAGGTCTTGGTGATGTCTGATTTTCCACTTATATTGTGCAAATATTGACCATGCAGGGGCTTATTTCTCCATCTTTCTGCTCGGTTCTTGACTTGTTCTTTCTTGTAGGCCTGCTTTGTTTCATTGGTGTTGAATAGTTTCACATTATTGACCATTTGAAGTGCATCTTCTTCACTGTCCTTGATATATTCTTCAAGGCCTCCTTTCTCCTCCTCTACTGTTTGATGGACTTGCAGCATTCCTCTTCCACCTGAGCTGTGAGGGAGGTAAAGCCTATCTACATCACTGCGGGGGTTCAGAGCCTGATTGATGGTCATGATTTTCCTGGTCTTACGATCTAGCGTCTCTAGCTCTGCCTGGGCCCAGTCTATTATTCCTGCAGTGTATCTGATAACAGGTATAGCCCAGGTGTTTATGGCTTATATGGTGTTCCTGCCATTGAGTTTGGACTTGAGGATTTTTCTAACTCTCCTGATGTATTAACTTCCAATTTTTCTTTTAACTTCAGTGTGTGCAATGTTATCAGCCTGGAGAATGCCCAAGTATTTGTAAGGTTCTTTCTCTTACAGGTTCTTGATGTTGCTTCCATTGGGCAGTTCTATTCCTTCTGTTTTTGTTATTTTTCCTCTGTTCATTATTAATGCAGCACACTTGTCTAGTCCAAACTCCATTGCTATATCGCTACTGAATATATGGACAGTGTTTAGCAGTGATTCAATTTCTGACTGGGACTTTCCATACAACTTCAGATCGTCCATGTACAGCAGATGGTTGATTTTACTGGATGTTTTAGATGTTTGGTATCCGAGGCCTGTTTTGTTTAGTATTTGTGAAAGTTCGGTCATGGCGATTACAAACAATAGAGGGGATAGTGAGTCCCCTTGGAAAATGCCTCTTCTAATGCTAACCTGTCCAAGTGTCACACCATTGATTGTTAACTGTGTACTCCACATGCTCATTGCTTTTTTAAAAATAAATATCTGAATGTTCTTGCTGACACCAGTTGTTTCTAAACATTTTAGTATCCATGTGTGAGGCAATGAATCGAAGGCTTTCTTGTAGTCAATCCATGCAACCCTTAGATTTGTTTTTCTTCTCTTGCAGTTTTCTAAAATCATTTTGTCAATCAGTAGCTGGTCTTTTGTGCCTCTGGTGTTCGGGCAATTTCCTTTCTGTTCAACTGGCAGCTGTTTGTTAGTTGATAAGTGTTGCATCACTTCATCTGCTATTATTCCAGTTAATAATTTGAACACGGTTGGCAGGCAGGTTATCAGTCTATAATTACTTGGAACTGCACCTTTTGCTGGGTCTTTCATGATGTGCTGAGTTTTCCCAGTTGTTAGCCATTGTTCAATATCACCGCCTTTCATAATGTGATTGAACTGTTTTGATAGTTGTTTATGAAGGCTTGTTAGGTGTTTAAGCCAGAAGCCATGCAGTTCATCGTCGCCTGGCGCAGTCCAATTTTTAATTTTCTTTGCTCTTTCACTTATTAATTCTGGTGTTATTATTAGATCTTGCATTGGTTGGTTACATTTTTTGACCTATTTCATCCAGCCTGCTTTTTTATTATAATCTATTGGATTGTTCCATAATTTCTGCCAGAATTGCACTGTTTCTTCTTTATTTGGTGTTTCTAGGTTTCTTGCAGTTTCTCCTTCTATGCTTTGATAGAAACGTCTCTGATTCGACTGGAATTGGAGATTCTGCCTGTGTTGTGTAATTCTGGCTTCATATCTGCTAATCTTCTTTGACACTGCTGTTATTTGGTGCTTTATTATTTCCAGGACTTCTCTAATTTTCCTTGAATCTAGGTGGTAGTTTTGGATCAGATACTGTTTGGTGTTTTCATTCTTCAGCTTCTTGTCTTTCTTATCTTTCAATTTACTAGCATCTGATTATTATTATTAGTAGTAGTATTTTGATTTTTATACCGCCCTTCCAAAGATGCCTCAGGGAGGTTTACACAGAGAAATAACAAATAAATAAGATGGATCCCTGTCCCCAAAGGGCTCACAATCTAAAAAGAAACATGATTGACACCAGCAACAGTCACTGCAGGTACTGTGCTGGGGGTGGATAGGGCCAGTTACTCTCCCCCTGCTAAATAAACAGAATCACCAGGTTAAAATATGCCTCTTTGCCAAGTTAGCAGGGGTCGTGGTAGTGGAATCCTGGATTGTTATATATAACTTTTGGAAGTACAAGAGATGATAATATAATCATGTTATTTTCCTTTATTTTCTTATGAAATAAAAATATATTTTAAAAGGAAAAAAGAAACCTTGAGCATCATGATTTCAAAACTATCCTAATGCTATTGGATGGACTGCATCAGCTATGCTCACTGCTATGTGGAAACCCACAAGGGTCGTTTTTATATTTTGTTGTCCATTTTTGAAAGCCATTTGGACTATTCATAGAGTAAAACATTTTGGAGAACAGATATATAAAGTAGCAGATCTGTGATGAACTCAGTCATATTGGGTTGCTCTCCAGATGCCTGTACTGTGCATTATGGTACTCTGTGGACATGTAAATTTTTTTCACAGCTGCTCAAACATTGCCTTGAAGCATCAAAATGATCTGGGCAATTAAGTTATAAGGAAAAATAGCTTATTACACTCATTAAAGATCTGTATCTTTTAATACTTTGAATTCTCATAGCGAGTTAAGTGTGACAGGAATGCAAGGCTGACATTTCAAATTTTTAAATGAGTTCAAAATGTGTGCATTATTATAGCCACCCACCAGTCCTGACTTACATGAATAAGGAAATGAAAGAGAGGGTGTGTATGTATGTATGTATGTGTGTGTGTGTATATATATATATATATATATATACACATATACACACACACACACACACACACACACACACACACACACACAGAAGGAAATAAGTATTTGATCCCCTGCTGATTTTGTCCATTTGCCCTCTGACACAGAAATGACCAGGCTATAATTGGAATGGTAGGTTTATTGTAGCTGTGAGAGACAGAATAACAACAAACAAATCCTCAAAAGCCCAGTGCCCAAAAGTTAGCGATGGATTTGCATTGTAGTGAGGGAAATAAGTATTCGATCCCCTATCAACCAGCAAGATTTCAGGCTCCCAGGTGTCTTTTCACTATATGCAGGTAATGCGCTGAGATGAGGAACACCCTCTGTCAGGGAGTGCTCCTAATCCCAGCTTGTTACAGTACCTGTATAAAAGACACCTGTCCATAGAAGCAAGCAATCACTCAGCTTCCAAACTCACCACCATGCCCAAGACCAAAGAGCTGTCGAAGGATGTCAGGGACAAGGTTGTAGACCTGCACAAGGCTGGACTGGGCTACAAGACTATCGCCAAGCAGCTTGGTGAGAAGGTGACTACAGTTGGCACGATAACTCGCAAATGGAAGAAACACAAAATAACTGTCAATCTCCCTCGGTCTGGGGTTCCATGCAAGATCTCACCTCGTGGAATTGCAATGATCATGAGAACGGTGACAAAGCAGCCCAGAACTACACGGGGGGAACTTGTCAATGATCTCAGGGCAGCTGGAACCATAGTCACCAAGAAAACAATTGGTAACACACTACGCCGTGAAGGACTGAAATCTTGCAGTGCCCGCAAGGTCCCCCTGCTCAAGGCAGCACATGTACAGGCCCGTCTGCAGTTTGCCAATGCACATCTGAATGATCCAGAGGAGAACTGGGCAAAAGTGTTGTGGTCAGATGAGACCAAAATCGAGCTCTTTAGCATCAACTCAACTCGCCGTGTGTGGAGGAGGAGGAATGCTGCCTATGAGCCCAAGAACACCATCCCCACCGTCAAACATGGAGGTGGACACATTATGCTTTGGGGGTGTTTTTCTGCTAAGGGGACAGGACACCTTCACCGCATCAAAGGGACGATGGACGGGACCATGTACCATCAGATCTTGGGTGAGCACCTCCTTCCCTCAGCCAGGGCATTGAGAATGGGTCGTGGATGGGTATTCCAGCATGACAATGACCCAAAACACACAGCCAAGGCAACAAAGGAGTGGCTCAAGAAGAAGCACATGAAGGTCCTGGAGTGGCCCAGCCAGTCTCCAGACCTTAATCCCATAGAAAATCTGTGGAGGGAGCTGAAGGTTCGGGTTGCCAAACATCAGCCTCGAAACCTTTCTGACTTGGAGAGGATCTGCAAAGAGGAGTGGGACAACATCTCTCCTGGGTTGTGTGCAAACCTGGTGGCCAACTACAAGAAACATCTGACCTCTGTGATTGCCAACAAGGGTTTTGCCACCAAGTACTAAGACATCTTTTGTGAAGGGATCGAATACTTATTTCCCTCACTACAATGCAAATCCATCGCTGACTTTTGGGCACTGGGCTTTTGAGGGTTTGTTTGTTGTTATTCTGTCTCTCACAGCTACAATAAACCTACCATTCCAATTATAGCCTGGTCATTTCTGTGTCAGAGGGCAAACGGACAAAATCAGCAGGGGATCAAATACTTATTTCCCTCACTGTATGTATGTGTGTATATACAGTATATATATATATACACACACATATACACATACACACGCACAAAACAACTGGTGACCCAAACAGATTTCATTTTATGTTCATTCATTCATTCAATTTCTATATCACCTTTCCTAAAGTGGCTCTGGGCAGTTTACATTAAAATTAAAAACACATAATAAAACAATTAAAATAAAATAAAAAAATTAAACTGGATTAAAATTAAAATTAAAATTAAAACTAGATATCATTAAAAACCAGACTAAAAAGATGGGTCTTTAAGGTCTCCAAGGAGCATGTTCTACAACCTAGGGGTGACAACAGAGAAGGTCCAAACTCAGGTCGCCACCAGATGAACCAGTGGCTAGAGTTGTGCACAAAACCTGCTTGGCCTGTTTGGTTCGAATTCAGACCCTATTCAAACCAGGGTGGGTAGGTTAGGTTTTGATTTTGCTCAAACCCCACTTGGTTCAGTTCAAATTCGGGCCCAACTTGAACTGGTTCTAAAAGGTTCTACATAGGGTCTAATGGGGATTCAAACCATCCAATTATTCACTATGCAGAGCACCTAGGGGCACAAAACCCATGGGTGCCTACCACCCACCAAACTGCAAAGCAATCGCACACTCCTGCAATTTTTATTGAATTTCTGAAGATATTTACATTTTTTTGCATTTTTCCCATAGGGAATAATGGGGATTAGAGGATGCCCCAACTGCTCCCCTGAGGGGTGTCTGGGCACTAAAGGGGGTTTGGGGGCAAAGCTGTTATGGACACAACCCCTCCCTGGGAGCCCTAAGCTGGTGGGGTTCATGTTTTTTTAAATACATTTTAAAAGATTTTAGACTGTTTCAATGCAATGAATAGGAATTGCTTCTACATTCCGAAAAAGAACAGTATGTGACTTTAATTGCTGTGAACTCTGAGCAGCAGCAGAAGTGATTTTTGCAAGGCCAGGGCTTGCCTTTAAATAGAGCTCAACTCCCTCCTTTTGGAGCCCCCACCTTTGCCCACCCCCTAGCCAATAGGGTGCCAGTTCTCAAAGACTGGCACCATTGGAAAGCCTATGATAGAGCCAGAGACACCTGACCAATCAGTCAAGCAGGAGCAAATGAAATCAAGCAAGACAAGTAACACAAAATGGAGTCTAGGACCTAAAATGGAGACTCAAGACTTCGAGCCCCTTCAAACCAGTTCAAACCGAACCAGGCTTGATTGGTTCTAACTCGGATCGGCATTGCCAATGCACCCTGTTTTGTCCGAGTTTGAACCTTTGAACCAAACTGGTTTGAATTTGAACCTGTTTGCACATCTATACCAGTGGCACCCAAAGATAGACCCCTCCTGATGATGAGCAGTAGGGATATTGTAGAGAAAGGTGCTCTCTCAGGTAACCCAGACTAAGCCATTTAGGGTACATCACTTTGTACTTTGCCCAGAAACATATCGGCAGCCAGTACAACTGTTTAAAAACAGGCATAATAATTTCTTTCTAAAGCTATTTGAGGGCATTATTTCTAGGTCACAGCACATCGATGTAAGTGTAAATTGATTAATTTCTAAAACATAGTAAATGCACAATATCACAGTTTGATATTGAACTATGATTAAAGAAATAATTACATTAACTGCTTATTTTGGTGATATTACAGTAGTAGTAATAATAACCATAGTAGTATTGTAATGTCACAGTGGTAGCAATATAAGTAATTTATACCTGTTAATTAAATAATAATTGTTTACTAGTAATTGGGGGGGGGAATTAAAAGTGCACTGATACAAAGTTAAGGCAGGAGATTAGGACAATTACAAATAAATATCAGATTATTAATTTATTTATGTATTTATGTATCCATCAAAAGTAAAATTGCCTTTCTATGCAATGATCCACAAGGAAAGAGACAACTCTTACTACCACAAAACTCTTCTTCTTCTTCTTCTTCTTCTTCTTCTTCTTCTTCTTCTTCTTCTTCTTCTTCTTCTTCTTCTGGATGGTAATGGCGTACCAGGACCATGTGGTCCCACTAACACCACCTACTGGAAGACCGGTAAAGAGCTTAAGCGTTCAAACTAATATGGATCTACAAACATTCAAATAAATGAGACGACTTCAGAAAATTCCATAAGAGTGAGATAGCCAGTTTCCAACCTCGTCGATCCAGAAACAACTCCCGAATAGACCCACCACTAAAACCAGCGGATTGAAGAGAGAGAAGAAAATCAACACAATCATCACTGAAATGAATACAATCCCACAAAAGATGGTCCACAGTTTCAGAAACTCCACAGAACTGGCACAAATCATCCCCCGATTTTCCAAGAAGAAGCAACCTATCCCTAGTCGAGCAGTGACCCGATAGCACCCTAAACAAAGAGACCTGCCGGGACCTACCCAAAACACTGAACAAGCTGAAATCACCCAATTTCAGGCAGAAAGCATAAACCCTCCGACCAGTGGAGTCCACATCCCAATCCGCCTGCCAAACCTTCCGCAGTTCCGACCATACCCAAGATCTAACCTCCATACCATTAAAGGGGATTCTGCAATCCACATCTGAGCGGTCCAAAGACTCCTTTGCCACAGCACCCGCAAGTTCATTACCAAAGATCCCAACATGGGACCGTAACCAATGGAGCCGGACTAAAAAAAAACCCCAAATGAAGAAAGTTACTCAGGTTCCAGATGTCAGATACAACGGGGGATTTATTCAAAAAAGCACCCCCTTGAATAGCCTGCAAACCGGACAGAGTCTGACAAAATCACATACCTCCCAGGGGGCATTCCCTGGACCCATTCCAGAGCTAAGAGGATCGCGGTGAGTTCAGCCGTCATAATGCTGACACCCCAGTCAACCTATATCCCCTTCTCACGCCCAAACTGGGAACAACAAATGCCGCAGACACCCTATCTCCCTGTACGGTCCTGGAACTGTCTGTATAGATCCTGCAAAAACCAGAATCCGCTGATAACCGTTCCAAAGTCAGAGATCTTAACGCAGCGTCGGACTCCCTAAGGGGGCCTCCCTCCGAACCGTCCAGCAGAACCTCAGGGGGACTATACAGCCAAGTTGTATAAATCAAAGGCACATTCCGCGCCTGCCGTAGCCCCTCAGTGACATCCGACTTAAGCCATCTGAACAAACTGACTGCATGAGGACAGCGACCTCCATCAAACTTTCCAGGATCGCTAAACTCCCAGCATTGATCATATACGGAGCCCCAATTCCCAAATGAAAAATCCTGGAGCCGGTTCCATAGCACAATATCCAGGTATTCCCGACGTAATGCCCCAGGCATCTCACCAGTCACCCCCCGTAGAACACTACAAGGAGTAGTAGGGAAAGCCCCACAAACAGTCCGGAGGGCCGTAGACTGGATTACATCCAACCTGTGCAAAGTAGATTTGGAAGCAGATGAGAAGGCCTGACATCCATAGTCCATCACCAAGCAAACCATGGCACGATACACCAACAGAAGAGACCCCCGGTCCGCTCCCCAATAGTTACCAGAAATACTTCTTAGTAAACTGAGACGCGGCCTACAACGATCTTCAAGGGAACGAACATGGGGGACCCACGTCAGTTTGGAGTCAAAAACTACTCCCAAAAACCGAAATTCAGCAACAAGCTCAATACGAGCGCCGTACAAAAACAAGCTGGGAGCCACCAATACTGAACGACATGTAAAAATCATCCCCTTCGACTTCGAAGGTGAAAACTTGAAGCCCCACTCGTTCCCCCAAGTCTCCAAAGCAAGGAGAGCCTTATTTATTTTATCCACAGCGCTACCCAAATTTTTACTCCTATACCAGATCACACAATCATCTGCATATATACTGCAGGCCACACCTTGTGGCAAAACCAGAGGCAGGTCATTCACCATCACGTTAAACAGAGTAGGGCTCAAAACGCTGCCTTGGGAGATCCCATTTTGAATTTCACGGGGCTCAGAAACCGAGTCCCAGACTTGGACTTTAATATGTCTGCCCTCAAAAAAGGACAATAGCCACCGAAAAAGCCTTCCTTTTACACCACAACAATGCATCTTATACAGCAAGCCCTCCCTCCTAGGGGTGTGCAATTCGGATTTTTGGGTGATTCGGCTCAGACCCGAACCAAATCACCCCTGTTCTGTTTTGTGCCCGAATCTGGGTCACCAGAATCACCCTTGATTCGGTTCGGATTCAGATTTAATCCGAATCCAAATCTGAATCGATTTGAGTGGGTAAAAAGGGGCCCAGGGGCAAAATTTTGGGGTGGCATGGTAGTGCCCAATGGGTGGAGTCTACCACCCCAATTTCAGGGGGAATGGGCAAAGGGCTGATTTTTGGCAAATTTTTTAAGTTTTAGTGACTTTGGGACAGTTCGGGGGCATAGAATGGGATCTGGGCAAAAGGAGTGGGGTGGGGTGGTAGTGCCTAATGGGTGCAGGCTACCACCACAATTTCAGGGGGATTGGGCAGAGGGCTGATTTTTGGGAAATTTCTGAAATTTTCATGTCTTTGGGGCAGATTGGGGCAGAAAGTGGGGCCTGGGTGCCCGAAAAATATCGGGGGACATCAGGGGTGATTTGGTTTGGCCCCGAATCACCCGAAATTGTTCGTTTCAGGCACAGATCGTTCTGTGCCCGAAATTTTTTGCACATCCCTACTCCCTCCAAACCATATCGTATGCTTTCTCAAGGTCCAGAAATGCCACAACCAAAAACCCTTTCAAATGAAAGGTCTTATGTACATCAGTTTACCACAAAACTCAATCCAAAACCAAGTGTGGCCTACCACTTGTTCTCTGGATCCTTGCCCAACTTGGCTGCTTCTATCTAGCAGGGAGATTGTTGGAGGTGGCCTGGTTAATATCATAAATACATCGCTGGAGGGACGGTAGGGTGCCTTCTTGTTTGAAGGAGGCAATAGTTAGACCACTCCTTAAGAAGCCTTCCCTGGACCCCTTAGCAATGGATAGTTATAGGCCAGTCTCCAATCTCCCTTGGTTGGGCAAGGTGATTGAGAGGGTGGTGGCCAACCAGCTCCAGGAGGTTTGGGATGAAACTGATTATCTAGACCCATTTCAAACTGGCTTTAGAGCAGGCTACGAGGTTGAGACAGCCTTCGCCAGCCTGATGGATGACTTTTACCGGGGAATCGACAGAAGGAACTCTGCTAGTTCATTTTGATCTCTCTGCGGCATTCAATACCATCAACCATGGTATACTTCTGGATCGCCTGGGGGAGTTGGGGATAGGGGGCACTGCTTTGCAGTGGTTCCACTCCTATCTCTCGGATAGATTCCAGATGGTGGAGCTTGGTGACAGTAGCTCCTCAAAACAGGAGCTGCTGTAATGGAGTCCCTTAAGGCTCCGTCCTGTCACCAATGCTTTTTAATATCTACATGAAAACACTGGGTGAGGTCATCAGGAGATTTGGTGCTGAGTGTTATCAGTATGCTGATGACACCCAAATCTACTTCTCTTTTTCATCTTTATCATCAGGAAATGGCATTCATTCCCTAAATGACTGCCTACAGGCTGTAATTGGCTGGTTGAAGGATAACAAATGGAAACTGAATCCAAGCAAGACGGAGGTGCTCATTGTGGGGGCTCAGAATCTGAGGAATGATTTAGATCTTTCTGCCCTAGATGGTGTTGCACTCCCCCAGAAGGAGCAGGTATGCAGCTTGGGAGTACTCCTGGACCCAGGCCTCACCCTGGTTTCTCAGGGGGAGGCTTATATGATCAGGAGTGCTTTCTATCAGCTTTGGCTGATTCGACAGCTGCGGCCATTCCCTGAAGAGGACAGCCTCAAAACAGGGGTGCATTAGCTGGTATATTCCACTGTTGCAATGAGCTCTACATTGGGCTGCCTTTGTACATAGTTCGGAAACTTCAGTTAGTTCAAAATGCGGCAACCAGATTGGTCTCTGGAGCAACCCAGAGAGACCATATTATGCCTGTTCTGAAAAAGTTGCACTGGCTGCTGATATGTTTCCAGGAAAAATACAAAGTGCTGGTTATTACCTTTAAAGCCCTGAACAGCTTAGGTCTGACTTACTTTAGAGAGCGCCTTCATCTGCATGATCCCCACCTCACATTTTCATCTGAGGAGGTCCGTCTTCAGTTACCAATACATCTGGTGTCAGCTCAGAGGTGGGCATTCTCTGTAGCTACTCCTGTGCTGTGGAATGCACTCCCAGTAGAAATCTGTAATCTGAGTTCATTATTGGCCTTCAGGAGAGCCCTTAAAGACCTATCTGTTTGGCCTGGCCTTCCAGGGTATTTAAACTGTTTTTAAACCGTAAAGGTACAGCCTGGTTTTCCAGTGTTTTGCAAACTGTTTTAATTGTTTTAATAATGGTTTTATGTTGTTTTTACAGTTATTGATTTTAATAGTTAATTGATTTTAGATTGTTTAATGTAAACTGCCCTGAGTCATTTTTGGAAGGGCAGTATAGAAATCAAATACATACATGCATACATACATACATGCATACTTTTTAAAAGAGACCAGAGAATACAATGTCTGGATGCAAAAGAACTACATGAAGTATATCCAAGGTCTATATCCAAACCCAGAGATGTTTCATTTTTTCCCCTTGAACATCAGACTGCCATGCCACATTCTAAGCTACTTTTTAAAGTCTCCTCAGTTCCTGACTCGATGGCAGAGTTTACTTTAGTTCCAAAAGCAGTTTGTCATTTGGCATGTTGGATTACTTGTGAGAGGTTCTTTGGATCCCAGCCACAATGTGGAAAACATTCAGCAGTGGGGGGGAAAACACTAAAATAAATTAACTATAGCAAACCTAACCAGCCTGTTAGACCAAGCTCCCACATTTGGTGTACCTGATGTGATAACCTGGGGGGACCTCAGAGAATGCCTGTAGCGATGTGCCTGACTGGCTTGGGCAGCTGCTGGTGGAACATGGAGCAGTCCCCTTAAAAAGCAGGTAGGGAGCTTCTCACCTACTTGTCTGCCACCCCACCACTTTTCCAGCAGCAGTGCCCACTCTCCCAAAGGCTGTGCACCAGCCATGTGCATGGCAATGCTGCACAGAGGTCGCAGGGAACAGTGCTGCAGCTGCGCACAGCCTTTTGGAGAGTGGGCGTCGCTGCCAGAAAAGTGATGGGGCAGGGATGAGCAGGTAAGGAGCTCCTTATCTGATTAAAGGGAACTGATCCCTGCCCCACTGAGCTAGTTCGAATGCCGGCACCTGAACTGGTTTCGCACGTCCGAGAGGAGACACGAAACAGGCTCATGCACATCCTTAAATGTCTGCTCTTCAGTGTCCACCTATGGATGATGGGACAATCAGGAGGTTTTTCTGGTTTGGGTATCAAAGAGCAAGGAGATCCATATAGAAGAAGATGCTCTCATGATGCTTCTGTGCTCACAGCGCTCATGACCATCTTTCTGGCAGTGAAAAATGCTTTTGTGGAGAAGCGAAAATCACTCTACCCCTCAAGCCTAAAGGGCAACTACCCTGCCATGATGCAGCTCTGATACCATCGATGGATCACTGCACTTCACGTCAGCTATGTGTAATGGTATCAAATAAAGCTTTTACATGGCACAGATATGGGAGAGGAGGAGCTTGATAGATGCAAAAATAGGGTATTTCAGCCACCAGCAGATGGTATTATGGAAACAGGACCAACAGGAAGCATAGCATGGCAACTTCACAAGAAAAAGCAATAACACCACCACCAATGTAGATTTTTTTGTAATTCTGCTTTGTTATAATATATATGGTAATGCCAGATGTATATTATAGAATTCCAGTTGTTAATATTGGTTAACACTATTAAATTTAATCTTGTCTTCCAGGAAATATGGAGGAAGCAAGAAGAAGAGCCGAGGAAGAAAAGGAGCAAAAAGACTCCACACTGTAGTGGTTTTTGAAAGAATCAAGGGGAGACATCATGGTGGGACATGTCACTGTCTGCCCAACGCACCAAGTGGTTCTCATTGTTATACAATGTTATTGTTATATGATGTTATAGACATTGTTATACAATGTATAACAATGTTCTCATTGTTATACATTGTTATACAATACCTAGTCTTCTTTTTGGAAGCTCAGAGCAGCTTACCTGCTACTCCCAGGTGACCTCCTCTCCAACTGATGGGCCTGTTTAGTATGCAACAGCATCCTGTTTGTGTTGCTTTGCTGTTTTGAACATATATTGGAAAGCAGGATATACATTTTGGAAGAAAGTGCATTAAAAATGTGCACTCAGACCATTGTAATGATAAATATGTTTAATATCAGTAATCCTAATATAATGTTGAACATTCCATATGGTTTTGTGAAAGAGGTTTCTAAATGAACTGGAACGGTATTCTTTTCATATGCTCTGCCTCTTTTTTAGCATATGACAGTGTGGTTTAATTTAGCTTTGCTGTTCATTTCTGATTAAGACACCTTGAATTATTATTTTTGTCACAAAGAATGTTGATTGCCTTCTTCTGAGATATGGCAAAAATTTATAGCATCCTCTTCATCTACATATGAAATGAAATCACTTCACCAGTAAAGATGGAAATAAATAGGCTATTATCTGCCTAGGTTTTAGTTTTGCTGCTCGTGTATTCTCTTATACTCCATAATTTATAAAACAAATGCAGTTAAATTACCTGTCCTAATGATTTATAAAAGACTCAAGACAATGTCTTCAGCTTCAGTACAAGAAAATACTCTTTTTTTTCCTTCCTATTTAATATGTATAAATTCTAGCTCCAATCTAGAGACAGTTAGTTGCACTTAATTGACATTTGATTTAACGGAATTTAAGTTAGTTGTAATTAATTTATTCCATTAATTTAAGCACAGCAACCTTTCTCTGATTCGATCATTATGATAACTTTATCAAGGAATAATGGTCATTGCCTAGCTCACTTTTTCTTACATCAATGTAGTGTTGCTCTAAATAGTTGTTGGATTTTTAAAAAATGTATTTTATTCTTATTCTATTCACTATGTTGGGTATTTTATATAAAATGGAAAGGTGGGGGTACAAATATGTATGTAAATGAAATAAAAGAAATTAATTTTGTTAAGGTCTAAGTTAATGGGGTTGCTCAGTATTTTAATCTTCAGAGGCAGATTTCTAGAGTTTGGATGTATTGATTGCATTTGTTCTATGCAAGGCAGATCTTTCCTGAGCTGATCTCATGCCGATTCCCTGCCCATCCATGCAGCGGGAAACAATAACTACTGTGAAATGTGTATTGTACTATTCAGGTGGACAGGATTTAAGACCCGCCGCACTTTAATATCTGACTTATATATTGGTCGCCTTCACACATAATGCCAAACGAGGTGAACAAGTGAGAGGTTCCATTTCATGGTCGTCCAGATACATGGAACTGCGGTTTTGTCACAAAAGTGACCTGAGATTTTTGAACTGAAACTGTAATCTGAACCTTCAGATTGTAGTGAGTTTCACTGCTCCAACCTGAGGCTTGAAGGCGGCATCATGTTGTCCAAATTCTGTCACTGCTGTAATGCTGTAACTTGTTTTGTGCCACACTTTTCATTGGCTACCTCTCCAAACACTTGCCCTGCCCCCCACTGTCTCTGCACTGTTCCAGCCATTGCTGGGCAACAAGGATGCCATGTTGCTGCAGCCCAAGTATCAAAACACGTCAAAATGAAAAGCCACAGTTGGGGAAGCCTGCTTTCCACTGTGTCTTATGCCCCCCACTTTGGCAATCAGCAGGAAAAGGGGATGGGATGAAAAGACGGGCACTTTGTGGTGACATTTCCACAAATTAAGTGAGGAAGAAGTATTTGCACAAGCACATGGAGTCCCGGAGGCACCATAAACTGGGCAACCTGGTTGTTTCCCAACAAAGATAGCACATGCCAGCGGAGTGATACCCAGGTCTGGATTGCAAGGCAGCCCCTGGAATTCTTGAGTGGCTTTACTTTATTTTTTAAAAAAATAGTAGGAGAAGGGAGGCCCAGCCCCTTCCCCTTGGGTGCAAGCGTGCAGTCTCTGGCAAAGAACCATCTTGGGGTACATCGGGATGATGATTCAGGGGCTAGATTGCTAATAATGTGTGATGATGTTTCTTCTCCCAAGGACTGCTCTCTCATGAAAGTGGCAGGCCACAGAGACACACATGCAGGCAGGAGGGCTGCTGCTGCCCAGGCCTGTTGCAAGATCCATGCAAGCCCCAAGAAAGGGTACCACATCAACACCTTTCCAGGTCATGGTGACTGGCAAACAGGAGTGAAAGCACTCACTCTGGCATTCTGTTCACCCTTGGCACAGATGCCTGTTGTCCAGTACAGCCACCTGGCTTGCAAGGGATCACTGAAAACAGGGGTTAGCTTCACCTGCAGTTCCCCACGGTGACCGATCTGCATATGTCACAATGCTGGTCCAAGCCCTGGAGTTTGGGCCATCCCTGATCTAGGAGCCATCCCTGATCTTGCCAGACTGAGCACATAGGGAAACAGCTGCACATGTGGATTGGTCTGGACTCCATGGGAAGTATGTAGGGGTTTAGTGTAGAGGGGAAGGTGAGGAGTATTGATCTATTTTTAAATATATATCGGGGGGGCACATCAGCAGGACATCCTAAGATAGCCTAACTCAGTCTGATGGAGACCTGAAGCTCATGGAGCCCCTGGTCCTCCCCTGTGGACTAGCCCACTCATGAGGGGACAAATCTCCAGCCAGCAAGCTGACATGGGGGCAGGATTGTGTTGGAGATTCCTGGACTCCTTTGACCAGGTCTGCTATCACAAGAGCATCTTTGTCACAGTGGACCAGATCCCAGGATTCCTTGACTGCCCTCGTACATATTCCCTCCTAGGAAGTCATCATGATCCCTTCCTGGAATAACAGGAAAATAGTGTCCCTCTACATGCCCCCATTATGAGTAACTTTGCTTGTGCATGACTGGCTGCAGGGCCCTTGCAAGGGTGGCAGTGTAAGTGGTGTGAGAAGAGGGGTTAAATGTTCCTTTCCTGCCAAGAGTGGGTGGTCCAAACCAAAAAGGCATAATTTCTCTGGACATGCCCCCTTGAAGACTGTGGTCAATGGCTGCTGCCCTGCTGACAATAAGGGAGGTGAAAAGAGAGTTTGAGAAACATTTAGCTGAAAGCATCAAAGGGAATAATAAAAACTTCTTTAAATACATCAGAAGCGGGAAACCTGCCAGGGAGGCAGTTGGGCTATTAGACAATGAGGGAGTAAAAGGGATTATTAAGGAGGATATTATTATTTCTTGTTTACACAGAAGTGACTGGCCCAGAGTCACACAGCTAGTATCATGGCTGAATGGAGATTTGAACATGGGTCTCTCTGGTCCTAGTCCAGCACTCTAACCACTACACCACACTGGCTCTTATGAAGGTTGCAGAGAAGTTTAATGAGTTCTTTGCATCTGTACATATGGCAGAGGATAAAGAGCATATACCTGTTCCTGAACCAGGCATTTTGTGGATGGAGGCTAAAGAACTGAGTCAGATAGAAGTGACAAGAGATGATGTTCTAAACTGTCTGAAAAACTAAAAACTAACAAATCACCAGGGCTGGATGGCATCCATCCAAGCGTAACACTGATTTTCAAAAAGGGGTCCAGGGGTGATCTGGGAAATTGCAGGCCGGTTAGCTTAATGTCTGTTCCAGGCAAATTGATGGAAAGCATTCTCAAGGATACAATTGTAAAGCACATAGAAGAACAGGCCCTGCTGGGAGTGAACCAGCATAGCTTCCACAAAGGTAAATCTTGCCTCACCAACCTTTTGGAGTTCTTTGAGAGTGTCAACAAGTGTGTGTAGAGTTGTAAAAAGAGTTGTAGTTCATCAACATCTGGAGGAACCATGGTTGGGAACCACTGATATAAGCTCTTAGATTTAAAATAAGCCTTCTTAATAATATGATATGGGTACCCTTTATTTAGAAAATGTATTTTTAATATTTTTAAAATATTGGCCTGTCTAAAAAAAGATGTTAGATAATGGCAATTCTGTCGTGACGTAATATCTGGGAGTAGGGAAGATTCCTTTTGAGTGTCTCAATTTTAATAGTGAGTTAACATCTGAAGGTTAGGAACATAGGAAACTTCCATATACCAAGTCAGACCACTGGTCTTTCTAGCTCAGTATTGTCATTGCAGACTGGCAGTGGCTTCTCCAAGGTTGCAGGCAGGAATCTCTTTCAGCCCTATCTAGGAGAAGCCAGGGAGGGAACTTGAAACCTTCTGCTCCTCCCAGAGTGGCTCCATCCCCTGAGGTGCTCACACATCAAGTCTCCCATTCATATGCAACCAGGGAAGACCCTGCTTAGCTAAGGGGACAAGTCATGCTTGCTACCACAAGACCAGGTTTCCTATACACATCCATAGTCAGGGTGCCTCCCTCACTGTAAACCTCAACATCCAGAAAATTTATTTTATCAATCCCATATGAAGCCTGAAATTTAATACTGGGATGAGTGGAATCTTAAAAAATGAAGAAACTCACCTAATTCTTCTTCCAAATCTAACCATACCATGAATCTCAAGGAATCTGTCAAGGAATCGTCAAGGAATCTGTTGTATGCTGAAATATATTTCACAAAGTGGTTATCATTCAAGATGTGTGATTGTTCTATATGGTTCATAAAAAGGTTGACCAGCTCAGGGGCAAACTGATCCCCCTTTCCCACCCCCAAGATCTGCCAGTAATAATTCTGAGAAAATTGGGGTGAAGGGACATTGTTAATGCCAGTTCTGCTAAATTTCTAAGAAATGTCATAGGGGGTTCAAAGAGATCTTTTTATTCAAAGTCTGCTCAATAATATCTAGTGCCTCCTCTTGGAGAATATTAGTATATAGAGAGATGACACCTATAGTAGCCATAATGAATCTAGACAAAGGGAGTTCAAGTTTCTCAAAGTAGTTTACAAAATCTGTAGTATCCTTCAGGTAAGCAAGAATTAGGCCTACAAAGGGTTTCAGGAAGGATTCAAGTTATATAGAAATAGGTTCCAGTATAGATCCGCAGCCCAATACTATGGGTCTTCCTGTGACTGGTGTAATCTTTTTGTGTATTTTGGGCAAAATATAAAAAACTGGCATTCTATGATCGGATTCCAATAGGAAATTGTGTGCTGATTTGAGAATGTAACCCATACTGAATCCCTCTTCCAAAATATTTACTATCTCTTTTCATACTGGCCCAGTAGGATCCTGGGTAGTATTACAACAATGTAAGTCATTATTCAATTCTCTTGAGACTTCAGAAATATAGTCCCCTTTATCCAAACTGACAAGGCTAAGGGAGCCCAGCCCGGTTCTCCTCCATCATGGCCCACTAAAGTAGTCCTTTCCTTAAATGAGGTTAGTGGAGCAAGTGCTCAGCTAACCCTGGTCTTTTAATAATGAGTCGGTGTGGCACAGCTCCGTTGAGCAGCAACTCATGAGGAGACCCCAACCAGGAGGCTCCCCAGAATGCCCTGTGCACTTGTGCAGGGCATTCTTGAACTTCCAGGGGCTGAGCGGCCCCAGATCCCCGCCACCCCAATCAGCTCTGTGACGGAGCTGGTAATCGTGTGGACATCTGATCCAGCCACCCACGGACAGCTCGGCAATCATCTGCAGAGAGGGGTAAGTTAACCCACTCTCCCCGCAGACCTGCCCAAAGCTCTTCTCACTGATCATGAGAAGAGCTTCATTATCTTCTTTACACTTGCGGTTATTTAATGCCAAGCATTCTTCTCTAGTCATATTATTCCAGGGCTGTATATCTTGCTCTTCCAATGATTGTACATCTCTCATAACTAAATCCTAAAACACCTTAATGTAGGGATTATGACAAGGAGGATTGAATGTAGACTGAGGTTTGAACTGGATTTTGTCTAACTCACTTTCCATATTGTCCGTAAAGTAATCACTTAATTTGATTTTTCAGAAAAGTTGTTGGAGTTCCCTCACGGTGTCAAAACTATTATTTTTGGAAGTAGGAATAAATGAAAGTCCTATGTCTCGAATTCTAGACTCATCCTCTGATAGCTGATTATGAATACAATTATATATAAATTTATGTATTTATGTATTTATTTATTTATTTTCAACAAAAGCTCCCAAAGCGGTTTACATTGATATGAATGAAATGGCTCTGTGTCCCCAAAGGGCACACAGTCTAAAAAGGAAACATAAGATAGACACTAGCAACTGTCACTGGAAGGATGCTGTGCTGGGGCTGGATTGGGCCAGTTGCTCTCTCGCTACTAAATAAAGAGAATCACCACTTTTAAAATGTGCCTCTCTGCTCAGTTAGCAGTTAGATAACAAAATAAATTTACTACTGTAATGTTTTGGGAATCCATTGTTTGTAAAAGGTTTTCAACTCCTTTCTTCTATTGTATCTGCCATACTCCTGAGCTCTGGTTTGCCCCACAAAAGGTCTCTGTGATCTAGGCCTTTCCTGATGGTCTCTTCTATTGTCCAGAGGTGAGTGAGAGGGATTAGAATTAATACTGTTGTCTGCTTGTTCCTCCAACTCAACACTAGTGTCTGAAGGAAATCTCTCTATCCAGGTGAGAGAATGAAACATGAGATGATCCGTCTAACAAAGGGGAAACAGAGTAGAGAAATATATGGTCAGAGGGGGAATGACCTTACTGGCTATCTCTACCCCTAATGCCGCTAGGGTCAATAGGGCTGCTAGTGCTAAGAGTCGATGCCATCAGGAGCTGCATCTCCAACACATTAGCCCCCTGGCACGTTTCTCCTAGCTCAGTTCACTCCCAATGTTGGAGCTCAGGAAGAAACAGTCTAGGTGATAGTCCATTGGGAGGAAAGCTGGGAGAAGGAAAAGGTTCAGTCCTTCATATCTGTTTGCCCCTTTTGATTTTACCAGCTCACATCCTTCTGCCTAATTCAGGAATGGGACAGACACACAATCAGGGGCGTAACGAGGCTGGAGTGGGCCCAGAGACAAAATTTTAAAATGGGCCCCTCGCTGATACACACACACTCACTTCACATTTGACTTGCCTCTGGGGGCCCCCTCGAGGCGTGGGGGCTCCCAGGCAGCCGCCTCCCCTTGCCTAATGGTAGTTACGCCCCTGCACACAATCAACAAACATGATTTGCCTTGTCACATCCAGCCTGCGTTTGATGGTTACTGCTGGAACAGTAACATGGAATCAGACTGAGATCCTGCATCAGCTGGTGATGCCAGCACATCCACACAAGTAGCAGTGTTGTGCCAGTACAGCAGTCTTTGCAATGACTCAAACAATTGAGATGTAAGATGCAATGCCAGGAACCAGTTCAAACTGTCATGTTGACAAATTAAATGCCATGCCTTCTGAATGTGATTTATGAATAAAATAATCAGCTTAATGCAGTATTCCTTATTTGTGATATAGTTTTATTGGTAATGAAGAGTGGCATGCATATCTGAGTATTATGCAAATAAGCTTATTCATCTGATGCAATTACAGTCAAAAAGTTAGCACAAGGAGCACTAAAACATGGAATATGACAGCCACTTAACCATGTGGCTACTAATGAATATTTCTCCCTATGATTTTATTTGTTCTGTGCATATGATGTAAAGATAAAGAAGGGGAAAAGGAGTAGGTAATGGAGAAACTGCTGCTTGATTAATGTAGCATGTCAAACTTGCTTAGCATATACCTAATATTTAGACACAGTGCTTCAAATATAGCAGCTCTTATTTTGAATATTAATTCATATATTCTGTATTTCTATCTATTAATATTTTATCATTTCTTTTACCTACCACAACTAGAAGTTATTTATTAAAAGCTTAGTTCTTTAATCTTTTCAATGATACAGTTGCTTTTTTGTAGTACTTAGCACAGATCTGATCTCTGTGATTACCCTCAGGTGCTAATTATAGTTTCTCAACTCCACAGGAAAGTTATTTTGATTGATTTCCTTTTAAAAATAAAAAGCATATTAGGAACAATAATAAGGTGTTAGCCACAGAATATATTCCAACTGCTGCTTTTTGAATTGTGATCCATATTTCTTATAGTATCTAGTTTTCATATTTATCCAGAATCATGGGCACTGGACACCACAGAGAAGTTAAGATAATAGTATAAAAAGTCTGGTTGAAATTAATGAGCTCTTTATTACTGTGATTGTAATGACTCCCCAGTGTACAAGCCATGCTGGAACAGAAGTGAAACATTCCACAGGATAGCTCAATATATGTATGTACACTGAACTTTCCCCCAAAGATTTATATAATCTATGCATAGTAAGAAATATTCAGAATATATTCCTTATTAGAACATACAGTAGCACACATAGAAAATCTCTTAAATTGTTTTACTTCTTTGATAATAGAGGGGGAAAACTATCATTTAAACTAGCTTTACAATTAGCCACTCATTCAGACGTAGTAAGAAATAGGTTTCCCACACTCACAACTCAACCGAATAAGCCAGCATGGTGTAGTGGTTAGAGTGCTGGACTCGGACTGGGGAGACCTGAGTTCAAATTTGACTCTGGGCCAGTCACTTCTCTCTCAGCCTAACCTACTTCACAGGGTTGTTGTGAGAAGAAACTTAAGTATGTAGTACACCACTCTGGGCCCCTTGGAGGAGGAGCAGGATATAATTTTTTTTTAAAGACACATCTGGACAAGCAGTTTTACACGTGTTTTCATGTGTTGATTGTTTGACTGACCCACAAGATTATGGAGCACAATGCCTCCCTAATGCTGCACCCTTGGACAGCTGTGGACTCCTACACAGCCCTGACCTTGCTCTGAATGCACAGTTGTGAAAGCATTGCCAGTGCTTGTTTTCCTCATTGTCCCAAATGGAGAAAATCAGTGGTGGCACTGCTTGCACAAATGCGCATTCAGAGCAGCGTCAGGACTGCTTAGGATTCCACAGCAGGCCTGGCGCTCAGTGTTACAGAAGTGTTATGCTGAAATACACATCATGTGGACCCCTATATTTATTTCAGAAGCTAATTTAAACCACTATACATCACATGCGTATTTTAAACCAGTGATGAGAAACCATACCATTCTGTGGTTTCATTCATTCAAAAACTGCAAAGTAAGTAATGCCCAAGAACGTTGTTTTTGCTGCGATAGCAAAAAGAGAGACAGACTCTCTCTGTGATAGACACCATGAATGGATTTAAATACAGCCACAGCTTTATTATAATAATAACAGCAGTAATATAAAATGATGACACCACTCTGATAGCTGAGAATGCAGATGATCTGCAAGCTCTAGTAATGAAAGTCAAGGAGTACAGTGAAAAATGGGGCTACGACTAATTGTCAAGAAGACTAAACTAATAACAATGGGTATAGCAACCAGCCTCAGAACTGATAATGAAGACACTGAAGTGGTGGATAACTTCTGCCTTTTAGGATCGACCATCAACATTAATGGATCCAGCAGTCAAGAAATATGCCGCAGACCAGCACTTGGTAGGGTTGCAATGAAGGCCTTGGAAAGGATATTTAGATGCCATGACGTGTCTATACCTACAAAGATTAGAATCTTTCGGACAATGGCTTTTCCTGTGACACGATATGGATGTGAAAGCTGGACTTTGAAGAAGCAAGACAGAAAAAGCACTGACACTTTTGAACTTTGGTGCTGGAGAAGACTTTTGAGGATACCATGGACAACCAGGAAAACAAACCAATGGATCATACAACAAATAAATCCAGAATTTTCACTCGAGGCACAAATTTCCAGGCTCAAACTATCATACTTTGGACATATTATGCCAAAATCTAGCTCCCTTGAGAAGTCCATAATGCTGGGAAAAGTTGAAGAAAAGAGGAGAAGAAGATGACAAGCAGCAAGGTGGAAGGACTCGATCGCGACAGCAATGAATGCACCACTGAGAGACCTTAAAGGCCAAGTTGAAGACAGATCATCCTGGAGAGAATCTATCTATGTGGTCGCTAAGAGTCGACACTGACTTGGCAGCACTCAATCAATCAAAATATAAAATGACTTCATGCAGGGATTAGGGTGGCATGCAAAACTTATCTACAAACTCTGTAAGGAACTGGTCATACTGTTCCTACAGCAACCATCCTCCATCCTCTTACTAGGCCTAGATTTCCTAAAAGCTCCAGAGAATTTGATGACTAAGCAGGCCTGGGAGGAATTCCGGGGTCAATCATGAGCCACTCAGCCCAGTGGTTTAACCTGGCTTGGTCCCAAAGACTAGATTCTCCTTTGTAAGCTCCTCAGTGTTGCAAGGTGTTTTAGGGGTGGGGTGTCTGTGTCTACCAAGCACAGTTACTAAGCACTGTGCCTAATAATCATAGTTGCTCCCATCATTCTCAATGGGAATAGCATTGCGACTGTGATTATGCAATGTTTAATAGGCGTGGAGCAGCCCTGCCTCCAGAGCTGTGCAAGCGTGCTTTATGTGCCACGCAGCAGTACATGTGCCTCTCTGTGTGGGTATGTTGGCCCATATTCTTAATAAAGGTAATAATTACTATTGTATTTTATTTGCTGTGCTTAGTGCCTAAGGAACACAATAGTTGCAATGAAAAGAACACATTAGAAAGGATGATAGTCCCAGTCACTTTTAATACTCATTCTTATGCCACTGAACAGATTATTAGAAAGCTTTGGTATTTATTACATAATATTCCAAATCCAAAGATCCACCAAAGTTTGCTAGGAAACAAAGCCCTAACTTCAGAGATATCCTGGTTCATAATGGCATGCAAAATAATGAAAAGGTCGAGAATAATACATTAGTTGGGACTAGACTATACCTACAAGACATTTCCCATGTAGAAATTGTTTTATTTGTAATAACTGTGCCAAATTAAAGAAGTGCAAGAATCCTCAGAACTTTCTAGAAGATACCATTGGAGAATACTTCATTGCAATTCCAAGAATGTGATATATGTGATACAATGTCCCTGCTTGTTACTGTACAGTATGTGGGCCAAACTAGGAACATTAAAACAAGGATTATTGAACATCAGAGTCGTATAAGGAATGGAAAGATACAGGCACCCTTGGTTAAACACTTTATAGTACTGAACCATAATGCAGAAGATGAAAGGTTCTGGTATGCAGAAAAAGTTAGGAAGCACAAAGATAATATTAATAGTATATTACTGTATCAAGAATGTTTCTGGATCCACACATTTAAAATGTGGACCCCAGCTGGAATAAATGAGGAGGTTAATTGGATTTAGAATTGTCATGACACCGGCCTCTCCATGGCCATTCTCCTGTTTACTTCTCCTTCTCGCCTCCCCTAGGCAGGGCCTCAGAGTTTTTGAGGGGAGGGGGGTTGGTTCATGTGAGTCCTCCTCCTCCAGGCTCCTCAGGGTCGCTGGCAGTCTTTCTCCAGAAGCCTCCACCACTCGCCCTCCAACTGCCCCTCATCATCCCCACCCTGCCATATCAGGCTGCTCTCACCCTTATCTCCCTCAGCTGTGCCTTTGTCTGCTGTTGCCTCCTCCCTCACTCACCTGCACCTTCCCCCCGGCCCCTCTAGCCCAGCTCCTTGGTCCCACAGCATCTCGGCTGGCCACTCATCAGGCTGCTCTGCCTGGCCGGCCGCCCCACCTGGGGCTTCTCTGTCCTTGGCCACTGAGGGAACGTCAGAGACGGTAAAGTGTGAAAATGTGTTACAGAAAGAAAAAAAGAAAAAGAAAAGAGAAGGAAGGAAGGAAGGAAGGCAGGAAGGAAGGAAGGAAGGAAGGAAGGAAGGAAGGAAGGAAGGAAGGAAGCCGGTGGGTGGCCCCACCGGAGAAGAATATATATGTAGAGTTCTGACCATTGTTGGAGATCTTTTGAAGTATATGATCTTTATGTAGATACATTATAAGTTAGAAATTTGTAAATCCTTTGGAGAACTGGATCCAAATTTAGCTTCAAATAAATTAGGTATTCATATAGTTTATGGACTGGTCTTTTTATGTATAGATATATAATGTTTATATTATACCACCCAAGAATCATTGATTTTGACTTCCCTTGGAAATAATACATTTGAGACTGTAGCATTCAATTTGAGTTAGGTTTTAAAGTAGTTTCAAAATGAAGTTTTGTATATCATAGGCTTTACAAAGCACAGGTGGCCTAAACACCGGAGGTACTTTTAGAGTATATAAGAGTATATATTTAGAGTATATATTAGATACTTTTAGAGTATATAAACATAATGCATTAATAGAACAGCCACCACTGAGAGAGGAGATTCACAGCTACAGATCTAGTTTAACGTAAGTCTAAATGTTAACATAAGTCTAAATGTTGAATGTTTAGTGAGTATGTTTATATCCTTTTACACATTTTGACATCCTGTATATTTTCAAAATTGGGTGAATACATGATTTGAATTTTGTTAGTCATTTGTTGATCTCCCTTATAAAATGGTTATATACCAATCCATTGTTGGGGTAATGACAGAAATTGGAGTTGGATATAGCTCCTAGTTGAAGGGAGGGTCACACTAGAAGAAGTTGGCAAGCATGGTCTGGTATATGTAAGTATGGTCTGGTATATGTAAGCATGGTTTGTAAGCATGGTCTGGTATATATGTAAATATATAGAAGAAGTTTGTAAGCATGGTCTGGTATATGTATTTATATGATGCAGAATCATTATGGGAACACAAAGTAGTAGGACATTAAATTGGATCAGTACTGCTTTATGCTGTGCCATACTACTTTTACTTCTCCTTTTCATCTTCAGGAAATTGCACTCGTTCTCTAAATGCCTGCCTACAGGCAGTAATGGGCTGGATGAGGGATAACAAATTGAAGCTGAATCCAAGCAAGATGGAGGTGCTCATTGTAGGGGCTCAGCATCTGAGGGGTGAGTTAGATCTTCCTGTGCTGGATAGGGTTACATTACCCCAGAAGGAGCAGGTGCGCAGCTTGGGAGTACTCCTGGACCCAGGCCTCATCCTGGTATCTCAGGTGGAGGCCATGACCAGGAGTGCTTTCTATCAGCTTCGGCTGATTCGACAGCTGCACCCATTCCTCGAAGAGGATGACCTCAAAACAGTGGTGCATCAGCTGGTAACCTCCCAGCTTGACTATTGCAATGCGTTCTACGTGTGGCTGCCTTTGTACGTAGTCCAGAAACTTCAGTTAGTTCAGAATGCGGCAGCCCGATTGGTCTCTGGGGCAACTCGGAGAGACCATATGCTGCCTGTTTTGAAACAGTTACACTGGCTGCCGATATGTTTCCGGGCAAAATACAAAGTGCTGGTTATTACCTTTAAAGCCCTGAATGGCTTGGGTCCAAGATATCGTAGAGAACACCTTCTTTTACATGATCCCCACTGCATGTTAAGGTCCTCTGAGGAGGTCCGTCTCCAGTTACCACCGGTTCGTTTGGTGGTGACTCAGAGGCGGGCCTTCTCTGTAGCTGCTCCCGGGCTGTGAAATGCACTCCCAGGAGAAATTCGTAATCTTAAGCCCTTAAAACCCATCTGTTTGGCCTTGCCTTTCAGGATTTATAATTTGTTTTAATCTTAACCTGGTTTTAAGGGTTTTAATTGTTCTGATAGTTTAATAGTTTTTAAAGATGTTTTTAAATTGGTGTTCATATTTGTATTTCTGTTTGAATTGGTTTTTTTTATTATTTCTGTTTTCACCCACTACAAGGAGGCGCCCACTCCCCAGAGGAGTATCTCCTGTGCAAGATATGGGCTCATCACCCATGGAAGGGGTCCCTTCTAAAGAAGCATTTCCCTCTTCCTCAGACTGATGTCCTCTTTGCCCAAGACCTTCATTCTCCCTGACAGCAGAGGAGCTACCAGCCCTGGAGTTGGATGCCTCTATCACATCCCTGAAGGTCTCATCCACATGCCTCTCTGTCTCTCTGAGCTTCTCCAGATCCGCCACCTTGTTCTTGAGGGAACGGATTTGTTCCCTGAGAGCCAGGAGCTCCTTGCACCAAGCACACACCCATGACTTCTGCCCATGGGGCAAATAGTCATACATGTGGCCCTCTGTGCAATACACTGGGAAGTGCCCCTTCCCCAGGTGACTTTCTATCTTCATACTGTTTTTGTTGGCTGTTTACAGTATTTAGAGATAGTTTATTAGAAGTAGTTTATTATCTGTTTATTATTATCTGTTTATTAGATGGTTGCAGAGCAGCTTTTAAAATGATACCTGGGGAACAGCCCACGGGAGCTGGGCAGTATCCTGTTTGGCAAAAGCCATCCTTTAAAGCGTGAGGGTGCAAAGGATTCAGATAAAACAGGAGGGGGCAGAGCAGAACCGCATAAAGAGCAGACAGGAGCCTGTGCCAGCTGGTCAAAGAAAAACTTCTTTAAATACAAAACAAAAACTTCCTTAAATACATCAGAAGCAGGAAACCTGCCATGGAGGTGGTTGGACCATTAGACAATAAGGGAGTGAAAGGGATTATTACGGAGGATATGGAGGTTGCAGAGAAGCTAAATGAGTTCTTTGCATCCGTCTTCACGGCAGAGGATACTGAGCATATATACCTGTCCCTGAACCAGGCTTTTTAGGGATAGAGGCTAAAGAACTGAGTCAGAGAGAAGTGACAAGAGATGATGTTCTAAACTGGCTAAAGAACTGAGTCAGAGAGAAGTGACAGGAGATGATGTTCTAAACTGTCTGGAAAAACTAAAAACTAACAAATTGCCAGGGCCAGATGACATCCATCCAAGAGTCCTCAAAGAACTCATATGTGAAATTGCCAACCTCCTTGCTAAAATATATAACTTATCCCTGCAATCAGGCTCTGTATCAGAGGACTGGAAAGTAGCAAATGTAACACCGATTTTCAAAAAGGAATCAAGGGGCGATCTGGGAAATTACAGGCCATTTAGCTTAACGTCCATTCCAAGCAAATTGATGGAAAGCATCCTCAAGGATAAAATTGTAAATCACATAGAAGAACAGGCCTTGCTGGGAGTGAACCAGCATGGCTTCCGCAAAGGTAAATCTCACCAACCTTTTGGACTTCTTTGAGAGTGTCAACAAGTGTGTGGATCAAGGTGATCCAGTGGACATAGTCTACCTGGACTTCCAAAAAGCTTTTGACAAAGTTCCTCATCAAAGACTCCTGAGGAAACTTAACGGTCATGGGATATGGGGACAAGTACATGTGTAGATTGCTAACTGGTTGAAAGACAGGAAACAGAGGGTAGGTATAAATGGAGAGTTTTCACAATGGAGGGGAGTAAGAAGTGGTGTCTCCAGGGATCTGTCCTGGGAACGGTGCTTTTTAATTTATTCATAAATGACCTAGAAGCAGGGGTAAGTAGCGAGGTGGCCAGATTTGCAGATGATACCAAACTTTTTTGGGTAGTGAAATCCAAAATGAATTGTGAGCAGCTCCAAAAGGATCTCTCCAAACTGGGTGAGTGGGCAACAAAGCGGCAAATGTGGTTCAGTGTTGGCAAGTGTAAGGTGATGCACAATGGGATGAAAAACCCCAATTCCGAGTATACTCTGATGGGATCTGAGCTGTCGGTGACTGAACAGGTGAAGGATCTTGGGGTCTTGGTGGACAGCTCATTGAACGTGTCGACTCAATGTGCAGCAGCTGTGAAAAAGGCCAATTCCATTATGAAGGGGATTGAAAAGAAAATGGCTAATATTATGATGCCCTTATACAAAACTATGGTGCAATCTGGTCACCACATCTAAAAAAGGACATTGTAGAACTGGAAAAAGTACAGAGGAGGGCAACCAAGATGATCAGGAGCCTAGAGCACCTTTCTTATGAGGCAAGGCTACAACACCTGGGGCTTTTTAGTTTAGAAAAAAGACGACTGCAGGGAGACATGATTCAGGTCTATAAAATCATGCATGGTGTGGAGAAAGTGGATAGAGAGAAATTCTTCTCCCTCTCCCATAACACTGGAACCAGCGGTCATCCCATGAAATTGATTGCCGGGAAATCTAGGAACAACAAACGGAAGTACTTTTTCACACAACACATAATCAGCTTCTGGAATTCTCTGCCACAAGATGTGTTGGCAGCCAACAACCTGGATGGCTTTAAGAGGGGTTTGGATAACTTCATGAAGGAGAGGTCTATTGACAGCTACTAGTTGGAGGGCTATAGGCCACCTCCAGCCTCAAAGGCAGGATGCCTCTGAGTACCAGTTGCAGCGGAGTAACAGCAGGAGAGAGGGCATGCCCTCAACTCCTGCCTGTGGCTTCCAGCAGCATCTGGTGGGCCACTGTGTGAAACAGGATGCTGGACTAGATGGGCCTTGATCCTGATCCAGCAGAGCTGTTCTTATGTTCTTATGACTCCTGGTGGAGCACCCTTTTGGGACTTTTTAATATACTTAATATGTTTGCGGATCTCTCTTTATGTATTTTATGGGTTGTTGTTTTTTACCTTGGAAAGTGTATTTTTAATTGTCTTTTTATGTATTTTATCTGGATTTATACAGGTTTTATTCAGACTATTTTTAGATCATATGTTACCTACCTTTTATGATGGAAGAATAAAGATTTGTGATTCCAGATAGTTTTAATCCTAAATATAAATGTATTAATAAACACAAAGGCATAGAACATATATCTGTGTTTGGGGGGCGGGCTCTTTGTTTATTGGAAACATAACAGGAATATAGCTCTAAATAGCTGACATTGCAACTAAGGAAGTCCCAGTGCAACAGGAGAGCCAGAACAACACTTCCATACTAGCTGTACTAATTCACCTGGAAAGGGGGAAATTTTATTACCTCCCCCTTCCCAGGTAGCCCTCTGTGCCACCTGAAAATATGTCCCAGGGAGATGCATAGCTCACTGGGACATATTTTCAGGTGGCACAGGGGCCTTTCTGAAGAAGAAAAGTTCTTGAAAAATTGCTCCTTCCCAGGTGCAGCAGTGCACTTTGTTTGGAAGTGCTGTTCTTCTGATGCTGTAACTCAGGCCTGCACAACTCAAATGACCTGGCGGGCCGAAACCAACCGTGACTTGGTTCATGGGGGCCGAGGTCAATTCCTAGGGTGCTGATTATTAGAGTAACACTTAATATCAATCAATCAATCAACCAATCAACTGAATTAAAGTGAAATGAATTAAAAATGAATTTAAAATGAATTTAATCAATATTTAACTTTTGATGTTCTGGCAGGCCAAGATTGATTTAAATTAATATGAAATAAGTTGAATTAAAATTCATTCTAATAATATAAATATTATACAATCTGTACAAAATACATAATAAAATGCATTGTTCTTTCTTTCCACCTCTGCCAAATCATCACATAAAACATGGAACACTTTTAAGGGGGGGGGGGGGAAGAACCTCTTTTCATAATTTTGGAAAAGAATGGAGAAGGGGAAAGAAAGATGGAAAGGATTCAGCAGGAGGCTTGGCCAGAGAGAGAGAGAAAGAGAGAGAGAGAGAGAGAGAGAGAGAGAGAATGGAGCAGTCTTGGTGGGAGGGAGGGAGAGAGAGAGAGAATGGAGCAGTCTTGGTGGGAGGGAGAGAGAGAGAGAGAGAATGGAGCAGTCTTGGTGGGAGGGAGAGAGAGAGAATGGAGCAGTCTTGGTGGGAGGGAGAGAGAGAGAATGGAGCAGTCTTGGTGGGAAAGAGAGAGAGAGAATGGAGCAGTCTTGGTGGGAAAGAGAGAGAGAGAATGGAGCAGTCTTGGTGGGAGGGAGAGAGAGAATGGAGCAGTCTTGGTGGGAGAGAGAGAGAGAATGGAGCAGTCTTGGTGGGAGAGAGAGAGAGAGAATGGAGCAGTCTTGGTGGGAGAGAGAGAGAGAGAATGGAGCAGTCTTGGTGGGAGAGAGAGAGAGAGAATGGAGCAGTCTTGGTGGGAGAGAGAGAGAGAGAATGGAGCAGTCTTGGTGGGAGGGAGAGAGAGAATGGAGCAGTCTTGGTGGGAGAGAGAGAATGGAGCAGTCTTGGTGGGAGAGAGAGAGAGAATGGAGCGGTCTTGGTGGGGAGAGAGAGAGAATGGAGCAGTCTTGGGGTGTGTGTGTGTGAGAGAGAATGGAGCAGTCTTGGTGGGAGAGAGAGAGAGAATGGAGCAGTCTTGGTGGGAGGGAGAGAGAGAATGGAGCAGTCTTGGTGGGAGGGAGAGAGAGAATGGAGCAGTCTTGGTGGGAGAGAGAGAGAGAGAATGGAGCAGTCTTGGTGGGAGAGAGAGAGAGAATGGAGCAGTCTTGGTGGGAGAGAGAGAGAATGGAGCAGTCTTGGTGGGAGAGAGAGAGAGAATGGAGCAGTCTTGGTGGGAGAGAGAGAGAGAGAATGGAGCAGTCTTGGTGGGAGAGAGAGAGAGAGAATGGAGCAGTCTTGGTGGGAGGGAGAGAGAGAATGGAGCAGTCTTGGTGGGAGAGAGAGAGAATGGAGCAGTCTTGGTGGGAGAGAGAGAGAATGGAGCAGTCTTGGTGGGAGAGAGAGAGAATGGAGCAGTCTTGGTGGGAGAGAGAGAGAGAGAATGGAGCAGTCTTGGTGGGAGAGAGAGAGAGAGAATGGAGCAGTCTTGGTGGGAGAGAGAGAGAGAGAATGGAGCAGTCTTGGTGGGAGAGAGAGAGAGAGAATGGAGCAGTCTTGGTGGGGAGAGAGAGAGAATGGAGCAGTCTTGGGGTGTGTGTGTGAGAGAGAGAATGGAGCAGTCTTGGTGGGTGTGTGTGTGAGAGAGAATGGAGCAGTCTTGGTGGGTGTGTGAGAGAGTGATAATGCAGTAGTCTTGGTGGGAGAGAAAGAGAATGGAGCAGTCTTGGTGGGTGTGTGAGAGAGTGAGCATGGAGCAGTCTTGGTGGGAGAGGGAGAGAGAGAGAGAGAGAAAGAGAAAGAGAGAGAATGGGGTGGTCTAGGTGAGAGAGAGAGAGAGAGAGAGAGAGAATGAAGCAGTCTTGGTGGGAGAGAGAGAGAAAGAGAGAGAGAATGGAGTAGTCTTGGTGGGAGAGAGAGAGGGAGAGAGAATGGCGCAGTCTTGGTGGGGGGGGGAGAGAGAGAGACTTAACTGCGCAGGCGTGCCTCGCAGTTGGGAAGCAACACTGGGCCAAATAGCAGACCCGAGTGTTGCTCTGGTTTCTGCCGCTGTGAGCCACTGCTGCCATGGGGGAGGGTAAGGAAGAACACCCGCACCCCCGCAGCCATCTCCTCGGCCGTGCAGCGGCTGGAATTTTTTTTGAGGAGGTGTTTTTTAAGCAACGGGGGGAGGAAGAGGAAATAGCACCGGGGGCCAGGAAAAAAGGCCTCGCGGGCCGCATCCGGCCCCCGGGCCGCATGTTGTGCAGGCCTGCTGTAACTGCACAGGCACTGCCTTATATTCAATCAGTCCAACTAGCTCAGTATTATCTACATTCACTGGCAGCGGCATCTGCAAGGTTTTAGGCAGACATCTTTCCCAGCCCTAGTTGGAGTCACCAGGGATTGAACCAAGAAACCTCTGCATGCAAAGCAGAAGCTTTACCACTGAGCTACAGCCCCATCATCTGTAACAGATATGAATGATCAATGCTTTGTAAAATCCCTAAGACAAAATCTGGAATTTAGCTCTCTGTACAAATACTAAGGCATTAAAGCATGTTCTGTGTAGTATTTTCTAAAATTGTAGGTGCAGCAGGAAAATGACTTGTCTAGCAAGCCAGAGGTTGCTGGTTCAAATCCCCATTGGTATATTTTCCAGACTATGGGAAGCACCTCTATTGAACATCAGCAATATAGGAAGATGCTGAAAGGCATCATTTTATGCTGCACAGGAAAAGGCAATGGTAAACCCCTCCTGTATTCTACCAAAGACAACCACAGAGCAATGTGGTCTCCAGAGTTGACACTGACTTGACAGCATACTTTACTTTACTTTATGTTACTGAGTATAATAGAGTTTACGACTGCATATTGTTTATATGAATGCAATGCCTGGGTCAATTGCAGTTTGGCTCCATGGGACAACTCTACTGGGATGGAGGGTGAGGGGAGAGAAGAGAAAAGAAGAGCCCCATTACTATACGTCTACATAAATGAAGCCAAACTCTGTTGTGTATGCTGAAAAGCAGATAATAAGAAGTCTGTGTGTATTGCACAGACTTGGAAACACAAAAATAAAGCTAGTCCACATCTTCCAAGGTGACTCTTTCTATGCCTTGAGTAGATGGCAAGCTGTTATTTCCTCTATGTCAAATCAAGGCTGACTGCTGATGCAGTACAACTACCAGAAGAATGCAAGCATTATGATGAAGGGAGGGCTATTTCTTTGGCAGAATTTGATGCTCCATGCATACAGTTGAAAACTTCAGTTTTGAGGAGAAAGGGGAGAAGGTTGTCCCTGTAACATTTATTTATGGATTGTGGCATCTTAGGTCTTGAAAAAATGTGTTTTGCTGAACCTATATAAAACTGCAGTCTTAAAGGAAAACAAGGAGCATCAGAGTCTTCATATGGTAGATGATGGCTTAACAATTATGAATTGCATATATAATCTGGAAGAATCAATTAAAAATACTGCAGAGGGTGGGGGTACTAAGAATAGATCCATTGCCATCATACCAAACATTGTTCAACTGACTTTAGAGATGAAAATGTTATCCTTTAACTGAATATAAATGCAAATCTCATGCCATTTTAGAGTTAACAGATCTTTGCTTTTTTTTAGACACATAAAGACTTATGAATGACAGTCTTTCTGTTATAAAAGTGACAGAAATGGCTACTCAACAGTGCAAATACGTCTACATTCTTTGCTCTCTTTATTCATACAAAATAATAATAATAATAATAATAATAATAATAATAATAATTATTATTATTATTATTATTATTATTATTATCATCCCCCAGTGAGGCACTACTTTGGCGTGGTTGTGGGGCTTGTGTGCTCTGATGAAGGTGAGAGCTATGCCAGAGGTCCAACCATACTGGACAGGTCTCACCAGAGGAGCCAGACAAAGAGTGCCTCTCCCATCAACAATATGGTGAGACGTAACTTTAATAAATCTATACCGGATCGGTTGTCGCCCGGGTCAACAAGGAACGCACCAGGTGCTATAGTCCCTGGACATCTGGTGGCAAGTGGGCTACAGAACTCAGGATCTTCAGTTGAGCAACCAGGGCTGGAGACAGCAAAGCTACTGGAAGAAACGTCGCTTAACCGAAAAAAATATACAAAAAATGCCAACAAGGAAATAATGATCTGCTATTACAAGTCTAGTCCAACTAGAAGAGGTTATTTAAAAAGAATGTACCAAATTTGGAAAGAGAAGCATCCAGATACAGAAATAACAGAACAAAGGCAGGCAGACCAGAGAAGATTCATAATAAGAAATAAAGTATTCACAGGAGTTGAGCTGGAAGAACTGCAAAGAGCAACACAGGCTCAAGATATGGAAGAAGAATTACCACCAACTGAAGCAGTTGCTCAGGTGCAGATGGAGGAGGTGTTGGAAATAGAGGATACCACCGTTGCTGAACTGTTTCAAAATCAAAACCAGGCAACCTCCCCTTTGCCTTCACCTCAAAAACCCAAATGCCGTTTAACAGAAAAGCAACAAGAACTAAAGCAAAAAATAACTGAGCACATGAACCAAACAACCACCAGGGTTCGACTCCCCGCTCTAAAAACAGTTGCCAAAAAACAACATGCTCAGGCATTAAAAGATCTCAATGCTGCACTTGCAGAAATAACAACCAATAATTTGCAAAAAACAAACCAACTAATGTACAGTGCAGCAAAAATAACAACACAAGAGCTCGGATATAAAATCAGTGGACCTGTAAAAAAAGAAAGCAGTACATCACCTAAATGGAAGATTCGATTAGAAAATAAAATCTCCAGGCTTCGATCAGATGCTAGTAAATTGAAAGATATGAAAGACAAGAAGCTGAAGAATGAAAACACCAAACAGTATCTGATCCAAACAGTATCTGATCCAAATACCACCTAGATTCAAGGAAAATTAGAGAAGTCCTGGAAATAATAAAGCAGCAAATAACAGCAATGTCAAAGAAGATTAGCAGATATGAAGCCAGAATTACACAACACAGGCAGAATCTACAATTCCAGTCGAATCAGAGACGTTTCTACCAAAGCATAAAAGGAGAAACTGCAAGAAACCTAAAAACACCAAATAAAGAAGAAACAGTGCAATTCTGAGGGAAATTATGGCACAATCCAATAGATTATAATAAAAAAGCAGGCTGGCTGAAAGAGGTCAAAAATGTAACCAACAAATGCAAGATCTAATAATAACACCAGAATTAATAAGTGAAAGAGCAAAGAAAATTAAAAATTGGACTGCGCCAGGCGACGATGAACTGCATGGCTTCTGGCTTAAACACCTAACAAGCCTTCATAAACTACTATCAAAACAGTTCAATCACATTATGAAAGGCGGTGATATTGAACAATGGCTAACAACTGGGAAAACTCATCTCATCATGAAAGACCCAGCAAAAGGTGCAGTTCCAAGTAATTATAGACCGATAACCTGTCTGCCAACAATGTTCAAATTATTAACTGGAATAATAGCAGATGAAGTGATGCAACACTTATTAACTAACAAACAGCTTCCAGTTGAACAGAAAGGAAATTGCCCGAACACCAGAGGCACAAAAGACCAGCTGCTGATTGGCAAAGAGATTTTAGAAAACTGCAAGAGAAGAAAAAACAATCTAAGTGTTGCATGGATTGACTACAAGAAAGCCTTCGATTCATCACCTCACACATGGATACTAAAATGTTTAGAAACAACTGGTGTCAGCAAAAACATTCAGATATATATATATTTTTTTAAGCAATGAGCATGTGGAGTACACAGTTAACAATCAATGGCGAGACACTTGGACAGGTTAGCATTAGAAGAGGCATTTTCCAAGGGGACTCACTATCCCCTCTGTTGTTTGTAATCACCATGACTCCACTTTCACAAATACTAAACAAAACAGGCCTCGGATACCAAACATCTAAAATATCCAGTAAAATCAACCATCTGCTGTACATGGACGATCTGAAGTTGTATGGAAAGTCCCAGTCAGAAATCGAATCACTGCTAAACACTGTCCGTATATTCAGTAGCGATATAGCAATGGAGTTTGGCCTAGACAAGTGTGCTGCATTAATAATGAACAGAGGAAAAATAACAAAAACAGAAGGAATAGAACTGCCCAATGGAAGCAACATCAAGAACCTGGAAGAGAAAGAACCTTACAAATAATTGGGCATTCTCCAAGCTGATAAAATCGCACACACTGAAGTTAAAAGAAAAATTGGAAGTGAATACATCAGGAGAGTCAGAAAAATCTTCAAGTCCAAACTCAATGGCGGGAACATCATACAAGCCATAAACACCAGGGCTATACCTTTTATTAGATACACTGCAGGAATAATAGACTGGACCCAGGCAGAGCTAGAGACGCTGGATCGTAAGACCAGGAAAATCATGACCATCAATCAGGCTCTGCACCCCCTCAGTGATTTCGATAGGCTATACCTCCCTCACAGCTCAGGTGGAAGAGGAATGCTGCAAGTCCATCAAACAGTACAGGAGGAGAAAAGAGGCCTTGAAAAATATATAAGGGACAGTGAAGAAGATGCACTTCAAATGGTCAAGAACGCGAAACTATTCAACAACAATGAAACAAAGCAGGCCTACAAGAAAGAACAAGTCAAGAACCGAGCAGAAAAATGGAGAAATACGCCCCTGCATGGTCAATATTTACACAATATAAGTGGAAAATCAGACATCACCAAGACATGGCAATGGCTTAAGAATGGCAACTTGAAGAAAGAAACAGAGGGTTTAATACTGGCTGCACAAGAACAGGCACTAAGAACAAATGCAATAAGAGCAAAAGTCAACAACAACAAACAGCAAGTGCCTCCTTTGTAAAGAAGCAGATGAAACAATGGACCACCTGATCAGCTGTTGTAAGAAGATCGCACAGACTGACTACAAACAAAGGCATGACAAGGTAGCAGGGATGATACACTGGAACATCTGCAAAAAATACAAGCTACCTGTAGCCAAGAATTGGTGGGACCATAAAATTGAAAAAGTTGTAGAAAACTAAGATGTAAAAATATTATGGGACTTCCGACTACAAACAGACAAACATCTGCCACACAATACACCAGATATCACTGTAGTCGAGAAGAAAGAAAAACAAGTCAAAATAATCGACATAGCAATTACCAGGGGATAGCAGAATAGAAGAAAAAGAAATAGAAAAAATCACCAAATACAAAGATCTACAAATTGAAATTGAAAGGCTGTGGCAGAAGAAGACCAAAATAATCCCAGTGGTAATTGGCGCCCTGGGTGCAGTTCCAAAAGACCTTGAAGAGCACCTCAACACCATAGGGGTCACAGAAATCACCATCAGCCAATTACAAAAAGCAGCTTTAGCAATATAGCAATAGCAATAGCACTTACATTTATATACCGCTCTATAGCCGGAGCTCTCTAAGCGGTTTACAATGATTTAGCATATTGCCCCCAACATTTCTGGGTACTCATTTTACTGACCTCAGAAGGATGGAAGGCTGAGTCAACCTTGAGCCCCTGGTCAGGATCGAACTTGTAACCTTCTGGTTACAGGGCGGCAGTTTTACCACTGCGCCACCCACCATGGGCTCCTTTACTGGGAACAGCCTATATTTTGTGATGATATCTATAACCATTGACAATAAAATTCTGGCATTCCAGGTCCTTGGGAAGGACTCGATGTCTGGATAAAACAAACCAGTCAATAACATCTGTCTTATTGTGTAAACAAGAAATGATTATTATTAATTCAATTTCTATACCGCCCTTCCAAAAATGGCTCAGGGCGATTTACAAAGAGAAATAAAACAAATAAGATGGCTCCCTGTCTCCAAAGGGCTCACATTCTAAAAGGAAACATAAGATAGACACCAGCAACAGTCACTGGAAGTACTGTGCTGGTGGTGGATAGGGCCAGTTGCTCTCCCCCTGCTAAATAATGAGAATCACCATGTTAAAAGGTGCCCCTTTGCCCAGTTAGCAGGGGTACATCTTAATGTAATGTACATCTTAACTCAATAGGGCCAGAAAGTGTTTATTTGGATACATTAAAGCATCATTTATATTATAAATTTGCTCTTAAAGTTACAATATGGCACAGTAGTAGATGGTATTAGATCCATTGGAAGTAACTACAGTAGTATTGACTGAGAGTGACAAAGAGCAGGGCCATCGCCATAGTAGCAACATCATTAATGTATTCCTTCCCCAACAAGGTCTGCCAAGCCAGCTTGATTATGTTTTAAAATGTTAACAAATGTACTTGTTCCAGTTACCCTCTGGGCAGTGGATCTTTGAAGACTCAGAGCTATGAGCTAAGAGCTAGCAATATTGTGTGCACACAAGCTGTACAAGTGTGGAAACTTCACAAATGCAAAATTTGTGCAAATAACATCACACAAGAGTAAGCCCATTTGGAAAATAATGGGGTTACTCTTATGTGACATCCTTTGCATAGTGTTTGCATTTCTGCAGTGTGTGCTCTTGTGCAACTTGCATGCATGCAATGTGCATACCCTTGTGCAGTATGTCAGCGTTTTTGTTTTTTAAAATTTGCCAGGCAGGTTTTTCAATTTTCCTTTACTTCAGCCTATTTGTTGTTGCTGTCATTATTATAATTTACTAGGGGTGTGTACATAACTGGCTGGCCTGATTTGGTTCGAGTCCAAATAGGGCTTGTACCGAACTGGGCCAGTTTGGTTTTGCCCCCCATCAAACACCTCGGTTTGGTTCAGGGGTGTGTGTGTGCATGAACATTTTTTGTAAATAAATAAATAAATTTGGTATTTATCCCCTGGGGGGGGGCTTCTCCGAGGCCTATGGGGGGATCTGCAGAGGTCTCCCTCCCCCTGCCGAACTCCGTTTTGCCAAAAACTGCCCATTCTTTGGCCCATTCCGGGCCTTTCCCCCATCTCAGTGGCCATTTTGGAGGCCGCTGCGCATGCGCAATGGGCCTCTGCATGGCCTGGGTCATGACCCAGCCACCCAGGGGCCCATTGCGCATGCGCAGCGGCCTCCCAAATGGCCACAATGATGGGGGAAAGGCCCAGAACAGTCCAAAGAAAACCCAGAGTGGGTGGTTTTTGGCAAAATGGAGGATGGTGGGGGATAGAGAACCTCCATGCACCACCACCCCCAGCCTTGGAGAAGCTTTCAGAAAGGGTAAGTATTAAAAATAATCCACCCAAAATTTGTGAACCCCCAAAATGGCGGCGGGGGGGTTGGTCCAGGGTTGAGATTAACTAGGAGTGGTTCAGCTCAATCCTGAACTGTTGAACTTAACCGGTTCAATGTCGAGCCGGCTCGACATCGAACCGGTTTGCACATCCCTGTAATTTACATAATGCTTTCCGTTTTGTGTGCTTTTTTACAAACAATGAGAAGATAGGTCTCACACAAAAACTCTCAGTCTAAATGACACAAAGTGGACAGCAGAGGAAGAGAAGAAAGTGAAAGCAAGGAAAGACTGGGGAAGAAGGCAATTATTTCATGTACCCATAAATATATTTAATTACAGTATAGCTGGAAGCCCCAACCTTGGGTTCCCAGATGCTGTGGGACTACATCCCATCATCTCCAGTCACTAGTGTCTGGGTTTTATGGGACTTGTAGTCCAGGGAACTACAGTTTGGAACCCTGCAGAATAGCTCGGGATTGATTGATTGATTGATTGATTGATTGATTTGCTACATTTTAATACCATCTTTATGCCTTGACAAAGGCACCCAAAGCAGTTTACAATATTAAAAGAAGCAGATTACAGAAGATTAATAAAACATCTTAGGCTGTTGGTCTTTTCAGGAGCTGAGAACAAGAGTGCCCTGGCTTAGGTGCATCCTTCCTTGCCTTCCCCTCAGGCCACACTGGTCTTTCAGTACTCCTGGGAAGGAAGGAGGAGGAGGGGCTGCCCCAACAGTCCTCACAGGCCAGAGCTGGTCTCTATGGAGGCCAAGGTTATGCTCTCCCCTGGCCTGGGCACCTCCTTTCATGCCTTCCTCTCAGGGCATGAGAGTTGGACCAAAGGCTTTATATAAAATGTGGCTCTTACAGAATAATGTAAATGAAATAAGGAAGATGAATTGCAAATGTATTCAGGGAAATGATTCCAGGCATAAGGGGCAGCAAGGGAGAAAGGGCAGAGTTATATGAAGAAGCAGGACACCTTAAAACAATGCTTTGTTTAGGTTGTAAACTGGTAGTATCTTTATATATATATATAATTTGCTAAGGTATATCTGTGGCTAATCCCATGTGCGGCAGTTCTTGTGAGAGTTCAGAGAGCTTCTGGATAGCGATGGGGATGGGCGTGGGGAAGAAAATGGTGGTGGCAGCCATCCAGATGGTGGGCCGGGGCGATAACAGCAGGGGCGGGCAAACGGCAGCACCAGCAGGCATGAAGAGAAAGTGGGGAAGATCTAGGGGCACAGATGCTTTGCTCCGGATCAGCTCGTTTTCATTATTTTATACTAAGATACAAGTTTTTAAATGAATTACTACCAACCAATATAAATTGAGTTGGAACCAGAAGATGGGAACACATGAAAGGATGCAAGTTGAAATTAAGTAGTCCTCTAGAGTAACTCCAGAGTAGTATTATTGAGAATTTATATAGGAACACTGGAAGCTGATTTACAGTGAATCAGACCATTGGTCCATCTAGCTCAGTATTGCCTACATGAACTGGCAGTGGCTCTCCAAGGTTTTAGGCAGGAACCTTTCTAAGCCTAGAGGAAAGGCCAGGGATTGAAACTGAGACCTTCTACATGCAAAGCAGATGCTCTACCACTGAGCTATGGCCCAGTGGTTGTACACAAGTTACTCTGGTTGTTAAACACAAGTTACTCCAGTTTTTAGCCATAATCTTCATTGAGGCAATCAAGTATGATGTGTTGTCTCAGAGGAATCTCTTCAGACCTTTCTGCAAAAGGTGCTTTCCCTGAAAATAGCTCTCTAAGCAGTCCTTAGATACTGGTATCTCTATGAGCACATTTCAGCCACTGTCATAACACTAAAATACATCGGAAGAAAGAAAGAAAGAAAGAAAGAAAGAAAGAAAGAAAGAAAGAAAGAAAGAAAGAAAGAAAGGGAGGGAGAGATAGAGAGAGAGGAAGGAAGGAAGGAAGGAAGGAAGGAAGGAAGGAAGGAAGGAAGGAAGGAATCCGGTTTAATTAAAATCTGAATGTTGACAATGTGCCACATCAGGAGTAAATCAAAATCATTTAAATATATCTAAAGAACCAATGCTAATTTATGCAGCTTGAAGCTCTATCTGTTCTAACATTTCTGAAATAGTAGGACGATATCTCTGTTTATGATCCTTGCAGTAGATGTAAGTGTTTTGCTCACATTAACTTTGTAACCTACAGCAAAACAGGCAGTTACATTACAGCTACAAAAGAAATTAGGTTTTTCATTGCATAGCCAACCAACACTGCATTATTAAGCCACAAAATCTTGGCATTTCACATATCGTCAACTGACGAAAGATATTTTCAAGCCAGATCTGGATTACGCTTTCTCAGCCATGCTGCCCTTCCCATCTGTAGCACATGTATTTCCTCTGTCTACGCCATTGATTCTTTTCCAAGACATCTGTTACTGTCAGGTAGAGCTGTGACTCTGTTTGTGTCTTCAGGCACATAACAGACCATTCTCATTAAACACCACAGTGTTCTCTGCCTATAAATTGGCCCATATTTCCATAGCTATAAATCAGGTTTCCATGTTATAAGGAATCAGGAGTAGAAAGGTTATTGTTCACTGGCTTATGATAGACAGATTGTGGAAGGATGGGGGGTGTCACAATTGATGACTGAAACCATCAATGAAATACTGGACAGTTCATGGATTTGGGAATAATTTGGGAAAGAAACTATGTGTGGAGTTTAATGGTACAATGAGCTTTCTTCTTTTTCCCTAGCACATATTCCTTAATAAAGCACATTGAGGCTATGCATACGTGCAGCCAAACCCAAGCTAGGGCAGTCCAGAAGAACACCAAGAGGCTGGGTCGCATGAGAATAAGAGTCAACAATGGGGGCCCCAGCAGCCAGGCTGCTGGTCACATTACCACTGCTTGCATTGCCTTGGATTGAGCCCAGTCCCATTGCTGCCCTTTCAGGAAGCCTGACTTCTAATCCCAGCCTTTAGCCAGGGTTAAGGGTGCAAGTGTGCCCTTAACCCCAGCTCCAGGGTCATGTATATGCTCAGGCTGCACACAGCCCAAACATAGACATTCGGGCACCTAGAGTGCCTAACTCCCAGGGGAATTCCCAGAGCACCGTGCTTGTTGCACAGTGCATTTTGGGTAGGGATGTGCATGAACCGGTTCAGAGGCCATGTTGGAGGCCTCCAAACCGGTTCGGAAACGGACCGGTCCAGCGGTCCGGCACTGAGGGGGGGGTCTACCTTTAAGGGTGGGGGGTAGAACTTACCCCTCCCGCCACTCTTCCCCCTCCGACGCTGCGTTTTAGATTGAAGTTTTCGGGGCGGCAGCATTCCTCCCTGCCGCCCCTGCCCCCATCATTGCCCGGAAGAAGCAGTAATACGAGCACGCATGCGCGTGGTGTGGCATGTGTGTGCTTGTCGCCGGCGCGTGTGCGCCGCATATGCCACACGCAGCGTGCATGTGATGTATGCGGCGCATGCGCGCACGGTGGCAACAGGCACGCACGCTGTGACGCGTGCATGCGTGCTTGTATTACCACTTCTTCCGGGCAACTTACAAGATTCCGTGCACTGTGAGGGATCCATATTGGTATAATTCAAATTATACATATTAGATGACAGGCAATCAAGTTACCACAGGAAGAGATGGCATGAGACATTCCTGAGCCTGAGGCAAAAATACATAAATCAAAATGGTGACATTTATAAATCAAAATAATTGACAAAATCTGCCACCTGAAGCCTTGAGCAGAACAGCAAAATAGGGCAGAAATGCTGTATCCCATTTGTGCAGCCCCAATGCGTTCTTTGATATCTGCATTCTGCACCACTCATCAGTGTAGAATTACGGACACATAACACTGCACAGAATGTTGGCCATTAAGAAATGTAAATGTACTAGGTCCTAAACTTTAGAACCTAGACGGATAAACTTAAACTTGAAATCGTTCATGTCAATATATTTAACTTCATCCAGATGTCTAAGATGTGCCAGGATGGGGGGGGGGTGAGAATAGCAGTGTTAAAAGATCCTTCAGAAACGGTACAATGTCAATGATACTTTAATTAGGGGAAAAAATAATTTGTAATCCCACAGACAGTAGTGATGAACTAAATGCCAATAAAGGGAATCTGAGAATACATTTAATAGACCTACTGGAGAGGCAACGGTAGCACAGACCTTGAAAGCATCCATTTCTAGCCAATAAAGATCAGTTATCTGCTTGTCTAACTGTTATCCTTATATATGTGATTAACAAAGGTGAAACAAAGTATCTCCAGGGACTTGTCTCAGTGAAGGACATATATACTTTAAGACAGGTTATTTGTTTGCCCTTCTCAGGGAACAGAAAATTCTACTTCTGTCTGTAGGTTTATGCTGTCCCCACTGGGCATTCCGTCAGATCCAATCATCTTTATTCTATTACTTAAGCTTCTAGAGACTTCTGTCCAGACCATGTACAAGCTTTCCCCTCCAAAACCTTCCAGCTTCAAAGGCATTTGTTTTATGAAGAAACAAGCAGAATTATTTCATATATATTAGACACGAAACAATCTGAAGCAACTGGGCTACAGAGCTGTTTTAATTGCCTACCAAAACTTAGAGATAAAGCAAAGAGGGCCTTTTTGACTTCACGAGTATTTGTATTTTGAAATTGCTTGAAGGAGGCCACTGTGGTCACTTCACATATTATTTCTGAGAACCTTTCCTTCAAATGAAAAGCAGCATGGCAACTGACACACTACATGGGGCAATGGAGAGATGGTTGAGTTAGGAGGATGTGAGACACCAAGGTTCAGAAACCCATTCACATATGAAATTAACCAGATGCCCTTCGGTCACTCACTGCCTCTTATCCCAACCTATCTCACAAGGTTATTGTGAGTATAAATGAACAACAGAAGAACTGTGAAGTTCTTTGAACATTGAAATGTCTTGGAGAAATGAAAAATAATAAACTCTGGGAAAAGTTGAACCTTGGAAAGTGAAGGATGCTATTATAACTAAAATAAAATTAGCACAATTTCCTGCAATACAATTTCATGAATGGCTCACTCACACCGAATGATTAGTACTTTCCGAAGTAGTAGTTTTGCCAGTTTTATCACAATGAATGCTTCAAAAAATAGGTGCAATGTCAAGGATTGGTTTCCTGCCATTGGGATTTTCAAAGAATGTACAGCTCACCCACACTGTCCAAAATACATGCATGTTATTAAATTAGTATGAATCCTGCATCTTCAAAAATAATGTGGCACTGCTTACTGAGATGAATCACTTCATGAATTTTGAATTTCCTCAGGGCCTATCCTGAATACTTCGTTCCCACTGAAGCAGTACACCCTTTTTTGTGTGTTCTACTTCAAATTGCACAAAGTGGGGGAGTACATAAAAAACTAAATTCCAGGGCAAATTTAGAGAGTTCTAGCCTAATCTTTGCTCCAACATACTAGCAATAATTGGCTTTTTGTAAAGATGAGCATTTGTAGTCCCCACTTGCAATCATGACAACATAAGAACAGCCCTGCTGGATCAGGCTCAAGGCCTATCTGGTCCAGCATCCTGTTGCACACAGTGGCCCGCCCACCAGATGCCCCTGAGAAGCCCACAGGCAAGAGGTGAGGGCAGGCCTTCTCTCCTGCTGCTCTCCCCTGCAACTGATATTTAGAGGCATCTTGCCTCTGAGGCTGGAGGTGGAGTCTGAAGTGGTACAGCCGAGATACAGGTTTCCTGCCTCTGTGAGAAGTAGGCCTCAGCTCCACCCCTTGACTTTACAGTCAGTCTCTTCTCTACCATACCTACTGCAGTTTGACCTATCCAAATGTTCCTACCTGCCATTTTGAAATCAGTAGTTGACATCTAGAGCATAGATGGAGCACTTGGGGGAGGACATTGGACTGATACAAAATTGTTGTGCTAGGTAGTTGTGCTAAGTCTGGAGCTTGCACTCTGGACTAGTGTTGCACAACCACAAGCGTGCTTACAGTTAAACAACAGTTGTGTATCTGTGGCACGCCTCATTTGTTTCAGTTGGAGCTCTTGTGCAAGACAAGCCAGACCAATTCTGGCTTTTAGCACAGCTAAGCGAATTGCTTGCATGACCATACATCTGCTCGTTTCACAAGCACTCCATTGCTCTGGATGCCAGGCACTGACTTTAAAGATATGGTTCTCAAAAAGAGTTTTGCAGTGTGGCATATTGAATGTGTATCATTTCAAGAACAAAAGTTATCCAGAGATATTGCAAGCTTGTATTTTTTTTAAAAAAAAGAAAAAGAAACACCTATCCACAGTAGTAGTCAGAGTTGTGCAAATGTTGAATTGGCTTAGGTTTCAGGGGGCAAAGTACCTTTCATGGACAGGGGCAGAGAGAGTGACTCTGTCATCATCACACATTGGATATGGGTACAGAGGTGGCCTTGGATCTTCAGTGAGCCCTTCTGAAGGCCTTAAGGCCTCAGAAGCTGCCCTACTATACTGATCCCTCAGACTCATAACAAAGACTCAATGTGGATGATGTTTGATTTCAGTTTGAGGTAAGAGCAGCACCTGAAACACGAAAGTTAAGACTGTAAAAGCAAAATACAGTAGTTCTGAAATTAAAAGGAATTACAAGACATTCCTTAAAGAAACTAGATAACCAGCTCTTAAAATGAAAATGAAGTACTTTTAAAGCATGCAAATATGTATAAATTACTTCCAGCAGAACATGACAATAATTTTATTAAGCAATTTCTATCCCTATGTTGGTTATTCTAAGCACCAGTAAAATATAGAACACTTCAGAGATCCTTTTGTTCAATAAAAGCTGCTTTCCCTAACAAGCTGTGATTATAACTACTCCCTGAGTCCTCCCTGAGTTATTTTATATGACTGCATAAAATTTGCTTACCAAAGAAAAATCTTAACTACTTCAAACTACATAAAATATGGCATGCAGTATTTGGAAAACATCACTGATATAATTTGTTCCATATATCAAACTGATATTCAGATGTCCAGTTTTCCTGACTCCCACCACTCAGAAATTTGCCCAAACTTATTGTAATTCTTTTCACTTTCTTTAAAATTGCTGCAGATGTTTTGACTGATCCCTAAATGTGAAATTTTGCTTCAGAAGGAATTTGGTGGCAATTGAGAGAGATAAGAATTGCTCCCTGGAAAATTGCACTGATCTTAACTGTAATTCTTTTAGCTTTGCTTGAAATTTCTGCAGGTGTTTTGCCTGAACAGAACTCTTCAAATTTACCCTGAGTTTCACTCTAGACAAAATTAAGAAATAACTCTTCCTATATATAATGAAATTCAGTTTCTGCATTTTTGTTATTGCTTGTTGTATGTTAACATTTTTGAAAATTGGTCAAATACTGACTCATTTTCTGTATTTATATTATGTAGACAATAATGCAATGATAGAAAGTATGGAAACTAGGGTTCCTACAGGCTTTAAAATTGTTTATTTTGACAGATTATATAGAGAGTATAATCTTTTTTCTTCTGATGTGTATAAAAACAATAAAACTTTTCATTATTTGGCTTCTCATCCATTCATTCTTGAAAAATTTTCTTTCAAAGGGGAAAGGAAATCCTACAAAAAGGGGGGGGGGTTCTACAACATTCTTTCAGTATCTTCTTGTGCTTATTGCCCTCAGATTGCCCCCACTCAAAGGACAGGAGGCAAATAAACACAACACAGTTTTTTGGGAGAGTGAGTCACGACTTTATTCCAATTATTCAATAATGTGACTGAAGCAGTTCTAATGCCCCACCCCCAAAACGGTGTGGATCTACACTCAGGCAAGAGGCCAGACAATGGTGTCCTTTCTGTAGGGCTCAAAGGTGATCATACCCTGACTCAGAGCAGGAGATCAGCCCGTGCCGGATTTAGGCACAAGCTAAGTAAGCTTGTGCTTAGGGCCTCATATTATGAGGGGCCTCTGAAAACCAAAAGAAAGGACTAAATTTCAAGTTTTACATAATTGATTGAAAAACAAAGGAGAAAGGGGGGAAAGATTCTAAAACAGACATTATTCTGAAAAGACAAATATACTTATATGGCTATGCAATTATCATATTGAGCTCATAAATCTGTGCAGATATAACTGTAAATTATATAAAATGTTTATTAGACCGGGGTGCTCAACTTCAGCTCTCCAGCTGTTTTTGGACTACCACTCCCAGCATCCCCAACCATAGTGGCCAATAGTCAGGGATGATGGGAGTTGTAGGCCAACATCTGTAGGAGGGCCAAGGTTGAGCAGCCCCGGTATAGACCAGTGTACACCATCACAGTTACAGGCAGTGTTCACCTCTTCAGATGAACATTGCTGTAACTGTGAGAAATGAAGTGAGTACTAGGAGTGAGTGATGCAACATGGTGGGACCTTCAACCCATTCTGTAATGCTATTGGGCCTCTTAAGCTTGACATAGCTTAAGGCATCAGCATGTCTTAATCCAGCCCTGAGATCAGCCCAGGACAGATCCCTGCTATTCTTTGCCAAGGGGTTAGGATAATTTCAGAGGCCTCACCACGATGACCCAGCAATTCAGTCTTTTAGGTTGGTAGATCCCTCAATTTAAAGAGGAGTCCATAGCCCCCCTGCTGCTGAGTCCCAAAGGCTTGATTTACCACTGCCCCCCATCTGTGACCAACTGTGCTCACCAATCAGCCCCACCTCTAAGGCCTAGCTTTCACTGAACCTGCCAGTTGTGATGTCATAGCATATCTAACAAGGTACCGAATGGAGTAGGTGAAAAAACTCCAATTCTTGCCAATCTGCCAGGAAGCAAAAAATTCCTACTCAGCCACCCAACAGGATGACCAGCAATGCCCATTCTGTGCCTAGGGTAGGAAGCGGGGGAATCCTCACTAACATGGACTGAGGCACTGGTGGGAGGTGCAACAAAATGGTCAGCAAGCCCCATCACATCCCAGCATCCCAGCCAGTCTTGGCTGCTTTGTGCCCTTTCCCAACATCAGTCTACAGCTCTTTGTGCTGGTGGCAACCATTTTGGAGGTTGCCACACATGCACACTGGCCATCTGCATGAGATGGCCAGTGCACATGTGGTAGCCTCCAAAATGGCTGCCACCAGAACGAAGAGGCCCAGAATGAGCTGAAAATGGCTAGGAAACTGCCTGAACTGGGTCAATTGGAGACCAAGGGAGAGTGGCAGGGGGGACCCCCCCCAGTCACGATAGCACTCCCCCCCCAGAGGCAGTGAGTTTTTAAAAAGTATTATGTTTTGGTTAGAACTCCTAGATTGGCGTGGTGGGGTGGAGGAGGGTCCAGCTCAAGTTCAAGCCAAACCTGTTCAGCTCAAGGGAGATCCGGGGGGATCCTCTGAGCCGGCCAAGTTCAAGGTCAAGCCAGTTCACACATCCCTAATACTTGCTCCCCCACCACTTCCTTAATCATGGTCCCTACCCCACCCCGCAACTACCATTGCATACTGGCACCTCTCTCCACCAGCTGCTGCCCCTGTGCAACTTGGGCACAGACATAGCCACTGCACATGCCATCACACAGGGGCAGCTGGAAGAGAGTGCCACCAGTATGCAATGATAGCTGAGGTGGGCACCACGATTAAAGAAATGGCAGCAAGCAGGGGATAAGCAGGTATGGGCCTGCTCTCTTCCATGTTAAAGGGGATGTGTAAGCCCTCCGTGTTAAAGGGATGTGCTGCAATTCGGTGTCTGAATTGCATTTCGTAACTAGCACTAGTTATGATGTTAGGCAGGATCTTTAGGAGTTGTGCATATTCAATTGCACTGCACTCATGCAAAACCTTTCAGGTTTTTTTTAAAAGGCTAATCTAAAATAGCACTTGCTGTTTCATTTTTTAATTTTTCCAAATGGTAACAAAAGCCCACCAATGTTGCTAGATATGGGAGAGATGTTTGCCCCCCTCCTCTCTGACCCACAACACAGCTGTCAGGCTCATTTAGTCCCCGCCAAGTGCAATAAAACACCTTGGCTGCAACAATTATTATTTGCACCAGATGCTCTAAGGGCTCTATGGAGACATAGCTAACAGGGGACAAATTATGATGTAAAAACAAACATTTTCTCCTCAGGTAAAGTGCAGAAATTACTGAAAATTCACCCTATTGGTGCTCACCCTCCCAGGAAAGGTTCAGAGCAGGGAAGGGGCAATGGATTAAAGCCCCTCCCATGTGCTGCAGTCCCTGTCCCAATACCCTTAGTTGTAACTATTTAGCTGGAAAGAAGTACACTAAGAGCCAAACTAGGATGGACAGCTTTGCCTAGACTGATGTTGGAAAAGGGCACAAAGCAGCCAAAACTGTTTGGGATGCCCAGAACAGGCTCAAAATGGCTGGAAAACCATCCAAATTGGGCCAGTTGGAGACTGGGGGAGGCCAGTGGGGAAGGGGGAACCATTGGAGATTGTACTTGCAGCTGTGGCAGCAATCCCTGAAGGTGGTGAGTTTTAAAAAAATACATTTTATTTTGTTAGAACCGCTGGAGTGGCTCAAATTCAAGCCGAAACAGGGGTGGGGGCACAAAACTGAACATGCCCAGTTCCGTTCAAGTCTGGTTCAGACTAGAAATGAACCAGGCATACCAGTGTCATGCATAACCCTAGCAGATATGGGCCTGCTCTCCTCCATTTTAAAGGGTATGTATAAGCCCTCCATTTTAAAGGGATATTCTACAATTCAGGATCCGAATCGCATTTTTTGCACATCCCTAGTCCTATGCCTGTAGAAAGGATACAACACCTCTCCTTCTGAAGTGCAATGGCCACACACAGGGAACATGATTTTTACTCAGATGCACTCTGTGCAAGATGCCATTATGTCCCTGAATGCTGCACCAGGGAGATTGGAGAAAATTGCCCTCCCACATGTGACTTGAGCACCCAAGCTTCAGCAGCAGGAGCAGAACTGCTGTAGGTGTGCATTCTCCGGCTCCATGCCTGCAGCATTAGCTAGGATGTTGGCCCCTGTGTTTTATTTTCCTGAGGCCACATCTGAATAGTGGGAACTTGATAGCATGGCCTTGAACTGTTCCTGCATCTGTAAATATTAAGGGACACTGACTCTTCCATAACCTCTTTGAAACCATAAACTTTATCTGATGAGCAAGAAAATCAAGTCGCTATGCATAACTGACACAAGCATACCATACCACAATCGTACAACATATTCTTCTTTTGTTTTTAAAAGAAACTTAACATATCTGCAGGTGCAGAAAGAGTGAAGACATCAATTTCACTCTTACTTATGGAACATTTAGGGAAAACTTGTACTCTATCCATCAACCTGGTGGGCCACTCAGCTGGCAAGTACCAAAGGTGCTGATCTAGGCAAGATAACCTTTTCAATCCATCATCATTTGCTGTAAATAGGATTCTGTTAAAAGTAGAGCAGAACGATGAAGACAGAAGAACTACACTGCTGTGCTTTTGTAGGGCTTCGCTTTCAAAAAAAGAAACAATTGATCACTCTGCATGTCCAAGTTTAGCTCACAAAGACTGTTACCATGTCTGTGAATACCATCAGATTCACAGGTATTAAAGATGCTATATTATAGTGAGACTATGAACTTAGGAAGTCAACTACGGCTTATAAAGCAACATGGTGAATTGGTTTCATACAGCCAATTTCAGAGGTATTGCTGTTTTCTTGACTCCATCCTCTATCTCAGGATGTCATTTTAAAAATGAGTGGGGAAAGATGAGTGGGGAAGATGAGTGGGGAAAGATGCAAATTTGACTTTCCTTTCAAGTGTGAAAATGTCTTAGGATAGCAATTTCAGTTAATCCAAGCAATAATACATTCAACATGTTCCAAGGAGTTCATTGATTTATTGACATTTGTAATCATGTCTGTAACCAAGTCTTAGACAATAGCCACTATGAATAGATGAGTTCTCATCTCCAAATGACTAAAAAGCTTCTACATAAGATGAAACAAAAGGAGAAACAAGAAGAGCAATAGTACACCTGACTCCACTTATGATGTTTGTACTTCCAAATAGAGTTGTCACTGCACTTCATTATTTCATGGTTCAGAAAGGGATTGGCACCAACATTTTGGAAGTGACATTGTTACTTCCAGTGTCAACTTGCTCCCTTGGAAGAACATCTGAGAATTTTTTGAGGAAAGGCAAATGTGTTTCTAAAGGACAAGTGAAATTTCACAGACAGTGTCTGGCTTAAGATGTACACATTAGCAATAGCAGCAATAGCAATAGCAATAGCACTTACATTTATATATCGCTCTATAGCCGGAGCTCTCTAAGCGGTTTACAGTGATTTCAGCATATTGCCCCCAACATTCTGGGTACTCATTTTACCGACCTCGGAAGGATGGAAGGCTGAGTCATCCTTGAGCCCCTGGTCAGGATCGAACTTGTAACCTTCTGGTTACAAGGCAGCAGTTTTACCACTGCGCCACCAGGGGCACATTAACAACAGTTAATACTAACCGGAGTAAAAATTACAAACCAATTTGTGATGCAGATGTACAACCTTTAGCCTAACTGGAGTAGAGGGAGGGGGAGCCCCTCCCTGCTGCTCAGCCTCCCAGCCTGACCTCAGCCAGCTCCAGGGCCAGATTGTGGGCAAAGCAGCTTGGCCGTGACTGGCCACAATCTCTAGCAGGGTATGCCAAGTGAAATTATCCATTTTCAGAGTGCCCCACTCACCCTCGGCAGTTTAAGCGCAGTGAAAGCCCTTTAAATGCCCCATGATGCCAGTGCCACTTCTGCCAGCCATGACACCACTGTCCCCCCCCCCTCGCAAGTGGCCCCACACCGAAAAGCACCATGTAAATCCCTGGGGGGATCGGGGGCATGGGGGAATTTGCCAGAACAAGATATGCAGATAGAGCAGGGCAAAGGATGTGTGTGTGGGTGGGGAGATCTATCCCACCATGACCAGGCACGATGTCATGAGGGGAGACCCCGCCAGAGCACTCCAGCCAGACCTATCACTAAGCCGCTGCAAGCAGCTTGCTGCCCAGTGGGCTAACAATCTCAAGAGAGGGCCAGTCTATTGGGGATATGCCTGAGCCTATTAAGGTATTATCCCCACCCATGGACTGCGAACACACGAGCTGAGCTAGCCACTTAGCCACCAGAGAATCCAAGAGGGCCACACTGTAGTGCCCCCCACCCCAACTATCCTTGTTGGAAAGTTGTAGGAGAAAAATAAAACTTCCCTCTCCCCTAATCCCTCTTCAGCATTGCATGCACTCTGAAGGACATCCCTACACCTCATGTTCCATAGCCTGGTTGCGTGCAAGGACATGGGGTGGGCCAATGGAACAGCACATTCACTCAAGTTTTAAAGTCCCCAGGTCTGGTACGTATGTGCACTGCATGCAGATGAGTGGGTGCAGGGAATTGTAGGAGAGACCACTTTCCTCTTTCCCCCCGACCCCAAGGCAGCTGGGTGGACTGCTGGGATGGCTGGCAGTCCACCCAGCTGCCATCCTGATCTGGCAATGGTGCACCTCTGCATAGGTGCGGACACGCAGGCAGGGGGCAGACCTCCTTGGCACCTCAGCCGCCATCCCCGGGAGCAGGAAAGACTTTGGGACACCCCTGCCCATCGGATCCCAACACAGCTCAGCTTAGAGCACCCATGGTCTGACACTCTTGTGAGTGGGTGTAATCTGCGGAGCCAGGTCGTGGCCATGCTCATTATCATATTTTGAGGAGGAGGAGCAAGCAAGGCCTTGTTCGTGAGTAAAAAGGGGTTGTAAAAGACCACCCCAGAAGTGCCTGGGCCACACTTCCCCACCCTCTCTTTGTAAAAAAAAAGAAAAGAACAGATACTCCCCAAATCTCCCCACACTCCCCCCCTATGCAGACCTACAACCACCCTGAGTGCATCTAGATGCCCTCTTTCCCCCTTCCCCGGTGTGTGTGGTGTTGATGGAAGGATGGACACAGGCACAAAGCTTTCTGCCCATTCAAGACTCCCAGTTCCTGGTCCGCCCTACTGCCATATGCAGATCTGCAGGTGCAGAGATGGATGGGAGAGGGGCCCCCCCCCACTCTCCAGACAACACTGGAGAGTGAGGTTGCCACTCTGTTGCCCTGGAAAGGGTACTCCTGTGCACATGGACATGCGGGCAGGAAGGAGGTACAGTATCACAGCAACTTGCCCGTGGTCCCCAAAACTTGGAATGTGTTCCCCAGGATAGCAGTTCCTGTGGCCGTGAGCCAGAAACCACCCTCAATCCAGAGAGGCTCCGTGGCTCTTGTATTAGGTGGAGAAGATGATGGATTGCCCTCTTGAATCAGTTCTGCTGTTTCCGGACAATACTCTTTTCTTTTCTCCACTCTGATGGTCCATCACATGACCTGCCTGGGGGTGTCCCTGTGGCCTGTCATGCCCAGTCACTGTGCCCTGGGTTGGCTGGTGGGGCCCAGGCAGATGGAAGCTGGCAAGAATGGGGTGCCAATGCACCCACAGCAAGGGCTCTCTTCTCCAGAGGAAAAGCAAAAGAATATGCAGCTGTTAAGGGACAGGGCCACACGTTGACCTTGCGATGGTGCCCGAGCAGCATCTCCAAATTAGTCGTATGCTGGGAAAGTGCCACCATGCCAAAGTGAGAATGTGGAGTACTGCCAGCTGGCTTCCACCATGGGGAAGCATAGTTTCATTTCAGCACACCTGCCCCTCAGTTTGCAAGCAAACACAACAATACAGTTAATTTCAAACTATGGGGATGGTTTGTGTAAATACTGTGGGGGTGGTGGGTTACACTCATTGTCCTCACCAAGCATGAATCTTCCACTTGTCTGCAGGGTTACTCATTAACTTTCTAGCTGGTGGGGATGCTTGGATGAGGGGGTAAGTTGAGAGCAGGAGGCTTGGCCTGCTACAATAACAGGCTACAGATTTGGGGCTGGGGGCCCTTCCAGGCCACCCTTCAACTTTCTATGGCCCATGCTGGACTCCTCCCTAGAAGTACTCGAAGCTGTAATCAGTGCCCTCTCCATTTGGCCTTGCCCTTATCTACTGCCCTGCAGCTGGCCCACTGTTTGATATGTCCCACCATGCTATCGTAGACTATTTTCAGTTGAAACACGTGTTTCACTAAGGCGCACTAAGGTGTATGTCCCTGCACCTGGCCCTATTCCTCTGCATGGGAACTGCTTACTCTGCCACACACACTCCTGGTAACTCCTGGGGCCACAGAAGACACCCAACCCCAGACAGGAGGCTGAGGGCAAGCCAGATGGCCACTCTTTCAGCCATGCAGGGAGTTAGCAGGCCCTCTGCACCATCTTCCATCATGGTCAGTGGCCAAGCAGCAACAGCCACCACCGCCCCAGTGACCACAGAGGGCACAGCCATTCCCCGCCATTGGCCCATTGCCAGTTTCCAAGCTCTAGCGAGATAGGTGCCTGCCTGCGTCTTTGGGATGGGGCGACAACATGCCACCCGTTCTGCGTGGGCTCCATCCACCTCTGGATGGCCTGGTGTTCCAGTGGCAACAACCACAGTGACCTCCCTGCCCCACTTCACTGCCTGATTTGCAAGAGGCATGGAGCATTGTGCAAGCTCTGTCTCAGCCACTCTGCTGGTGCACAACAGCTGGCAGAGTTCAAGGAGCAGGGGAGACCTCTGGATGGGGACCTCTGGGGACATAACTGAAGCTGCAACATACAACGTGGAACATGGAGAGGGGGAGGGGGAGGATGAGATGCAAATAGAGAACCTGAAACAACTGTAGAGCCCCTGGTGGCGCAGTGGTAAAACTGCCGCCCTGTAACCAGAAGGTTGCAAGTTCAATCCTGACCAGGGGCTCAAGGTTGACTCAGCCTTCCATCCTTCTGAGGTCGGTAAAATGAGTACCCAGAATGTTGGGGGGCAATATGCTAAATCATTGTAAACCGCTTAGAGAGCTTCCAGCTATAGAGCGGTATATAAATGTAAGTGCTATTGCTATTGCTATTGCTACTTGGGGACCTCTTAGATGAGGAGCCCAAGGTGTCCTTGTTGGAACGTGGGCTTCAAGAAGGGGCAGGATTGGGAAGCCCCCAGGACTGAGGCTGAATTGAAGACTTCTACAGGAACCAAGACTTCCACACAGCAGCTGGTGTCCTGTCTGGGGCGGGCTATGGAGTGGCGACTGAAGGTGCGGATCCCCACAGAGACCAAGGAAGCACATTGCTTGATCGCACAGGTGAGTGATAACACTTACAGCATTGCATGGTGTGGTGCTCGAGGTGCTGGCAGATGGGTTGGGCCATGTGGTGCCCATGGGCATCGGTGGGTGGGAAGGGTGCTGAGGATGTTGAGCAGTGATAGGTGTTCGGTGCTGCTGCAGGCGGCACACTGCACTATGCCCAAGGGTTGTTGGGGGTGCATATGGTTCTAGAGTCTTTAGTGTGGCAGAGTGGTGAGGTGACACAGCTTGTCAGGGTGGGGGGAAGCAGCCCAGCCCCAGATCACTCCTTGGCAACCTATGCCAGGGGGTGGATTGCAGCCTAACTCTAATATTACTCTTCCTCTCCATTCCCCTCCCCTCAGCAGAATCACCAGTGAGGAAGGAAACTGTGCAGCCACTACTGCACCCAGGCCAACAGCCAACCTCTCTGCCACACTCAGGGGGGATCTGTAGCCGCCAGCCCCAAGGGGCATCTGATTGCCTTCCCTGCAATGTGCAACTCCCCCAACAGCTCACTGCTCCCAAGGCCACATGCAAGAGTGATCCCTTTTTCTTACCTTCCCCATCCAACACTCCAAAGCCCTTCGTTGCTCTTCCTGCTGCCCTCCCCACCACTGTCCAGGTGTGAGCAGGGCAGCTTCACACTTTCATTTGAAAGGAACACAGTGGTTTGAGGAGGAAAGGTGTAACTTTATTTGGCAACACCACAATTGCAGGCCTGTCCCTAGCAAATGGGAGCAGGTGCTTGCAGTTTCCTATTGCCATGCTGCAAATAGGCTCTGTGAATATGTCAGTGGTTAATAAGCTGACGAGCCCTTCTGGCACCATGAACAAGCATCCCCAGAGGGAGAAGCTGCCAGGCATGTGTCGTGAAGGCCATTCTCATAGCCCGTGCAGCCCTTGTGCACCAGCAATCCTCAGCGTCTATGCCACCGGATCATCATCCCTATCTCCTCCACCTCCCTCCTTGCACTCTGGATGTGCAGCTGGGTCCTTGGGGTCCTCAAGCAGGACGTCTCCCCATGTCTCTCAAATATTATGGAGAATGCAGCAGCCCATGAACATGCTGGGTACAAGATCCTCCTCCACATCTAGCAAGGTGTAGAGTGCTCTTCTCCAGCAATCCTTCAGCCTCCTGAATGCCCATTCCACCACAATCTTGATGCTGCTGTGCCTGCAGCTGAAGTTCTTCTCTAGGGCATTTCTGGGTGCATGCTCAGGGGTGACCACCCACTCCTACAGGCTGTACTCCTGGTCTCCAAATATCACCAGCTTCACTATTCTCCTGCCCATCCAGATGAGTGCCATGTTCACCCAAGTACTGGAGTTGAGGTCTAGATAATGGCCATGTTGTGGCTCCTGCTCAACACCCCAACGTAATTGTCTGTGGCCTGTGGAGGCCACCATACCTTGCAGGGTCATGATGTAGTAGTGCTTGCACCCAAAGTACTCATCATACAGTCTGGGAGCCCCCAAATCCAAATGTGTGTCCTGTCTATGTAGCCCATGAACCCCTGCTCCTCAAAGCCTACCATCACCTCCTTTGTGGACATCATGGGGACATCCAAGTGAGATGGCTCCATGCTGCTGCACTCCACACAAAATTACTCCTTCCCTCCTTGGAAGCATGCACAGCCTGTATGGCACCTAAGGAAATCATGAGAGCTTCAGTGCTGGAGTGGTGATGATGCTAGGTGCCAAGGAGGCCTTGCATGCTTGCATGGAGCAGGAGAGTACTTTTGAGTGGAATGCAGCAGCGTGCATCTCACCTGGGTGTACTTTGAACAGTGTAGTACAGGGTTTCTTAACCTTGGGCCCCCAGATGTTGTTGAGACTACAACTCCCAGAATCCCCAGACATGGCCTTTGTGGCTGGGGATTGTGGGAGTTGTAGTCCAATAACATCTGGGGGCCCAAGGTTAAGAAACCCTGGTGCAGTACAGCAGCCAGGGATAAATAACCAATCAAGGAACTTGGCTACCTGAGGCATAGGGTAAGAATAGAAGAAAAAGAAGCAGGAAGGGATGCACCCCCATTTGCTTCATTCTCAGAGTCTACTGTCACCACTTCTTCTGAAGTCAGTTTTTCTACTTTCCTGTAGCATTTCCTTTAGGTTCTCCTGTGGGTGCACCCAACCCTGCATTCTTGTTGTCTGAGAAACAGAAATCTGGGAAAATGCATTTGCTAAGATAACATCTTGTTCTACCATAATTCACATCACAACAGCAGTCCAAGCTTTTAAATTTTATTAGAACAGTAGTGGGATGTTATGGAATCAGATTTCTAATTACTTTGAAATTAGATGAGTTCTGCTTTCTGGACTAGATATTTTAGCTGACATACAGCAGCATTCATCTGTATAGGCTGCTAAAGACAAGCCATGCCTTCCTTTTTGTAATTAAAACAGAAGAAGGTAAGTTATTTACTCAAAGTAATTTTTCCATCAAAGGAGATGTTGCTGACATTTACATGATTGCATTCCAGTTTTCTTAATTTTATTTTGCATATTAGCTCTTTCTGGAATGCTAAATACATTGGGGATTCAAGTATTATACATCACTGGAATTAGTTACTTGGAGGATGCAGTGCAGGTTCTTTTCTAAGGATAATTGTTGTTGCTGTTGGTGGTGGAGGTGGATATTTGATTAACATTTATATCCTGCCATTCCTCCAAGGCCCTCAAGGTGGCATACATAGTTCTTCCAAACTCCAATTTACTCCCACAACAACCCTGTGAGGTAGGTTAGGTGATATATATATATATATATATATATATATATATATATATATATATATATAGGCCCTAGATTAGCCTGTGAACTTCATGACTGTGTTACCTTTTAGCCTAGCTTTCCCCAGGAAGCTCAATAATCAAACCACTATACCACACTGACTCTCATTAAATTCGTATTAATATTAAAGTGGTTAGATTTGCAAATGGGAGGCAGATAAGACAACTTCATCCTCCATTTTCACATAATCAAAACTAAAGCTTCTTTATAATGCTTTGTCAAGATCTCATCTTTATAAATGCACTTCTTCTAAATGGAAAAATAAAATTTTTAGCACGGATTAGTATCAGAGATGCAAATTTATTAAAAGATAGCAGAACACTTTCCCAATGATTTAAAAGCCATTATCTTTTCAAATGGATGCAGCAAATGGGCAAAGGAATGAAAGCATTTACAAGAAAAAAGAAAGCTTAGATTAAGATATATTCAGTGGTTCAAAATTATGTTAAGTGCAGGGGTGAAACTATACAAGTGGGACAATGTAGATGCCAAACAGTAAAGAAATGAACAGTTCACAGCTAGTATGGCTTTTGCTCCATGCTGTGACAGAATGTACTACAATCAAGCGTTCTGCAGAATTTAGAGGAGATACCAGAATATTAAAAAAATAATAATAGAAGTATAACATTGTATAACTGGAGCAAGCCTAAGAATTGCCCTTATTTTTAAAGAGGGGTGTGAAGCAGAATCAGGAAAGTGGCCTTTAGAAAAGGCTAAGCAAAACAGAACAGCACTATTACTGTTAATGGGGGTGGGGAAGCGAAAGCAATTACAGTACACTGAAGAAAAATCTCTTTATAGGCTATTTTATGTAGTTAGTCACAATCTCTGACATTTCAATGCATTTCAAGAAAATGCCTTTTCATTATAAAGGGGGCAGGGCGGGTGGGGGGGGGAGAAGCAGTGACGTCTGCTGGGCAAACCGATGATACCTGTCCAGGGTCTTCTCTTTTCCAGCACTCCTCTGATGCTTAAAGTAAAGTTGTGCTGTCGAGTAGGTATCGATTCCTGGCGACCACAGAGCCCTGTGGTTGTCTTTGGTAGAATACAGGAGGGGTTTACCATTGCCACCTCCTGCGCAGTATGAGAGGATGCCTTTCAGCATCTTCCTATATCGCAGCTGCCTGATATAGGTGTTTCCCATAGTCTGGGGAACATACCAGTGGGTATTCGAACCGGCAAACTCTTGCTCCCTAGGCAAGTCACTTCCCTGCTGCACCATTACGTAGCTAGTGAAGCTATTCCCACGCTCACTGGAGAACAGGCTAAGGGAGCTTAGCCCGCTTTGCAGTGGTTGTGGGAACCATAGGGCTTGCAGGCGAACCCGGTGCTCCCAAGGCGGCTAGCCTGCCTAAACCACCCTTCCCTTAAATGAAGTTAATGGAGCGAGTGATCTGTTAACCTTATCTCATTGCTTTTGTGTCATCGTGGTGTGTGGCAACACATGAGTAGACCCCCAGCCAAGAGGCTGCAAGCCACCTCCTGGGCTCGGGGGTCTCTCCAGGATGCTGGGCGCGCTCGTGGCAGTGGTGCACGGAGTGGCTGCTGGGCCTGTCCATCTGGCCCAGAGGCGCTTGATAACTGTGAGGTACTCCAGTGCACCTGTGCAGTTGAAATACATAATTGCTCTTTCCCCCATGGTGAGGGGAGGCCTGCTCGGCTCATCCCCCAACTGCCACCCCTCAGCCGCACACATGGTGTCTGAAATTATGGGGGGGGGAGGTTTGACGCAGTGGGGCAGTGGAGGGACGGATGTGGTGTAGCTGCAGGAGGCCACCCAAAAGCAGGTTTTGGGGGGCCTCATGGTGGTGGGGCCACATGACTGGGTCAATCTGGGCACCCCAATTACCCCAATTGGACAACTTGCCCAAAGTTAATAGAGGAAGCTCATCACTTAAACTCAACTGGCTGGTGCGGCTTTCTTTCCTGGATTGGAGGAAGCCTGCATAGCCAGTTCCACCCCCCTTTGCTATCTCCCAGACTGCAGATCTTTATCATCTGGTAACGTGCTGAGGGTCTTGGAGGTAAACTACAAGTCAATTGAAGCTGCAGTTAAAAGGCATGTCTGAAGGTGCCCAATCAGTCTCATTGATTTTGAAGTTGGGGTTTTTCGTCCCAATGTGCATTGAAGAGTGCCTGGAATTGCATAGCTAACACTCACTTGCATACCTTGCTCCGGAAGGATATATTCATGGCCAGCTGATGGATGCTGCAATTCTCAGAACACAGGGAAGGTTTCTTTAGGAGCAGATACACAACAACCTCTTTCAAGGCACCTGGTACTGTCCATACTCAAAATGAGGGACTGCCAATACTCACAATTATCCCCAGACCCAGCTGGTCAATTCCCTTGTGCTAGATGTCATTACCAACAAATTGTGTCAAGTGTGCATATGACAGAGTGCACCCTTGTCCGTTCTGATCTTAGAATGGATTGCAAAATGCATTTCGTGCACCTTCCTAATTCAGACCATTAGACAAAAGCTTCTATTTCTTTCATGAGGCACAGGCTTTTTATGTATGCACATATATTCACACACAGAGGAACTGGATTACATACAATGATATAAGAACATAAGAACAGCCCTGCTGAATCCATAAGAACAGCCCTGATTGTATGTAATCCTTTTCTAAAGGCCCAAGGCACATCTAGTCTAGCATCCTTTTTTACACAGTGGCCCACCAGATGCCGCTGGAAGCCACAGGCAGGAGTTAAGAGCATGCCCTCTCTCCTGCTGTTATTCCCCTGCAACTGGTACTCAGAGGCATCCTGCCTTTGAGGCTGGAGGTGGTCTATGGACCTCCAACTAGTAGCCATTGAGAGACCTCTCCTCCATGAAGTTATCTAAACCATTCCTAAAGCCATCCAGGTTATTGGCTGCCACCACATCTTGTGGCAGAGAATTCCACAAGTTGATTATGCGTTGTGTGAAAAAGTACTTCCGTTGGTTGGTCCTAGATTTCCTAGCAATCAATTTCATAGGATGGTTCTAATGTTAAGTGAGAGGGAGAAGAATTTTTCTTTATGCACTTTCTCCACACCATGCATGATTTTATAGACCTCTATCATGTCTCCCCGCAGTTGTCTTTTTTCTAAACTAAAAAGCCCCAAGTGTTATAGCCTTGCCTCATAAGAAAGGTGCTCTAGGCCCCTGATAATTTTGGTTGCCCTCTTCTGCACCTTTTCCAGTTCTACAATGTCCTTTTTAAGATATGGTGACCAGCATTGTATTCAGTACTCCAAGTGTGATCGCACCATAGTTTTGTATAAGGGTATTATAATATTAGCCATTTTCTTTTCAATCCCCTTCCTAATGATCCCTAGCATGGAATCAGCATTTTTCATAGCTGCTGCACATTGAGTCAACATGTTCAGTGACCTGTCCACCACTACCCCAAGGTCCCTCTCCTGGTCAGTCACCGACAGCTCAGGCCCCATCAGCCTATACTTGAAGTTGGGGTTTTTCATCCCAGTGTGCATCACTTTACACTTGCCAACACTGAACCGCATTTGCCGATGTCGAGATCGATGTCCTCCTTGCCTGAGACCTTCATTTTCCCTGACAGCTGAGGAGCTATCAGCCCTGGAGTGGGATGCCTCTACCACATCCCTGAAGGTCTTGTCCGCATGCCTCTCTGTCTCTCTGAGCTTCTCCAGATCCACCACCTTGGTCTTGAGAGAACAAACTTGTTCCCTTAGAGCCAGGAGCTCCTTGCACCAAGCACATACCCACGACGTCTGCCCACGGGGCAAATAGTCATACTCTGTGGCACTCTGTGCAATATACTGGGAAGGACAGATCGGGAGATGTGGTGCAGAATGTCCCAGGACCTCATGCAATTTTCTATAGCAGGCCATATAAAAGTAAAGCAACAAACTGCCAGTCTGATGAACTGTTATCTTCATTGGAGGCACTATCATTGACTTCAATGGAATGTGGAATGCAACCATTACCTTTTGATGAGTGGGGAAGGGGAAAGGATGGATCCTAGTTTTAATTATACTATGGTAAAGTTTAATTCACTCGTAATAGCTTTGTTTGGAATGTACATCAGTGAAACTTTGATAAGAATCTTCAGTTAGATTATTCTTTGATAAGAATCTTCAGTTAGATGGCAACATTTGGTTGTTTTAATAAGATAAAGGCAATTTTCAGTGGGTAAAGGTGCTATAAAAATACATTCCAGGCACTAATAGAACCATCTCTGCAGGCATTTCACCCTTCAGGGTAGGGTAAAGAAAATGAGAAATCAGGAACTCAGTCAGAATTAATTCACAACAAATTAATACTTCAGCTCTTTAGGCCTTATATATAACGTCTTAGTGAGCCAATTGTTCTGCTGACAGGTCATTGAGTCTTCGTTAGTTTTGCACTGTTTCCACCAGAAAGCACTTTCTAACAAATGTAAAGTTCATATAAGTAACTGTGAAACAACAAAATATCAAAAACCTTGCAGGCACTGCTTAAGCACACTAATACTGAATACAAGGTATCTAGACACCATCTTTTACCAATTAGCTCCCGCCAGCCAATCACTTCAGACTATTAACAAGCAAGCTTCCTAACAGAAATATGCTTGACTAACTGACTGACTCATAGGGATTATCGTGTGCCTTAGTCCCGCAAGAAAGAATCGAGAAGGACAACAATCTCTGAAGATGCCACCATCCTTTGTGTGCACCACCAACTTAGTGCAGGACCAAGTGTGACTATTGGAAAGATAAGGGGCATTCTTTGGGTTTGCAGCCAAAATGTCTATGGCTGATCCTGGGATCTCCTGTTGTCAAACTATTAGTTACTTTAAACATGTGATTGGGTTTAGCATGCTTGTTTTCTATTCTATAATAACAGCCAAATCAGCCTCCTGGGGAACAAACTGATGGCTGAGAAGAAGAGTCTTAAGCATAGCCCCCACCGTGGTACCAATCTGGACTATGCTCTCTGCACTTGTTATTTGCCCGGGAAAGAAAATTCCCATTTGCACCAAGTGTTGGTGAGTCTTTACTGCCCTACCCCTTATCACACTCTCAAAGTAATGACTAGATTGACCCTTAGAAGCACCACTGCTAAGCAACCACTTTAACGGCTGAGTTTTGAACAAAACTCCCATTCTCAATGTCTCTAGCTAAATGTAAAAAGCACTGTTATAATACTGTCAGAGCCTTTAAGACAGAGAGGAAGCCATGCAGCTTCCTTGCTAGGACACCAGAGAGTTTGGATGAAGTATGAGAATAAACAATTTAATGAATAAATAATTAACACATAATTAAAATGTTATTAAATCAGACTTGGATTTGCTGCCTGTGCATTACCTGTCTCTGAGGTCTACTGTATATCTATTGGACTAAATCCTGTGCTGCCTGGATTCTTGTGCAATAATGTTGAGTAGTCACTGGTGAAGGTTTGGGAGAGGGAAGATGGCTGTGTGGCTGGCTGGATTGCTGTTCCCAAGTTAAAGCAATAAAGGAGCTAAGGTGTTCCTGAGAGGTGACTGCCCTCTTTGGTAGGAGTTGAGAACCATGCACACCTATGTATGGCTGGGAAAGTGGAACTTGATTCACTATATCTTAAGAAGGATATTGTAGAATTTAAAAAGGTGCAGAAGAGGGCAACCAAGATGACCAGGGGACTGGAACACCTTCCTTACGAGGCTAGGCTACAGCACCTTTTCCTAGGAAAATCGGTGACTAAGGGAAGACAAGTTTGAGGTGTATAAAATTATGCATGGAGTGGAAAGGGTGGACAGAGAAAAATTTCTCTCTTCACACATACAACACTAGAACCAGGGATCATCCCATGAAACTGAAGGTCGGAAAACTTAGGACCAACAAGAGGAAGTACTTTTTCACACAGTGCATAATTAATCTATGGAATTCTTTGCCATGGAATGTGGTGGCTTTAACCAGCTCAGATGGCTTTAAAAGGGGCTTAGACAAATTCATGGAAGACAGGTCTATCAATGGCTACTAGTCTGGTTGGCCACCTCCAGCCTGAGAGGCACGATGTCTCTCAATACAAGGGGAGCAACAGCAGGAGAGAGGGCATGCGCATACTCCTCTTGCCTGTGGGCTCCCCAGAAGCATCTGGTGGGCCACTGTCTGAAATAGGATGCTGGACTAGATAGACCTTGGGCCTGATCCAGCAGGGCTCTTCTTATGTTCTTCTTATTTTACGTAGATGCCATACATGAGAGTCCATTTTATATAATGTCTAAATAGGGCTAAAGACAAGACAGACTGTCATGCAAATTCTCTTATAGAGCATTGCTGATGAGCAACTGCTATACTATACATCTGGTAGGGATTTGCAACTCTGACGGCTTCTGTGGGTCTCAGAGAGCTAGTGTGATTTAGTTGTTAAGAGTGTTGGGAAAGGACCAGGAAGACCCAAGTTCAAATCCCTGTTCAGCTTTGAATCTCATTGGGTGACTCTGGGCCAGTCACTTATCTCTTTCCCTAACCTACCTCACAGAGTTGTTATGAGGCTACACTGTTTTGAAGAGTGGGATATAAATGTAAAAACAAATAAAATAACATAACATCAAAGTAGTGTTAGGCAATGCATTTCGATATAGCAAATGTCTGTTTGTGTTATGTTCATATTAGTGTTTTAGCAATATCATTTCCTTAGGCTTCATGCTCTATGAAGCTGCCATATAGATGTAAGCAGAGGATGGCTTTGACCTTGAAGGATTCCTATGTGTGGTATCTTTCTCCCCCCACCCCACCTGCCCTTTCTAAGGGTGCACTCCTTAGAACTACTTTTTGAATCAAGCAATGGAAAAATATGTTAGGGTATATTCATCACTTTCATCAATTATTGACAACATTATGTGTATGTAAAATAGCTATCACAGAAGATCAAACACCAGATAGAACTTTCATATTACCTTGCATCAGCTCAAAGATATTATTTTTCAGTGAAAGACATCCGCGTGTTCCAAGTGGTACACATGCATGCTTGGTATACATGTGCCAAGTAATATACATGCCTGTTCAAAGTGATATTCTAGGGATGTGTGAGCTTCGGCTTGAATCTGGACCAGATTTGAGCCACCTTGGGTGGCTTGGGCTCTATTGAGCCTGGTCACAGTCCGGTCCAGCAGTCAACCCCCCCAAAGCTGGCTTGTGAGCCAGCTCAAGGGATATGCTTCTAAAGGGGAATCCAGCAAGGATTCCCCTTTACAAGTAAAAGGCTTCACCTATAGTAAGTGTGGGCAGGGGGAGGAAGAAGTTAGTCTCTACCTTCCAAAAGAAGCCAGTGGCAGGGATAGTGGTGGCCATGGAAGCAGCGATGGTGAGCATGGAAGCAGGGGAGGGTGCTCCTCCAACTCTGTGGGCCACTGCCGGCCTCCCAAATCACAGGCCCGGTCAGGCTGTGGCCCATTTTGGGCCTCTGTGTGCACGCAGCTGCCATTAGAGTGAGGTCTGCCTATGTGCAAATGGCCTCTGTGCATGCATAGACCCCACTGTAATATCAGCCATGTGAGCACAGAGGCCTGAAATGGGCTGCAGACTGACCAGGCCTGAGATTTGAGAAGCCGGTGGCGGGGTTAGAGAAGCCCCTGATGCCACCTCCATGGCCATTGCAGCTGCCGCCACCATCCCCGCTGCCTGCAACTTCTTTTGGAAGCTACAGACTAACATTTTCCTCCCTGCCCCCCACATTTACTATAGGTGAAGTCCTTTACTTGTAAGGGGAAAACCTTTCCAGAGTCCCCTTTACAAGCATACCCCTTGAGCCCTGAGTCAGCTCACAAGTTGGGGCTTTGAGCTGGGGGTGGGTGGCTCAGCTCAAATTCGGACTGGCTCTCCCACCCCAAGCTCCCCCCAGTTAGCTCGAGTGCAAGCCCTTGAGCTAAGCTGGCTCACACATCCCTATGGTATACATGCATGTTCCAAGTGGTATACAATTCACCAAGTAGCATATATGCATGCATATACAAATTAGTACTCTTAAGTCTTGGGTGATACACAATTTTTTTTGTTACATTCACATGCAATGACAAACCATGGTTTGCTATCAGGAATAAGAGCCAGCATGAGTCTAGGGCTGATGTGCTCCACTCTCCTTTCTGCACAAGGGGGAAGATATAAAGCTTCCTTTCATGCTGTGTAGTGAACTGCCATTTCCTGTTTTTTTCCAAATACAAGAAACAATGTTTTCTGTTCTGTTTTGGTATCCTGACTTGATAAGTAACTGTGATTTGTTCAAACCACAGTTTCCCAAATTCAAACAAAACAGGAAACTATGGCTGTCTATGAAAGAAATGTAAAGCCCCTCTTTGCACACAAAACGTAGTGGGGAGTGCTCAAGCTCAAAGCTTGTGCAGGCACATAACAGCTATGGGGCTTTTTGTTACATCTAAACTGGCCAACTAGGTATGATTTTGATGCTGTACCATCCTTTTAGCTGAACTGAGGCATTCCAGCTTAAGCTACTCAGCTGTAAGTTGCACTGGGTTTTAGAAGAGTTCAACATAAAAGATGGCTGGGGCAGAAGTCTGGAGTTCTTTAGAGTGTAGAAATAACTCAAGTCTTCTACAAAAACATGAATATGTGCTTTGATTCTTGTCATGTAATACTCTGGAGACAGAAAGACTGAATCGAAGATGGTTATTTAAACCATCACCTCAGTATACTTATTGGAGATGTCTGGTCTGTAGCTAGAAGAAGTCTATAGGTGTCGTTGTAGGAGGATATCCCACAGATTTTCTGCCAGATAATACTATTTGATTGTAACTGAGGAAGTCAGAATAGAGTGGGTGGTAAGCATGATTTTAAGAAGTTCCTTCCTCCCTTTGTCTATCCAACCCGATATCAAATTAACTTTGAACTGTCTAATGTCAAAATCATGACTGCACAACTTTGACCCCCCAGTTTTTGTTGGACCACAACTCCCATCATCTCTAGCCACAGTGACCAATAGCCAGGGATGATGGGAGTTGTTGTCCAACATCTGCAGGAGGGCTGAAGTGGTGCAGTACTGGTCTGAATGTTATTTCCCAAATAGCTAGAAATGAATATGGATGTGAAGGGACAAAACAAACAATGACTCTGGATTTGGTAAAAGAAACAGGGCAGGACTAGGGATGAGCAAGGTCCTCAGTAATGCCCTGCATAGATTTGTAAATAAACAGATTTCCATTTTTGGGGAAGGATCCCTCCATCCCCCTGAAATGGAAACCACTCGGTTCTAGGTGTCTGCCAAATTATTCACCCTTGATTTGATTTCAGGCGAATTGGGAGTAATTTGCAGATTTGACCCGAATTCAATCATGCTTAGAATAGAGGGTCCAATTCAGGGTCAAGCAGAATCACCCCCAATTCAACCTGAATCAATTTGGATGGTTCACACACCATTTTGAGGCCCATTTTGCTGTGCAAATGGGCTTCAAAATGGCATGGGAGTGCTGGTCTACCAATTGTGATCAGTGGGTAGATCAGCCCTCTGTTCTGGATTTGGCACATCTGCCCACCTCAGAGGACTGGTCTATCTTGCTAGACCAGTCCTCCAAGGCAGGCTGCTGTGCTAAGTCTGGAGTGGAGGGCTGGTCTACCCGCCGATCACAATTGGTAGACTAGCTCTACCCAGGAAAATGGTGCCAATCTGAGGCCTGTTTTCCCAGTAAAACAGGACAAAAAATGGTGGTCAAATCACCTGAATTGATTTGGGTGATTTGAGGGTGATTTGACGAATCAGTTCAAGGGTTCTGAGATGCAATTTGACTTCAAATTGAATCTCAGAGTTTGATTCATGCATCCTCTTACTTGGTTTCTCTTCTGAGTCAATGTGCTTGAAAAGGAATTCTTCTCAAAAAGCAAAAGTACCTATTTTGCGTCTTACAGGGAGGCGCCCTGGAAAATAGGTGGGAGAGTAAGAAGGGGGAAAGATGTATGTTCAGAGTTCTTGGGAGGGCAATTGAGTAAAAAGCAGAAAACAACAGCAAGCCACACTCTTACTGCCAATACTACATTACAATTTTGATGTACTGTATTTACATTTTTTTTTCTTCCTATCCCCCTTTAAAGAAAGATCTGGCTTAGGAGGTTTTGGATCGGCTGATCTGTGCAGATCACTATTCAAACATTGGGAAGAACCCCACCCTATGAGAAATTTCATTGATACATGATTTTCTTCAAAAGCTATCAGATTGTTTGTTTGTTTGTTTCCCAGTGGGAGGAACTCTGACCTTTGCTTCAGAATTCATTTTTTGGAAAAGTACCAACCCTTCTCAGAAATTAAGAAAGGGTTATTTCCTCTTCAGTATCCCATATATTGTATGGGGAGGGGATATCATGCTACTGCTGCTGTATGAGAACTAGCAAGAATAAAATTCACTATTGTCTGTTGCCTGGAAAAGGCTATGCAGTTCACTGCATGCATGTTTATTTGTAATTCCCACTGAGTAAACAGCCTTAGTTCCTAGTAAGTGTACAAAGGATTTCAGTATTAAAGATACATCATCAATTTCAGTGCTTGTCTGACTTTAGCTTTGCAAAATGGGGACAAACATACCTTTATTTGCTCTGTAGATCATTCCTTTCATGGAAAAAGCCTAAGGACATTGCAGAAATGGGAATAAGCCTAACTAGGACGGATAACAAAGTATTATTTATCTCTATATCTAAAATTCCAGCTGTCTCTTTGAGTAGGAGAACTGATACACAAATCTCAGTACAGCTACTAATCACCCTGCCAGTACTATGATTCATTTCTTTGCTTGACTGTGTATACAAATGCCCATGTGCTGAAAAGGTGAGAGAGTTTGGGACTGTTCGGAGCAATGGACCTCAGCAAAACAAAAACACCCAAGTCTACACTGACATCCACTGATCTGTAGCAATTTGGGATGTGTTCAATGCCCTTTAATTTGGAATAATATGTATGTATGTGTGTATATCTATCCAGAGCAAAAGGAACTGCAGTGAATAACATTCTAAAGAAATTTGATGTAGATATTTTCCCACTGATGTAAGGTGAGTCTGAAAGTTCTCCCCATACAAAACCTAAAGTATACACAGTACTTAGAAGCCAGTGCCACCCACATCCTTTTCTTTATACTTGTAGATTGAACTTCTTTTTAAAACAGTAGATAAAAACCTATATCTTCTCTCCAATAAGAATACTGTTTCTTTCAATGGCTTTCTGTGAAAGCCAACCCTTTGAACATGTACTTCTGTGAATTTTATAAAAGGGAGATAAAGGTAGGAGCTGCAAAAGATAGAAGGGATTTGTGAGACATACAGCATCCATTGAAATGATTTCTTTTCTTTTATGTGACACTATATAATTAAAATGGTGTCTGTGGTCCCCCTCCCCCAACCCTGCACCATTGCAGTATAATGGCTCTGTGTCAGGAAGGTACTAAATCCATGTTGCAAACTTTAATCTACAAAAGCAAACTAGGCAAATCAATGAAGTGTAGTTACCTCCCAGTGGGAGAATCTTGTGTAATGCATGGTGTGTGTGTGTGTGTGTGTGTGAATATATTACATATTGAAGATTAGAGTGTTGGGGTGTTAAGTAGAAATACCGGCTGGATGTCTAAGGAGATTATTGTAAATTGTACACAGAAATACATCCATATATGTAGTCTGCAGATCTGACATTCTATTTTGTTAGATATGTCAAATCTCAACCAAAATAGCCAGCTAGGAGTGCCTGTCTCATTTCTTCCTATTAGCTAAGGCTGGGGCTGTTCACTACCAGTTACTGCTGTTAAAATGTGCCACAGAATTCCACATAAGAGGAGGGGCCCTGATCCTGCCAGTGTAGTACAATGGCCTTCGCTGGCACAACTGTGCCACACTGAAGCTGAGCAAGGAAACCCTGTAGACTGGCTTAGACTCTTAGCTCCACTGAAGTTCAACAGAACTACATTGGCTTAAATTTGGTACTTCATTTTAACAGCTTAGTTGAGACTGAGAAGGCCGCAGAGGTGCTTCAACTTTTAAAAATAGACCATGTTGAAATATCATTTCTTTCTGCTGCAGCTCTGATAATCCCCCAAAAGTTTCAAGTTCATGAGTTGAAAATAGTTCTTGGCAAGCTTTCTCCATGTTTATTGCTCTTTGGTGTTGGGACACGGGAGGAAGGATTTTTTAAAACAAACAAACAAAGAGAAACCTTTCGTACTTGAGTTCCTGGAATGAGACACAGAGCTGGTTCACAACTTGCCATACCTTGGCTTGTTATTTGAATAAGTCATCAAAGAGCCTCAGGCTGACATACTCCCTCACTTTCATCCTGGTTTGGGGCAAACCATAGGGTGGCTTCACACAAAAAGCAGCAAGTAAGATTGCCGTGAACTTCTGGTTCCCCACAAGTGTACACTCCTAGTATAAGCCACTACTTCCATAAAAACATAAGAACAGCCCTGATGGATCAGGCCCAAGGCCCATCTAGTCCAGCATCCTGTCTTGCACAGTGGCCCACCAGATGCCTCTGGAAGCCACAGGCAGGAGTTGAGGGCATGCCCTCTCTCCTGCTTTTACACCATGCCAGTCATGTAGTCTGAAACTGAGAATATTGACTTATCCTTGTGCCAGGGGTGCACCTAGGTGATTCTGGAGCCTGGACCTAATAACCTTTGGAGTACCTGCCCCTGCGCACTGCAAGTTAAGTATTGTTCTCCTACACACAGACATGCACACACACCCACACACACACACCATGACACATGCAGTATTTTTAACACATGGGTTCTTGAGTGTACAAACAGCAACTGAACTCACAAGAATGTAAGAATATACAAGTTGTTCTAGTAAGAACAAATCTGGCTACTTTCACTGTCTCTACATCTGAACTAAATTTGGTTCAAATCGAGGTCCACAAGTTAGATCTCTTGTGTCTCAAATGTTCACATGTCTGCCATCTTCTATTGGGGTGGATGACATCATTACAAACTACACCACTGAGGTGTTCTTGTGTATCACTCACTATTATGGTACCAAATTTGGTTCAAATCAGTTAGACAGCCCTCAAATTAGTGCACTTGCACCTCAAAGGTTCACACATTTATCGTTTATTGTTAAGTTTATATACCACCTTTCATTAAAACAATACCACTGGCACACATCTGCCATTTTGGATTGGGATGGATGGCATCATCACAAACTACACCATTGGGACATCCCTATGTGTCCATACAGTTGTAGCAAATTTGGTTCAAATCGGTTTGGCAGTTCACAAGTTAGCCCATGTATGCCTCAAAAGTTTATGCATCTGCCATCTTGAATTGAGGTGGGTGACATCATCACAAACTAGGTCATTGAGGTATCCCTATGTGTCCCCACAGCTTTAGCAAATTTGGTTCAAATCAGTTAGGCAGTTCACAAGTTAGCCCAATTGCGCCCCAAACATTCACATGCCCACCATCTTGGATTAGGGTGGATAACATCATAACAAATGATACCACTGTGGTATCCCTGTGTGTCACTCACTACAACTGTACCTAATTTGGTTCAAATCAGTTAGATAGTCCACAAGTTAGCACAATTGCACCTCAAAAGTTTATGTGCGTCAGCCATCTTGAATTGTGGTAGATGACATAGTCACAAACTATGCCATTGAGGTGTCCCTATGTGTACATAGGGTACTGTACAACTGTACTCAATTTGGTTCGTATTAGTCCAGGCATTGCAAAGTTGATGGATGGGACACACGGTTGATGGATAGGACACACATGGACACACGGACACATAGAATGCCGGGTGATTTCATAAGCCTACTGGAAAGTCGGCTAAAAACAGGTATATGTATGGAAATCTATGTATGCAAATATGCATTAGCAGAAATATTTCAACAAGGAACTTAACATATTCCTATCCCAAGGATTTGTTTTCTTATCACCCCTCCCCCCCATCTCTAAAGTAGAGGTCATGCGCGGACGCCCTCCATTGCATGGGCCAATGACACAGTGCAGTGACCACACCACCTGGGACAGATTAAAGAGGACTGGGGCGTGGCGAGGGGGTGTAGATGTCCTGGTCTTTGGTAAGAGCACCTCTGCTTCCAGCACTTCCCTCTGCAACTACCAACTTCTGCAACCAACTTCACATTTAGGTTACAGTGGTCAGGGTTTCCAGAAAGAAGTGTTGAAGGATAAGCTGACACCTCTGGGTTCCATTTGGACAACATGACTGGCGCAGAAGTAGTAGCTCACACTGGGACAGGAGCACATGCTCACAGGGAACTAACCAACCGTTTGTGGCAATCATACTTGCTGAGGCTGCACACACAATTGGTGTGTAGAGCCGAATGGGATAAGTTGGGGAGAGCAGGCCAAGCCCACTCTCCCCACAGATGATCTGCCCTTGAGCCATGGGCAGCCAGATCAATCGCCCACATGACTGCCAGCTCTGTCAGGGAGCCAGTAGGCGCAGCAGGGCTTGGGGGCCACCCAGCCTCTAGAAGTCCCAGCATGCAACACACAAGTGCAGGATGAATGCTGGAGGGACCCCCGACAGCTTGTTGTAGCCTCCTGGCTGGGGGTTCTCTCATGAATTGCCATGGCACATAGACGTGGCGTGGCGACTCACAATCAAACAAATGGGTTAGTGGAGCACTCGATCCACTAACTTCATTCATGGGTTGGGGCATTTAATGAGATTTGCTGCAGGGAGCTGCACAGCTCTCGTTGCAATACACAACCTCCCAAAAGCGGACTGGGTTCCCTTAGCTCGCTTTTGGGAGCTCGTGAGAATAGCCTCGCTGTGTTACTTATGAAGCCACCCATAGTTTCCCACTTAATCTGAATCAGGAGATTGTGGTTTGTGCTTGCCCTGTAAGGGTCAGAAACTAGAATCCAATCCAGATTTCAAGTCCTGCTGTGCAGAGCAAACTCAATCCAAATTTTCCCAGTATGGATAAACCGCCAAACCATGGTTTTCCTAAAGCTAGACAGGAGACAAGGAACTGAGTCATATGAGGGAAGGAGAGAGGACCAGAAGGGAGCATGTGAGCCTAAAGCTTCTTGGCTATTCATTTATGTAACCATGAACCATAATTTGGCTTTACATCTGAACCATTACAATTTGAACCAAAACAAATACTGGAATATCGTATTAATGATACAACTTGGAATGAACAATTCCAGATTTACTGAGGAATATGAATCTGCCTAGTTCTTTAATGTATCCCCCCCCCGCCATTCATTTCTATACAAAAGGAAAATGAAATGATCTGAACACATTTTAAAGTTCATAACTTGTCATTGTCTCAGAAGTGTTGAATATGCTTATAATTATTGGAATAGAAAGGAGTGATGAAGAGAAGATGATTGTGCTCAATAAATGTGACAATACTTTAGTTCCGAAGGAAAAAAGGTTGCTACAGAATAATTCAGTACAAATATCAGAAAAGCCAAAATATTCTTCCTAATCTTCCTAGAACAATGTTGAATAGATTACTATTATTATTTTACTGCACCTAATTTCATGCCTCTTCCTGGTACTGTATATCAAATAGTGATGCTGCCAAGTTTTGGAATGAAGGTTCTTCAGAAAATAATAACTGTCACATGCTCATATGACCCACAAAACACACACACACACACATACACCACCCAGTGTTTTATTATTCATACCAAAATCCTTCTGGATTCTGCTCAGCTCACAAATAATTTTAGCATATTCCAAGCTGCTCCTGCTCTGTTCCCTTCCTTTCTCCCCAACATTACTTTGTAGAAATAGTGATCAGGCACAAGGATAAGGAGAGGGCTAGGAATGTGCACAGAACCAGTTTGTCAGTTCAGTTCAAATCCGGTCCGGATTCAAACCGACCCAGCCCGGTTCAGCCCAGCTTCAGGCTTGGACGAACTGGGTTCAATTCAGCCATCGAACTGTGCCAAACAGTTTTGTGGGCTGCTTCAGGGGTATACTGGTAAAGGGAATCTGGTGAGGATTCCCCTTTACAAATAAATGGGGATTCCCTAATATAAGACAGGAGGGCAAGATGAAGTACCTTTTATTTTAAGCCCATGGTAGTGGGGAATCTCTGGAGGTGCGGAAGACGATGGCGGGGGCTCCTACAAGCCCACCTCTAGCCTCCCAAATGGCAGCCCAATTCAGTCCTCTGAACACGCGCGGAGGCTCTTTTAGTGACCTCCATGCATGCACAGAGGTCATTTGCATCACCACACCGTGATGCAAATGGCCTCTGCTGCACATGAACATAGGTCACTAAAATGGTCTCAGCACATGCACAGGGGCCTGAACCAAGCTGCAGCCGGCCCGGGCTGTCATTCAGGAGACCAGCAGGTGGCTTGGAGGAGCCCCCACTGCTCTGGAGACTATCCACTGCTGCACCACATCCCTGCAGCTCTGCCCCGCTCATCCCTGCAGCTGTGTCAGCCAGTGGAGACTGGCAAGCAGACATTTGGAATGAGCCAGGTCTTTCGGAGCTTTCAGAGAACTGTCAGAAATACTTCAAACTTTTCCAAGGATTCTCTGAAAGAGCTCAGACAAAACAAGCCCCCTCCAAATCAAGACTGGGGTGGAGGTAGTGGTGGTGGTGGTGGACTGAGTTCAATAATTCTGTTATTGAATTATTCAACTATTTGCTTATTTATTTATGCACTGACTTCACAGAGCTCTGGATGCTTTAGGCTGCATATCGGTATGCTCATTAAAACTTACAAATTTTGAAACTTGCTCATTACTGGGAAGTTTAAATAGGCTCTATATACTCACCTGCAAACCCACTTAACACTGGTCATTCAGTTCCTGCCCAAATAAAACTATTGTAAACTACTTTATAATATTTCCTACTTGGAAACCTCCAGCGGGAGGGGGGTGAGTTTCAGAATGAGAAAGTTGCTAGCCAGAGTTTCTATGGCTTGCCTATGGCTGTGTTTTGTGTTTTGTCTGCATTTTAATGTGGTGCGATATTTAAACGCTTCTTGGGACATCTCTTTTATGCTATTTTTTTGCTTTTTGCTGATCTTTAGATCACCCTCTACTTCAAAAATCACAATACTCAATTTGTTTTTCAACTTTCCTAATGCCCTCTTCCCCCTGCCTAGTGAATCTGTATTTTTAATATTATAAACATGAGGACAGCATCCTGCGTTTTCAAATTTACTTTTGAATAATGAGGGCTTAGTAACTTTAAATATTTTCTAAATAAAATGCAATTATAGTTTTATTTACCAAGGATGTTTTCTGCATGGCAAACAGAGCAGCAGACTACATCTGCAATACAGTAATTGTGTTTAACTAAGAGACAGCCTCTTCTTATTTAACCACGTTATGTACATGGTAATTTGTAGACACACCTTAGAGCCACATGGCACAAAGGATGGTTTGAGACTGGAGTCAAAATGGTTGCTTATTATGCTGGTTATTGATTCCCCAGTAGCAGCCAGTATAAACAGAATCCAGGGGCAGGGGGAAGTAAACAAGCTGCAGTTAGTCCCTGCTAACCGAGCAAAGAGACACCTTTTAATGTGGTGCTTCTTTTATATTTAGCAGGGGGAGAGCAACTGGCCCTATCCAGCCCCAGCCCAGCATCCCTCCAGTGGTTGTTGCTGGTATCTGCCTTATGTTTATTTTTAGACTGCAAGCCCTTTGGGGACAGGGGACCCTCTTATTTATGAATTCTTTATTTTTCTATGTAAACCGCTTTGAGAACTTTAGTTGAAGAGCAGTATATAAATATTCGTTGCCGTCATCGTAGTCGTAATAGTGTGGATCCTTTCTGCTCTCCTCTCCCTCCCTGGCCATTGCACTCTGCTCACCCATCACTGTTTTAACCCTGGGTGCACAGGCTGGTTATTTGCCTGGTTCCCATGCGCCAAGGTTTAATGTGATGGTGGGCAAGACACAGCAGAGTGCAGCCACCAGGGTAGGGAGAGGAGAGCAGGAGTGGGCTGCTTCTGTTGCTTGTTCACCACCCATCCCGTCCCACCCATACCTACTGTTGCGTCATTGTATGTGGAACTAAGTAGGAGAGGTGGGACAGTAAAGGGGTATCACTATAATTGAGCAGAGGGGCTAAAAAAAAAAAAACCAGCTCCACCCCTCCCTATTTTCTTCATTATCCAAGGGGCCACCGGGGAGAGGGGCAAACATGGGCCCCCTCTCCCCTAGCTACACCCCTGGGGCAGCAGTCAGGAACAATAACACAGCAACACAGGGGCAGATATAGAGGCTCTTCTCACAATCGGTGAGAAGAGCCTCTAGGGGGTTTGCGAGGAGAGCGGGCTAAGCCCGCTCTCCTCACAGACGAGCAGACAGTCTGCTCTGGGTGGCTGCAGTGGCTGCCCACACAACTGCCGGCTCCACACCGGAGCCAGCGGGGGCTGGGAGGATCAGGGGCCACACGCCTCCCGGAACCTCTAGTATGCCCTGCGCGAGTGCACAGGGCATAATGGAGAGACTCTCGAGCTGGGAGGGTTCTTATAAGCCTCCCGGTTGGGGGTCTCCTTGTGAGTAGCCATGGCACAGAGCCACGCCGTGGCTACTCACGATTTTACAAACCGGGTTTGCGGAGTGCTCGCTCCGCAAACCCGGTTTAAGGGGTGGGGTAGTTTGGCGGGTTAACCGCCTGGAAGCCCGGTGGCTTATATGGTCAGGCGAAATCGGGCTAGGCTCTCCTAGCCTGATTTCGCTTGATCGTCAGAATAGCCTCATAGATAGAGGGAAGAGCTCCTGAGAAGTAGGGATGTGCAAGCGCATTGGGCACTTCTGGGTTTGACGCTGACTGGGGTGGCAAGGAGTTATGCTGCCATCCTGTGCCAGTGATTTTGGCGAGAGCATTGGCAGGAGAAATGTGGCAGCAGGGTAAGAGCATCCTCCTGGTCCCTCAAACATCACACACACAAACACACACACTGAACCAGCTCAAACGCTGGACTGCCGGACTGGTTCGGAAGTGTGGAAAAGGACCGCCCAACTGGTTCAGGCACATCGCTATTAAGAAATGCTTGTTATTGCAGCATGGAGTAGGAGCAGGCAGGACTCGGATGTTGAAGCTAACTTCTCTAATAAAAGACTTTTTTTGTATACTCCTGCTTGATCCTTTAATGAGTGCAAACCCCACTTGAAACAACTGTCATTCCTGTAATACTTATGGACCCTAAGACATTACAGCATTCTTTTTCTGAATCAGTCATAGCTCCCTGAGTCACTTTAAGGAGTTTAGCTGAGCTCTGAAGTAATCATACGGGAAGGTGACTGGACTTATTCTGAGGCTATAGGCCCAAAGGTTGCTTCAGGTGTCAAAGCCCTGAAATGTGTTCAGCTGACCTTGGCCCCTAAAATAGCAATTGCTGGGCTTGTGAAGAGAGGCTTCTCTTCAGTTTAGTACAGTTCAAGAATGCTAAAACAGATCCGTTGTATGTGAACTGTGACATGTTGCTGAAAGGGGGGCGGGGGGCGGGATTAATGTTGGCCAACTGCTGCTTCCCACAGATCTGCAGCTAACAGAATCTACTCAATACAGAACAGTTCTATAATACTAAGTGCTAGAATCTGGATTTCCTTGGCACAGGACAGAATTGTTTGGCTCTGACCCACTAGCCAGGAAGAGAATGCAGCTTTAATTGTGACAGACTAAGCCACATTATAGGTCACAGAGCATCTGTGCAAGCAGCTCTCAGGCTTAGGAACATAGGAAACTGCCATATATTGAGTCAGACCATTGGTCTATCTAGCTCAGTATTGTCTTCACAGACTGGCAGTGGCTTCTCCAGGGTTGCAGGCAGGAATCTCTCTCAGCCCTATCTTGGAGAAGCCAGGTAGGGAACTTGAAACCTTCTGCTCTTCCCAGAGCGGCTTCATCCCCTGAGGGAAATATCTTGCAGTGCTCACACATCAAGTCTCCTATTCATATGCAACCAGGGCAGACCCTGCTTAGTTATGGGGACAAGTCATGCTTGCTACCACCAGACCAGGTCTCGTCTCCTTACAGCTAGGAAAGCTGTAGCTAGGAAAGCTAGGCTTACAGCTAGGAAAGCAGAGAGGACGTCCCACAGCTCTGCTGTCACTCACCCCCTTCCTGCCCCACAAATATGCTTACAGTGCCATTTGTCTGAAGGAGGAGGTACCATAAGTGTGCTCACCATTATTCCATGAACTGCAACCTTGATCAATCAAGGTTGCAGCTCACAGAATTGCTGATGAACATGTATATGCACCTTCCCCTTCAGATGAATGGCACAGTAAGTGTGTGCACACCATGGGAGGAGATGAGTGACTTGAGGAAGGAAATCATGGAAGGAGGTGACTGACAGTGCTGGGGTGGGACTTCCTTTCCTCTTTATCCACTGTAAGTGTGAGCACTGCTTGCCCTGATAATGTCTGAAGACAGTTTAGGAGATTCAGGTCTCAAATTATCATTGTCATTCAACACCAGCACCACCATTCCTTCCAATGTACTCTTGGACTGTTGTTGCAAACCTATTTTGCCCTTTTTATACAGTAGATTGCAGTAGACTATAAGCAATAGCCACAGTCCCTTTGGATTTACTATGTTGTTCATTCTATGCAAATAAAATAGCATAAAAGATGGTGTTTACTGTATCGATGCCATGAACGGAACACAGCTCTAAGGTTAGATTATCTCCCTTTCCTTTTTGCTCTAATTATCCATTTGGGGCCAAATTCTGCATTGTGATCAATAAAGGTTATTCAGTCAAGTACTCCCTGTTCAGCCAGTGAAACTACTCTCATTAGTAAGTGCTACTTAAAGTAAGAAGGCTGCAGAATGAGGCTGGTTGCCGGCTATAAACAAGGCAGTGTCAGCTGATAGTGTCAATAGCACAAAGGGAAGCAATCAGGTTTCCACTTAGCTTGGCTGACTTTCTTGAGAGTAGGCAGGGCAACACAGAGCTCCTTCTGGTGAGCACAAACCCAGAGATATTAGAGGAAGTAAATGGCATAGCTGTAGGAGAGGGATTTAATAATGCCAACAGTCTATGGAGCATGTCAAAGCACTTCTCACATAATATATAGAAAACAGAGGCAATAAAGTGCATTCTTGCTTGTGTGTTTGTCTGTGTCTGCAGGTGGAAACCTCGCTTTATAATCTCTCGGTGGGGCACCGTGACTCTGCAGCTGTATCTGCCTCTTCTGTGGTGGAACAGCTAAAATACAGCTTAGTGATAAATAATTGATTGACCACAAGCCTTTCACCTGGGTGTGTGATTTTTCTTTACAGATGTAAGAACCAAGCAGCATCTAAATGGAGTAGCTTTTCTCTTCTGAAGTGTCAAATAGTTTGCACTCTTTCTTTCTTTCTTTCTTTCTTTCTTTCTTTCTTTCTTTCTTTTCTTTCCTTCCCTCCCCCCCCCCTTTAAAAATGTGGCTATATCATGGGCTGTCATATGCACACAGCAATATTGTTTAATAAAAAGTGACAGCCCAGAGGGACAGACGTGAAATGCAGGACACCTTGGGAATTAGAAAGGTCTGTGGCTGTTTTGTTCAACTGTCAGCTATTGCTTTTGCTGTGATATAAATAATGTGCTATGTAAGTAAGAGTCACCCAGGGAAAAAGAAACAATGTGTAGATTGGTGGATTCTTTTGTTTATATGCTGGTATCACAAATTGTGCTGACCTGGTGTCTGGCCACATTGCAGAGGGTTCCTCGGGGCCAACCTTGACATGTTGGTGGGAGCCATGTTTGCTTAATCATGGGTCTGCCCTACTCACATATAAAGTAGGAGGTGGTAAGGGTAGATTTTAACATCAAAAGGAGTGTGTGGGTAAAGACAACTGACCCTTCCCTTCTTCTCCCACCTTATCTCCCTCGGGCCCATTGCACCAGACATTTCTCCCTCAACCTGACACACTTCCAGCCAGCCTGGTGGCAGGGAGGGTGGAGTGTTTGAATGATGGACCGTGGGCTCAGTGTCCTTGACCTGTACATACTTTTGGTGTCAGAATCATATCTCCCACTCCCTGGCTTTGTATGTGAACAAGGCAAACATGTGATCAGACAAATGTGGCTGCCACTCTTTTGATGCTCATTGCCATATAATGGCTGACATTGCACCTGGGCCAATGAAGACATGAGACACAGGATTATGGTAGTAAAGGGTTACAACTTTATTGAAATAATAAGTGGAAGGGAACGGCGTTCCACCCCCATACCATGTGGTAACTACAGGCATGCTCCAAGAGGTGCAAGCCCACCTAAAACTCCATGGATGGCTCCAGGCAGCCCCATGGCTCTATGGCAGAGGCTGCGCTTCTTAGCCAACCTAAGGTCAGGCATCTGTCCAAAGCTGCACCCCCCTACCCACACACACGAAGTTGCAGAGCCTTTCAAGCATACTTGGACAGAATAGAGTGAGTCCAGCCAGAGCTCCTTGAGCTGCAAAGCATCTAGGGACTGACTAGGGCCTCTTATGCCAAATGCGTGCCGCCACCTACACTGCCACTACTATTGCTACTATTACTACTACTACCAAAATTTTTTTTTTTATATACTGCTATTCAACAATGGTTTCCAAAGTGGTTTACATGGATGAATGAATAAATGAATGAGAAAGACATCTCCCTGTCCCCAAAGGGCTCACAATCTAAAAAGAAACGTAAGATAGATACCAGCCACAGCCACTGGAGGGATGCTGTGCTGGGGGTGGATAGGGCCAGTTGCTCTCCCCCCGCTAAATAAAGAGAATCACCAGTTTGAAAAGGTGGCTCTTTGATCAGTTAGCAGGTGCCTAAGGTGCTACACCAGCTCTACACTGTTGTTGAACTGTACCTGCCGTTGTGACCAGAGATCTAACCTAGCTAAGGATACAGTATGAAGCAGGTGCAAAAAGGCACACACCGAAGGCCAATCAGGTAGTAACCCAAAAATGCATGCCCGGCCCCAGTAGGCAAGCAGCATAAACCAACACTGTACTCAAGGGATGAGTAGGAGGGGTCGCTTAAACAGACTAAGGGGAGGCTGGGATGCCATAGACTAAGAAGCCTCCCAAAATCCTCCCCCCTCATGCCAAGGAGCCAAGAGGCTCCCTTCTGTGCCTCGTGTGCCACTCAAAGAGCCGAGGCAAACAGATCGCTCCGTGAAAGTACCACAGTAAGTGGCAAGATACTGCACAAATGGTGCACATTTATCAAGGGCCCATGATACATCAGCTCTTGCACATGCAAAAACTGCACAAACATGGTTGTATAATAGTACAACCATTAGACATAATGGCTGTACTATCACACAACTGTGTTTGTCCAGTTTTTGTGTGTGTGTGCCAGAGTGCATTTGAGCAACTCTGTACATGTTAAGTTACAATGTAAAATGCCTCTAGTCGATAGGATCTGTCCTTGTGGTGAAGGAATGCTTGAGACAATACAGCATGTTCTTTTGTACTGTTCCTTCTATAAAGACTCATGTGCCAGCTTGATTACACCCTTGTTAGGCCAGGTAGGGGGGATGGGCCTACCTGGCCCACGTTTTCTCCTCTCCTCTCTGATGAGTGTGTAGATATTACCCGAAGGTTCGCTAACGTTTGCATCGCGGCCATGAAACTCAGACAACAAAAGGACTGCCGACAAGATGTAATTTGATCTTGCTGCCACCTGAGGGTGCAGTGGGGAAATGGCTTGACTACCAAGCCAGAAGTTGACAGTTCGAATCCCCACTGGTATAACACCTATATAGGAAGTTGCTGAAAGGCATCATCTCATACTGCATGGGAGGAGGCAATGGTAAACCCCTCCTGTATTCTACCAAAGACAACCACAGGGCACTTTGGTTGCCAGGAGTCGACACTGACTCGACAGCACACTTTACCTTTACCTTACCATTATTATACTTAATTTGATTTGCTGTATCTATTGTATTGAATTGTATTTGTATATGGTGGGGGCGTGTTTTGGCTTTTGTGTATCTGATCAGTGATCATAAATAAAGTTCTTCTTCTGTTATAATGTGCACAGAACTTTGAATAGTACATCGGCCAATAGAATTAAAATCCCCTGGGCCTTACTTTCCAGTCTTACTTCCTGGATTATGTGCTGTGCCATGGTGCTGTGCTTACCATAGGGCTTGACAACAGCTACATTGGGCACAACAAATCATAATTGAATCTGGTGTTCTGAAATTTTAATCAAATATGGCACAAAATGATCAGACTGGGATGCCACTATCTAATGCATAAGGGGAGAATGTTACCTGCCAGTGTTCATTACACAGATTCAAAATCATTTCATTGATATGCACCAGCCAGCTGTCATTTAAAAGGCAATACCTAAACAAGTTAACAAATGTTGTTCAGTGATATAGAATTCCAGTTCTAAGTGGACCTCATAGCAGACACTGGTTGACAATTGGATTTTTGAATTTTTGTTTCAGAGTACAATCTGCGGAAGATCACTTAAGATATTGAATAGGACTACAGGTGATTTAAACCAACAGTCCTCTGAATTCTGGTCTGCAGGGACAGCCATCTGAAAATCTACAACCGCAACATGAAATCATTATCAGCAGTAGCAGTGTAACTAATTGACAATTCTTTGCATGGCACATGGAAATTACTTCAAATCTGTGAATAAGCTTTGCAAAGTTCTAAAGGTTTCTGCAGCTGAATTGCTTATGATGCTGAGAAGGGCGGGGGGGGGGAGAAAGAAAATGCTCCATCTTGATTGCAGAGAGGTAATCTACTTTTATCCTCATTCTGGCTTCAGTAATTTGTTTGCAGTTAGACTTAATGCTAGACTTGGCATTCTTCTCTGAATGAGAGACTAGCCATCAGTAGACTAGTGATTTACTTCTCTCCATACTGATGTGTATATGTGTGCATGTGCATTGGATAAAATTGTCCTTCACAGGCAAGACTTATGCCAGCTTCTGTAGTAAAGCCTCATCAATTCAGACCACTAGATGTTGATCTAGCTGAATTAAACCGATAATGTAGAGAGAGCAAAAATGTTACACCAGTAAATCAAGCCTTAGTATTTAATTACCTCACACAAATCACTACTAAATTTCACTGAGTAGATAAATTTTCATTTATTTACCTCTTGCAGGGTGGGGGCAGACAGAAACAATCAGACTGAAAGGGGGAAAATAAATATTTTACATATATCTTAAACTGAAATAAAAATTAAACATGAGGCTAGGATGTCATATAATATGAACCAGCTGAAACAGGGAAAATGCATCATTCAGGCCTTGTGAGTGCACTGTAGTAAAACGGTGATTCAAGACATCACAGAGGAAACAAGTATCAAAATAATATCCTAAAGTTATGTTGACAGTTCATTGGGAAAAAATCAACTGACAAGATTTGTCTGACACTGATTCTTTGGATATGCTTAGAATGGCTGTGACCTAACAACCCAGTGGAAGTTTTATGAACTCAGACAGTGATGATTTTAACAATACAGGTGGAACCATTGAATAGGAACGCTTTTAATTTGATGCAATTCATTGGGGTATTGATTTGGGAGTTTGATGATTTATTAACGTAACATGCAGCACAGTTGAATGCCTGAGTAATGATGACACTGTTACTGACATGGAAAATAAATCATTGTAAATCTTTGAAGAAAACAGGAGTGCTGTAAATCTTTGAAGAAAATGGGTTGTGCTGGGGTTGGAAAGACCCAGGAAACATCACCAAACTGGATAGGAGGGAAGACAGACAATCCTAAGTTGCCTGTGACAGTGGTGTGCAGAACTGAATGTACACAGATACTCTTCAGTGTTGTGCTTGTTTTTGCATGTATATCTCTGATATGTGTGTGAGGCATTCTTCAGCTTTTATGAGAACAGGACCAGAACTGGGTACAGAAAGCTCCATATGTAGCTGGCTGCCTCCTGCCCCATCCATATACCATTGAAGCTACTGAATTGAGATGCTCCAGTTTTTCAAACTTCCACATCTTTGACAGCCCAAGAACTTCTGCATATGTTAACAGTCCACAAAATTTAAAATCCAAGTTTGCATATGATTTTTACATTGCAAATTTTAGCAGATGCATCCATGACATTTGACAACAGAAAAGAAAATACATTGTCATTTTATTTATTTATTTATTTAAATATTTATACCCCGACCCTCCAGTGCACTACTGCTCGGGGTGGCTCACAACAATAAGATAGACACAGCTGTTTGAGATAGAGCATTGACAACGATGTTTTAACATTGAAATGTGTTTGCTCAAGTTTGTTAGATCTTTGTTTTTATTTATTTTATCTACACATCAAAGGAGGTCTTGAATCTTGTCACATGTTTATGAATAATTTCCTGACTGCAGTGCATACAAATTAGGGCCAGTTTATACAATCAGCATAATAAAGTGGTAACGCTTTTCTTGGAATGTTCCACTTCAGGCTGAAGATTGGGGCAACATATTTTAAGACTACTCCATAGATAAAACTCCCAGCACATAGAAAATGAGCATGTCAAAGAGATCCTGGGCACCAGCTCTCTCTCTCTCTCTCTCTCTCTCTCTCTCTTCTATGTGAAGGAAGTGTGGTATCTCCCTGCTCCCATGAAGGAGCATTCATGAATGCAACCCGCAGTGGACATGGTTCGTTCTAGGGAACATTTTATCATGCAAATTGTATCATAACTGAAAATGGTATTAAAACTATCATTCAAATTGTATTATAACTATTTCACTGCAGTCAGGTAATGTGGCCTGGGGGAGAGAGGTGGTCCTCAGTGCTTCATGGTGAGGGGTGGGAATATTCTAGCCTGGGTGCAGCATGCCTGGTAGCATGAAAGTGCTGGGGAAATCTCAGCTAAACTCCAAAGGAAACTGTTCTGCGCCCTGCTCTCAATGAATGGAAACTATTACTCATACAGTTAGCGGTGGAATTTTTTCATGCAGCTTTTTTCAGTTTATGAAGTATGCAGACTGCAGATATTTTTTTACCTAGTAGATGTGGCATATTAGTTGAGATGACATTTATTTTGAATAATTCCTAATGATGTGTGGAAGGTGAAAGACCTGAGATGGAAATTTCATGAAAAGAGATGCAATCAATCATATTATTTCAGCCTTCTCAAAGTACTTGTTCATATGGTTCTGGTTAAACAACTAGGTTGGGGAGAAAATGAAACTGTGGACTAAATTGCTTCCAGTGCAGTAAAATAGCATATTCTATTAACTGTGCATTTTAATAGGTAAAGTATCAAATCCCCCCACCCCTGTACTAGTTGCTGGGGAATACTGAATTCTCTCTAACACTGGGACTTGCTAGGGCTCCAGGATGACTCTGCCCAGCCTGGTATGACAGAAGGAAACTTATGAGGACGTGGAAATCATGTGGGGAACAGTCAGCACTAGGAGCAGACAGGCAAAAGAACAGGAACTGCCTTGCAATCTAATGACCACACAGAAGCAAGTGCCAGGCATAAATGTCAGGGAAAGGAAGGGTGGGGAACTGGCTGGGTCTCAGGCATGCTTGTGAGAGGCCTGGACTCTGCCATGGAAGGCTGTGTCCTCTTGTGGGACTATGAAGAGTGCAGCAAGCTAACTGAGAGGGTAGAATAGAGTGCCAAGGAGAAAGAAGTGGCCTCTGTGATAGCAGGTGTTCCTGCAGAGGAGCCAAACAGTGAAAGAAGACTTGGGTGGTGTCAGAACCCCTCACTGCTAGTCTGAGCAGAAAGAGGAGAGGAAAGGGCACCATTTCTTCTCTGCCTTCTCCCATAAGGGCACCAGCACCACAAACAGCACAGCCAGGTGCTGGAACTCAAAGTCTTCTTAATAAGGAGAACATAAAAAGAGCCCTGCTGCATCAGGTCAAGGCCTATTTATTTTAATTTAGCCTACTGTTTCCCACAGTGGCCAGCCAGATGCTTCTGGAAAGCCACATACAGGAGGTGAAAATATACTTCCTCTCCCACTCCGCCACATCTTGTGGCAGTGAATTCCATAGATTAATTATGTGCTGTGAGAAGAACTATTCCCTTTTGTCCTTCCAAAATCTTCTTCCTCTCAGTTTCATGATCCTTGGTACTAGTTTTGTGAGAGAGGGAGAAGAACTTCTCTCCATCCACTCTTTCCACACCATGCATAATTGTGTAAGCCTCAGTCATGTCACCCCTTAGTTAAACGGAACTAAACTGAAAAGCCCAGTATTCTGCAGCCTTTCCTTGTACGAAAGGTGCTTCAGCCCCCTGATCAGTTTAGTTACTCCCATCTGCCTCCTTTTGAGCTCTGCAATTTCTTTTTTGAGATGCTGTGACCAGAACAGTACATAGTATTCCATGTGGCCACACCATAGATTTGGGGCATTGGCATATGAGTAGTTTTATTTGTGAGACTTCCCCTAATGACCCTGTCACCCTGAGCACGGAATTTGCATTTTTTTCACAGCAGCTGATGCAGGGCTGGTTTAAGCATACTCTAACTACTGCAACTGCAGGGAGGCACAGCATTTTGTGGGGCCTCATGCTGCGCTAGATGGGCCGGATTAAGCTAGTGTGGGGCATGTAGCATATGTTATAAAGGGGCCCTAAATTTTTTAAAAAATGCACATAAATTTTAAAACAGAAATTATTTACTTGCATAGTAAAGTAATTTAATTTTTTCATTTGCTATATTTTGGAGTATGGGAGACCAAGCCACAAACTCACACTTACCACAGCACCAGTGAGCATTTATATACCGTTTTTCAATCAAAATTCTCAAAATGGTTTACATAGAAAAATAAAGAGTGGAGAGATGCTTCTCTGTCTCCAAAGGGCTCACACTCTAAAAAGAAAAATGTGGTAGGCACCAGCAACAGCAACAGCCACTGGACAGATGCTGTTCTGGGCCTTCTCTTAAAAGGCACATTTAGCAGGAAAGGGATATTTGTTGGAAGCCAGGCATGCAGGGCCCTCGAAAATGTGGGGCCCGTAGCAAATGCTACATTTGCTACTATGTTAATCCGCCATAGGCTAGATACTGTGCAGAACAGCAACAGGAGCGGGGAGAGAGTGAGAGTCTCAGAGGTCATGCTCTTGCAAGACGGGATTTCAGACAGACTGGCCCTCTGAGACAGGGCCAGTCTGAGAGAGGAAGAGAGGCAGGAGCTACGGGGTAGTCGAGGATGATGCCAGTCATGAAGGGTGGAAGGACCTTGCACTTTCTGTGTGCAAAGCAGGGGCTCTATACCATGTGTTTTCCCTGGACACAGGAAACTGCCTTGCACTGAGTCAGGTCGTTGGTCCACCTAGCCCAGCACTGTCTACCCTGACTGGCAGCCGCTCTTGAAGCTTCTTCCCAGCTATGTTTCCCCAAGGACCTTGCAGCTAGAAATTGAACCTAAAGGTAAAGGTAAAGTGTGTCGTCAAGTCGATTTCAACTCCTGGTGCCCACAGAACCCTGTGGTTTCGTTTTGGTAGAATACTGGAGGGGCTTACCATTGCCTCCTCCCACGCATGATGCGAGATGATGCCTTTCAACATCTTCCAATATCGCTGCTGCCTGATATCGTATCAGTGGGGATTTGAACCAGCAACCTTCTGCTTGTTAGTCAAGCATTTCCCTGCTACACCATTTGCAGCCCAGGGACCTTCTAAATGCAAAGTGTAGTGCTCTGCACACTGAATTACTTAGATTAATAATACACAGTGTGAAGAAGTCCTTCCTTTTTGCCACCCTAAATCTCCTGCCAAGACGCTTCATTGAACGACCCCTGCAATCAGAGGTGCTCTTACCACCCCCCGGACCTTAGGGCTCCAGTCTGTGGCCTCCGACTCTGGGTGGCGGGGGGTCCAGATGTACTGGGGGGCCTCCTGCTAGTACCCTACACCCACCCTGCTGCTGCCCCTCACCTGCTCCACCGCTGCTCTGTGCGCTTGTGCAGTGGGAGTATCGAGCATTGCAAGCCTGTGATGTCAACGCTTGACGTTCCCACTGTGCAGGCGTGCTCAAGGCTTTACCATTGTCATCTCCCGCACAGTATGAGGTGATGCCTTTCAGCATCTTCCTATATTGTTGCTGCCCAATATAGGTGTCGGCCCTAAAATTTCTAGAACTGGCTCTCTGCTGATGCTCAGTTTTCACTATGACCCCCAGTGATCTACCCACCATAACCCTTTCCTTGTTAGTCACCAAAAGCAAAGATCCCATCAGTTTACATGTGACATCAATGTTTTGCTGTGGCTTTTTGCCCCCCCCCCTTTTGGCCCTATTGTGCCAAATTGATTGATTAATTGATTGATTAAGTGCTGTCAAGTCAGTGTCGACTCTTAGCGACCACGTAGATAAATTCTCTTCAGGATGATATGTCTTCAACTTAGCCTTTAAGATGTCTCAGTGGTGCATTCATTGCTGTTGTAATTGAGTCCATCCACCTTGCTGCTGGTCATCCTCTTCTTCTCTTTCCTTCAACTTTTCCCTAGCATTATAGACTTCTCAAGGGAGCTGGATCTTCACATAATGTGTCCAAAGTATGATATTTTTGCCTGGTCATTTGTGCCTTGAGTGAAAATTCTTCATTTATTTGTTCGATGATCCATCTGTTTGTTTTCCTGGCTGTCCATGGTATCCTCAAAAGTCTTCTCCAGCACCAAAGTTCTAGAGTGTCAATGCTTTTTCTGCCTTACTTCTTCAAAGTCCAGCTTTTGCATCCATAGAGTGTTATGGGAAAAACCATGGTCCAAACTATTCTAATCTTTGTAGGTGTAGACACGTCACTGCATCTAAATATCCTTTCCAAGGCCTTCCTTGAAACCCTACCAAGTGCTAGTCTGTGGCGTATTTCTTGACTGTTGAATCCTTTACCGTTGACAGTCGATCCTAAAACGGCAGAAGCTATCCACCACATTATATTTATTTAAAATAAAACCACATTTTCCATTTTTGTTGCCCATTCACCCAGTCTCTAGATCTTCACAACCCATGTTTGTATTCATCACCCATATAAATTGGTTTCATCTGCAAAATTGGCCACCTTGCTGCTTAATCCCAACTCCAGATCATTTATAAACTGAAGAATCACTGATCCCATCCTTAGGGTACCCCCATCGCTTACTTCTCTACATTCTGAAATTTGTCCATGCATTCCTATTCTCTGGAATAACTGAACCTTACAGCTTTCCAGTCATTTTGGGAACTCTGGAAATATTAACATTTTCAAATAAATATTTTTATGTCAGGAATGTACAAATTAAAATAATGTGCATGCGAAAATATGTTTTCTGAATGAAATGTCTAGTTTGAAATTACTATTTTGAAACCCCTTTTGGTCCAAAAGTCCACTAGATTCCATCAAAGTTGCTATATCAGCTTTGTGCACCTTTTTTGTGTGACATACGATAATGCATTTGTGTATTTAAACATTGCTGGGCATGTAGTACCTTTTTCTAAATTCTTAACAGAAGTCAGCATCAGAAATGCCACTACAACTGGTAATGACTGTATACATTTGAGAGTAAGGCCTGCCTTATAGGAAGTAGTCTGTCTTTGAATGTACACCTTCAGTAAATGTGTTGTCAAAGAGGCTTTCCTCTTTCCCATCCAAGGTATGGTCTTTGTTCTATTCCTTGGACAAGAAAAAGGAAAGCCTCTTTGAACCTCCACAAGATTATTTATTACAAACTGACATGTGGCTGACTATACTCATTTTGCACACAGACTCAGAGACAGGCGTGTGAGAGAAACTGAAATACTGTAGATGGACCAATGGCCTGATTCGGTATAAGGCAGCTACCTCTGTTCCTAGAAACAGCATGCAGAGAAACCTTAGAAATGCAGAGAAAGCCTCCCGTCCAAGCGGGATGGTGCTTTCTGATTCTGAGCCAGCCAAGAGCCTGCACATGTAGTTCCCAAAGCAGGAGCTGCTTCATACATCATACAGTGATGTGTGTCATCACTGCTGTGCCGCTGCTGCCACTGGGAATACTGCCACTGTCACTATTATTTCAGGACCACAACTCTGTGAAAAAGCTCTCGGTTCCTGTTTCCTGTAAACTCTAACACAAAGGTTAACTTCGGAAAGTATGTATGACTAATTCAGCTTTCACTTTGAAGCACATACCATTAAAGTAATGCTATTTTGGCCTTCTTCAGCCTGATGCCTTGCCAGTTCATAATCAATTTTCTATTAACTCACAGCTAGGCAAGCACAACGTATACATCCTCCGAGATAAACTCATGATGTGCTAAATACAATGAAAGGCCTACATTATGAAAATGCATTTCTAAGATATAAATTACTGGATGCTAATAATTTGTCAAGGGATCATATAATTACATTAGTCAAAAGCAAAATGGATTTTTACTCTATGTAATTCATTATTTCCTTTCCACATTGTAATGGTCCTGGTAGCATGTTAGGAAGAAAGTGTGCCTCTCATGCAGGAGGGAGTCTGTCTTAAAAATGGTTCAGGATCCTTTTCATTTTTCATTGAGCTGCCAGCAGGGGGAGAGAAAAGTGGCGGTGGCGGACAGGTGGGTGAGGCGGGAAACAAAATGGTGGGGGGGGAGGAACAGCAGTGGGCAGAGGGGAGAAAGTGGCAGGGGCTGGAAGAGAAAGCGGTGGGGGGGAGAAAGCAGTGGTGGGCAGGTGGGGAAGAAAACGGCAACGGGCAGGCAGGGAAAACTAGAGGCACAGATGCTCTGCGCCTGGCCCAGCTAGTATCATGTATTTCTCTTGTAATGAGAGTATGGGTGGGTTCACCTGAGGTTCACACAAAGTTCCGCAGCACCACATATGCATGTCCCCCCCCCATCCCATGTGAGCCTCTACTTCCTCTCCAGGTTCCAATATGATCATACACCTGAACCCACCAATTCTGGCATATCCTGCCCTATTTTCATCAGGGAACCTATCAGCAACTTATTTAAATTCTCAGTTACAGATGTCGGTGTAGAATCCAAGGAGGAAAGTTGTGGTATGCAAGGACAAGGCATTGGAGTGGAATCAAGAATATCAATAGTTTAATGAAATAGATGTTATGTACAGAGAGGCAAGTGCAGACTGCTTTTCAGTGCTCTTGCTGCTGGCTGTTTGTTAGCCCCGCCTCTACTCCAGGACTGGAATACAAGTAACTAAAGCACCATTCAAAAGCTGGCCTGGGTCAAGGAATGGATTAACCAAAAACACCACAGTCGGGTTCCATGGCAGAAATAGAGAAGGATATGCTGAGGTGGTAAGATCAGACATCAGAACCAATCAGCATATCAGAAGCTAGAAAGGAAACTGAGGCTTATGGTGGGATGGGGTGGGGGTGTACTCCCAGGGCTGTAGGTACTCACATGAACCTCAGATACTGCCTTCACATGTTAACATGCCCTATAAAGCAGTAGCATGCTTGTGCGACCAGAACTGGAAACAAATGCATATGGTGCTAGCAATCCTGGTAGTTTCTAGTACTCTCTGCTAGTTCAGCTGACACTGAGCAACTCGCCCCATGTGATAAAGATGAGTTTGCCAGGAATATATGCGTGCCTATGGAGTTCTTTAATCACATGGCTGAGGGGTGGGGAATGACAGTTCTTTAATCACATTGGGGGCGTGTTCATCTGAAGTACTTCAAAGTAGTATTGCGATCATCTGTTGAGGGGTGATTTGGATGGAGTACACCCTCACTGAAGTAAGGAATGTGCACACTCAGAGTGTACTCATTCTCACATGGAGAGGCTGATTGGGCAAAGCATCATCTGAACCATCCCTCGGACAGAGGGCTAACAAATAAGAGGTGGCTTAATAGACTAGGTAAAACAGGAAAGCTTGTATCCACTTACAGAATTGCTCAGAATAAATGAATTCGAAGTGTAAAAATTCAAGCCTTTTACCAGGCTTCTGGGATTGCCAGCAGCAGTAAATCAGGTCTTCCCCTGCCCCGCAGGACTTGCTTAGCACAGTTTATGTAACAGGCCCAGATCTACCTTTGGTGCTCTAATCTCTCCCTCTATTCTGTTACTGATCTTTGAGCTCTGAGTCCTCCTTGCCACTGTTGCTTTGACCAACTTTCAGAGACCCACTCCCAGGCTGTAGCCTTCTCTCTTTCAACAGCTCTCTTTTCCAGGCAAAGTTGGAAAAGGTAATCTTTACATTCAGTCGTTCCTTCATTTACCTCTTAGCTGCCTTTCACTGCTCAGCAATCTTGCTTTTGCAGTAGGAGCAAGCAGCTAAACCATGAAGTTTCCATATAGGCTACTAGGTGGCACAAATTGTTATTAATTTATTATTGTTATTTGTTTGCTTGTTTGTTTGTTTAGTAGTGTTCCCCTAAAGAACTTCATGTCCTATACAATTTTCTATCTCTGATAAGATGCCTATTCAACTTCTCTATTCACCTGAAGGTGAACTTACTCAAATGCACAGTGGAAGCAATTGTCTTAAATTACACATATACGTTCTCAAAAAAGCTCTGATTCAACAGATATGCAGAATACAACTGATTATGCAGAACCAGAAGTGTTGCTTTGCAAATGCTATTTCATTTTATCTCTTTCCAAGGTCCAAACTTTGTAATTTTTTTGAAACTATGGTGTTACATACACTTAATTCTGAATGCTATTTTGAACAAATGGGTTTTATAGGATACAAGCAAAGGTCACTGAAGATAACGGAAAAACTTTATTTGAGATTATAACAGCCCAAACTACATAACAATAATAATGTGCTTGTGATACCTTAATAACTGGCTTAGTTGTTGCTGTTTTTTTTTTTTTTTTTTTAAGTTGGCAGGCCATGGGAGCTTTCCACCTGGAGCAAATAATGGCAGAGTGTATTTCTGCATGTTTATTTCTTACACTGTTAGTTTCGGAAAAGTTACTAACAAGGCTTTTAAATAATTGCTTCTGTCATTCTAATGATGGCCAACGTATGAAATGACCATCAGTCCTATGAATTCCATTAGTGAGCTAGTGAGAAACAGATGAAATTTCATGAGAAATAGTTTTGACTTCTATATGACAGAACATTAAACACCTGCTGAAATGCTTTGCTAATTCTGGAATTTTCTACAGAGGGGAAAAAAATATTGCATTTCCTGATGCTGAAAAAAATATGATATTGCTTTGACAGATGCTGGAATAAAATTGCTACTAAAAATCAAGTGTGACCCACGATGATGATGAAATAATCCCATAAGCCTCTAATGGATCAATACTACCTTAAAGCAGACACCAGGGCATTCACTGGGAATTACAGCAGAGAAACAAGAGTTGACTTGTAATGTATAAAGAGATTAAAAAGCAACAGTGATTATTTTAGTAATTAAACATTTCTAAATCAAAATTACATGGAATGCAAAAGCAGCATGAAAAGGTCAAGAGAAAAAGTGCTCCAGAAGGAGGAGGCAAGCACAGAATTGAAGCTTATGATGCATTTAAGATTATTTTAAACACGTGACTAGTAATAACAGTATGCACTGGTCTGAATGCTTAATTAATAGAATGGCTGCCCCCCACTCTCACTTCCCTCAATAGCCATTGGAGAATTTGAAAAAAATATTATGTATTTATTTATTGAATTTATATACCGCCTAGTATAAAAATCTCTAGGCCGTGCACAGAGGTTTTCTATAAAAGAAAAATAGGATGTATTCATTTTCTATTTGTTTGCAGAAATAAAATAGGCTAAGTGTTAATGTTAAAATTAGTGGACTTCTTTTCCTTTGAAATGAACGGAGTTTGTACCTCATAGCAATGAGAGCCATTTCTGTTGGAGATGGGGTGTATAAATTCTGTGTGTGCACAAATCTCCGGCCCCTTGGTTTTCCTGTTATCAGAAGATCATGTTTAAGTCTTCATGTTTAAGATCTGGATCCTCCCCCTTTCCTGAGGAGTAAGAGCAGCACATGATTTCATTTTCTTAAATTTCATGGCTCTGTTAAGTTGATTAGACTGAGAAATAGTGACTTGTCCAAAAATATCCAATTAATCTAGTATATCTTGCCCACAGTGGCCAACCAAGATGCCTCTGGGAAGTCCACAACCAAGTAATGAAGATAATACTGTGTCATTCTGGCTCTGAATCTGGAGATGCCATCTAATTATGCTTAATCATAGACTGATCATCCATGAATGTGTCTAATCCCCTTTTAAAGCCATCTAAGCTTGTGGCCATCACAAGAGTATGTGGCAGTGGATTCCGTAAATTAATTATGCATTGTGCGAAGAAGTACTTTCTTTAACTCTATTCAAACATTATATCAACATACATACAATCTGAGTGAATGGATGTACAGATCTGTACACACATACAACTATTCACACATTATGTTCAATGCATGTACAGTAGAATACTTCCTCTCTGTATCCTGAAATTGAGGGGGCCTGCACCGAGGTTCAGTTTTTAAATGAATGCATGTAGAGTCATTTACACAAAAACATGTATTTGTGTATAGACTTCTGGAGGTATGTACAATATAATGTCTGAATAGGTCTTTTGTCTGCCCTGAATCTACTTGCCAATACATTTCACTAGAGAACCTTGAGTTCTAGTATTATGGGAGACTATCAATTTTATCCGTGCCACGCTTGATTATAAAAATATCCAGTGAGGTTTGAACCAAAGTCTCTCCAGTTTACTTCCAACACTCTAGCCACTATAGAATGCTGGGTATCTATTCAGGTAATACCTAGGCTAGTATCCAAAGAGCTACTTCAGATGTACTCAAGACCTTGGGCATGCCCAGTGACACTTCTATCTACAGGTGAAACTCAGAAAATTAGAATATCGTGCAAAAGTCCATTAATTTCAGTAATGCAAATTAAAAGGTGAAACTGATATATGAAACAGACGCATTACATGCAAAGCGACATAAATCAAGCCTTAATTTGTTATAATTGTGATGATCATGGCGTACAGCTCATGAAAACCCCAAATCCACAATCTCAGAAAATTAGAATATTACATGGAACCAAGAAGACAAGGATTGAAGAATAGAACAATATCGGACCTCTGAAAAGTATAAGCATGCATATGTATTCAGTACTTGGTTTGGGCCCCTTTTGCAGCAATTACTGCCTCAATGCGGCGTGGCATGGATGCTATCAGCCTGTGGCACTGATGAGGTATTATGGAAGACCAGGATGCTTCATTAGCAGCCTTCAGCAATTCTGCATTGTTTGGTCTCATGTCTCTCATCCTTCTCTTGGCAATGCCCCATAGATTCTCTATGGGGTCAGGTCAGGCAAGTTTGCTGGCCAATCAAACACAGTACACTGTATACTTTTCAGAGGTCCGATATTGTTCTATTCTTCAATCCTTGTCTTCTTGGTTCCATGTAATATTCTAATTTTCTGAGATTGTGGATTTGGGGTTTTCATGAGCTGTACGCCATGATCATCACAATTATAACAGATTAAGGCTTGACTTATCTCGCTTTGCATGTAATGCGTCTGTCTCATATATCAGTTTCACCTTTTAATTTGCATTACTGAAATTAATGGACTTTTGCACGATATTCTAATTTTCCGAGTTTCACCTGTATTTAGTTATTTATTCATTTATTCATTTATTTATCATATTTCTATACCGCCTGATATAGACATCTCTAGGTAGCGTTCAAAGCTAAAACATAACAAATGTAAAACAGTATAAACAGTTGAAATTCACAAAAAGTAAATACAAACGGTAGATAAAAACATATTAAAAATTTAAAATGTCAATTAAAAGCCTGAGAAAACAGGTATGTCTTGAGGGTCTCCCTAAAAGCAAGCAGAGAAGGATATGCTCTAATTTCAACAGGGAGCAGAGCCCCAGGGCAGCCACAGAGAAGGCCCAGAGACTGATTTGCCACCAAATGAACCAGCGTCAACCATAACCATAACCTTTGCTATTTCCCCCAATGAACAGCAGGCAGGTATTACAAAAGGTTTTTGAAAGCCCTTTCATTCGCAAGTGTGTTTTGCCATGGAGCATGTGGGGTGAGGGTGGAGACTATTGTTCAAATCACACACATCCATCCAAAGCTCCTAATACAGAAGTAGTTGTGTGGGTTTTTTTTGAATCCAGGTCTTGTGTCTACAATTATGTTTATGCAGGCACTGCTGTCTATAATGCACTGATGAGCATGGAATAATGTTGAACACCAGTGATTCAACATCTGCAGTGGTTTCCTATACTGTTATTGGTATAATTCAAGAAACACTTTCTTAATCTGTAGAATTCCACCTCTACAGTCATTGTCCTGATGGTGTCCTCTGTGTGTCATGTCTAAATGTTTAGCACTTGAAGAGATGATCCCTGGCTCCGGAACTTCTTTCTTCCAAAGCTGTGATAAATCTGCAAGTGGGGTATCTTCTGAAAGCCATGAAATTTTAAGGAAAAGTTGATTTTCCTTAAGAAACAATAAGTATACAGCAGAAAAATAAAAGGTCCTCAGCTCAGGGGCGTAACTATAATAGGGCAAGGGGAGACAATTGTCTGGGGGCCTACTACCTTGGGGGGGGGGCAGAGGCAAGTCACATGACAGACTCCCCCAGCTGTGCACCCGCCCAGGCTTCCTTCAGTTCTATTTATCCTCCAAAATTGATGTGTGTTAAGACCTGGAGCTACCAGAACAGCATGTCTTTCTCTAGTACCATTATATATACATTTTACTATGCTTTTTGTTACCACTATTCAGCCTCATTTAAGATTTCTTTACTTCATGAGCTGAGCTTCAGTGCGGGGAGGCAGAGCATTTTAAAATCTTGTCTCTGGCCCCACTCCAACCTTGCTACGCCCCTGCCTCAGATGTTTCCCTAAGAAAACCAGCAGTTCAAATGGGTGTATGACAGTTTTAGCTAACATAAGAACATCAGAACAGCCCTTCTGGATCAGGCCCAAAGCCTATCTAGTCCAGCATCCTGTTTCACACAGTGGCCCACCAGATGTCTTTGGTGAGCCCACAGGCAAGAGGTGAGGGCAGAGGTGGTCTTAGCCGTGGACTTCAGAGTCGAAGTCCAAGGCCTCCACACACCCTGCCCCCCCCCAATCCTCTTTAGTCTGTCCTGGGTGTTGTGGTCACTGCACTGCACTACCGGCCTGCACTGCGCAGGGCAGCCAAGTGCGTATCTGACATGCACCAGGGGCTTTAGACGCAGAGTGGGGAGTGGGGAAAGAAATATGTGGGATGGGAATATGTTAAGTTGTGTGTTGAAATGTTTCTGCTCATGCATATTTGCATAAATATAGCAGCTTTATATTGTTACATTCTTGTGAGTTCAGTTGCTGTTTGTGACCTCAAGAACCCACGTGTTTAAAATACTGCCTGTCACAGTGTGTGTGTGTGTGGGGGGGGGGGATGATGCTTAACATGCAATGGGGTTGGAGGGGAGCCCTCCAAAGGCCTTTAGGTCCAGGCTCCAAAATTTCCTAGGTGTACCTCTGGGTGAGGGCATACCCTCACTGCTGCTGTTGCTCCCCTGCAACTGGTATTGAGAGGCATCATGCCTCTGATCATGCAGCTGTATTTTGTACTTCTGTATGTCACACAAAAGTGAGGTGTGACCTTAAAGATTCTAATTCATTTTTATGACCAAGAGAGGTCTAAAGATGTCTTAGTATGCATCTGACCAGGGCAAAGATTATTTTCAAATGCATTCCCTTCAGAGGGACAAAAGCTGATTTGCTGCCCAAAATCATGCCAATGTGTAAGAATCTTTGATGCAGTTTCTAATGAAAACAAAATATTGTTTGATCAAATACAGTCATTTTCAGTGCAGATGTCCTGTGCGTATGCAAAGCCATGTGTCTTTTTTCTTCGATGTTGCCTAACCAAAAGCACAACTGAGTGCTACCATACATTGTACATTTGCTAAACTTTCATCAGACAAACAAGAAGATAAACATCTTTTTGATCAAGTCCCAGTTAATTGATTAAAATGTTAATTCATTGTCTCCTTATTTAGCAGACCAACCTTTTTCATTAGAGAAAGAATGCAGTTTGGAGCAATTGAAAGGAAGTCCCAAAGGAAAAACAGACAAAGATTAAAATGAGAGAAGCAAAAAAGTAGTTTATGAACTAAAATAAAATGCTGCTACATTTATAGTCTAAATTCTTAACAGTATTCTTCATCTAAAGGAACAAAAAGGCATAAAACTAAGATACTTTATACCAATTATCAATATATTTGATTTATTTATTTATTTATTCAATTTTTATACCGCCCTTCCGAGCTAGCTCAGGGCGGTTTACAATTAAAAAACAGAAATCATTTAAAACAAATAAAACAGAAATACAAATATAAACACCAATTTAAAAACATCTTTAAAAACAATTAAACTATCAAAACAATTAAAACCCTGAAAACCAGGTTAACATTAAAACAATTAAAACTAATTAAAAACCCTGAAAGGCCTGGCCGAACAGATGGGTTTTAAGGGCTTTTATGTCCTTTTAATGTTAACAATTGCTCTATTGATATAATGAGCCCTTTCTCACTATCAGTGACAAGGGCTACCAGACAATACATGTGGGGAGGAAGGCTGCTGGAACTTACCTTCCCTGCAGAAGATAGCCCAGTCTGTGATGGATGCACGGATCACGCACCCACATGGACACTGGCTGCCCCTGGCAACACAGAGGTTGGGGGGCTGGGACACATTGTCCCTGCCCCCAGATCTCCCATAATGCACCATACAAGTGCACGGTGCATTGTGGGGATTCCCCGGTGCCGGCCGGGAGCCTGCTCCTGTGTTGGAGCTGCACAGCATTGACAACAAGTACTTAACCCTGACTAAGCAGTGCACTCCCTAAGTGGGATTGCTGCTGCACTGCTGGTAGGAGCCGCTCCCCTCCTGGCGGTACACACACACAGACAAGATCAGGCTTGGCTGTCTTTGCCAGTTCTTGGCTGCACTTGTGAACAGCCTCAATATGCGGTTTGAGCACTTTTAGGGAAATTTAAAAGGGGACTGTAAGAAAAAAGAGAGCACATGGCATCCACTGCCCCTTTCAGCCTCATGCTGGGGCATGCTGGTCCCCAAAAGCCCCGCGTGCCATCAGAACGCATGCGCGGATGCCATGTTCATGTGCTGAGGGAGCACGGGTCTTTGGGGGAGGGGTGTCGGACAGCAAGTAAGAACTGCTGTTAAAGTACCCTTTTAAATTTCCTTAAAAGTGCTCAAACCGCACTTTGAACTGCAGTTCGGGCACATCTCTAATACAATGCATAGAAGATCCGTTTTATTTCTTATTTCTGTAACACTTTATATATACAGTGAGTTGGTTCACATGTAATTCCAAACAATTTTGGAACTGGAGGGCCTCAAGCTCACACACTCCCTCCCGTATTCTTCTTCTCTAGTTCAAAGCAATTCCCTCCCTCCTTTGTTGTTGTTAGAAATATTTATATACTGTTTCTTTTTAAAAGTTCCTGAATTAGTTTGTATAGAAAAAGAAATAAGATTATGGTTCCCTGTTCCAAAAGGGCTCATAATCCAAAAATAAACACAAGCTAGACACAAGCAACAGCCACTGAATAAGCACTGGATACGCTGCAGTTTGTCAATTTGGATGAAATATAAGAGAATTACCGCAAGGTCCCGGGGTAAGAGCACCTCTGGCCACCACCCCTGCCTGAAACTATTCACAAAGTTCCTTACCTGAGAATAATTTCCCATTCATTTCAATCAAGCGGCAAAGGTAAGAAAACAAAAGAGAGAAATGGGAGAAAAAACACTAACAAGGAATGAGTTGAGAATGGGAAAATGTACCATTTGGCTGTTATTCTTATAGAGCAATACTATGAGCTCTTTCTCATGATTGGTGAGAAAGACTTACTGGGTCAGCAAGGAGGAAGCCTTAAAAAGCTTAGCTCCCAACAGACAATCCTCGTTGAGAGTCTGTGCATGGAGATCGTGCGCCCAGACGTGCAGCAGTGTGGAGATCTGGGTGCTGGGAGGCATTGCCCCATGCCCTTGAACACGCATAATGCACCACACAAGTGCACGGTGCATTATGGGGATCCCCCCTCCCCTCCCCAAAGCCAGCCGGGAGCCCTATAGTCTGCGGATAGTCTGCTTGCATAGTCTGCAAGCAGCCAGGGCTGGCAGATGATTACAGAAACAGAGTTCAGAGAGTGCTTGCTCTCTTAACCTTGTTTAGGAGGGAGGCTGGCTTGGCAGGTTTGCCGCTGAGGCACCACTGGGATCAGGCCCAATCCTGGCAGTTCTCACACACGGGCAGGACCTGGCTTGGCTTGGTTAGCCCAATTTTTCCTGTGAGTAAGAACAGCCTCTATATGCATTTTTCCAATGTGCTTAATGGAGTTTATGGCTAGGTAAGTGTACACACGATTGCACAGATACTTGACTCCACAACAGAACATAAGAAAGGTCCTTCTGGATCAGGCCAAAGGCCCATCCAGTCCAATATCCTGCCTCACACAGTGGCCAACCAGGTGTGTCCAGTCACCCTCAAGCAGGGAAAAGAAGTGCACTATTTCTTCAAAATGTTAAGTACTGACACATCTCTCTATATATATTTCTCTAAGGCTTACCCGCCACGAATTCCATGTATGGCAGCTTTCGCAAGAGTTCACGAGCGAGCTGCTGGCAGGGGGAGAGGAAAGCAGTGGCAATGGCAGACAGGCTTGCAGGCGATGAGGGAAACAAAATGGCAGCGGGGGGCAGAAAACAGTGGCAGAGGCAGGCAGGTGAGGGAAGAAAACGGTGACGGCAGAAGCAGGCAGGTGGGGAATACAACACGGCTGCAGGTGGGCGGGTAAGAAAACGGCAGGGGTGGGAGAACTAGAGGCGCAGATGCTCTACGCCTGGCCCTGCTAGTTCTAATTATTTCTGTTGGAAGTTGAGTTTATATTTATTATTGTAAATGATCCAGTAAACACTAGATGCAATGCATTCTGTAGGGGTGTGCACGAACAAAAAAACACAGCTCAATTCAAATTAAAACCAATTGAAACCAAACTGCGTTGCTCCGAACTGGTTTGATCAAACTGACCAGCAGGTCCAGTCCATTAGATTGAACCAGTTTGTGTAGCAATATACTTGTACAGGGGAATCCGGCGAGGATTCCCCTTTACAAGTACAGGGGTGGGGGGCTCTAAGTGGCGGCCAGGCGGAGGGAAGGAGAGGTAAAAAGCTGCATACCCAGCCAGTGTGGCAACCACTCACCACACTCACCCTCCCGGCACTGCCCCAAGAGGACCCCCCCTTTACCAAGCTCAGTGGCAGCTCAGTTCTGGCTTCCATGTATGTGTGTAGGCCTGAACTAAGCCACCACCAAGCCAGCAGCTTGGTAAATGAGGGTGGAATGCACTTGGGGCCATGCCAGGAGGGCAACCAGTGGTGAGCGGTGGCACTGACCACCATGCCAGCCAGGTAAGCAGTTTATTACCCCTCTCACTGCCCCTACTGGCTGCACCTTACTGTGTCAAACCAGTTCTCCTGAAGCAGGCCTGGTTTGGTTCAATCACTGAACAAATCACCCCCAGTTTGGTTCATGATTGAACCTCTGAACTGGTCCCAGTTTGAGGTGAACCACTTCAACATAAACTGTTCGTGCACACTTTTAGTGTCCTGTCATTTAAAAATGCTATCAGTATTGTCCATGAACAGGGGTGTATCTAGGGTGGGGCAGGCAGGGCACTACTCCGGGTGCCTCTTGAAGGGGGGCACCATTTTTTAAATTATTTTTTTTAAAAAATGGCTGCCGAAAACAAAATGGCCTCCATGCATGCTCAAATGGCCTCTGCGAGGCCCTAGGCCATGCCAGGCCTCACAGAGGCCATTTGAGCATGCATGGCAGCTATTTTGTTTTTGGCGGCCATTTAAAAAAGAAAATTTTAAAAATGGCCATGGCACACGGTCAAATGGTCCTTGTGAGGCCCTTGGTCTTCCAGGCCTCACGGAGGCCATTTGAGCATGAGTGGCAGCCTCTAAAATGGCCACCATGCCAACCTTCAGTTCAAACCTTCAGCTGAAGCTTATAAGCTAGGATTGTATTCATTTGCTCTTACTTTGCTTCTTATGATAAGTGAGTTAAATGTGATGTCTTAATAATATGGCTATTAATGGTGAGTTTGTCTTTGAATCAGTGTGAAATCCTTAGTATTAAAGCCGACTGGGAGATTCTTGCTCTCTTTCTCTCATTTTAACTGTCTTTCTGAAATACTAGAATATATTCCAAGCAGTGACACAGTTTACAGGTACTCTGCATATCCTTTAATTATTTTCAGAGTATCTGGGAAAAGTCAAATTCTCTATTTATTTTTAAAACTTATGTAATAGTGGTGCTACAATGCATAGTAGAGAATTAGACAGGCACTTCTGTTTAGTTTTCCAAGTACACCTCCACATAGTATTTGGGTATTTCATGAGCCCCAGCATACTGAAATTTGTAGTTTTCCAGCATTTTTTGGTCTGGCTATGTCCACTGCTAAATAATTTCTGAAATATTTAAAGATTAATGAGCTTGACTTGTATTTTTCAGCTGATATTATGGTAAAGCCATCTGAAAGATGGGTGTCAGATGTTTGGACAGGGGGCACAATTTCAGTGCTTGCCCTAGGTGTTATTTTCCCTAGATACGCCTCTGTCCATGAGGACCATGACATGTTGGAACAAAACCTGTTGTCTGTCTCAAAAGCTAACACATGGCAAAACAAAATCATTTGATTTTTCAGATACCAAATTAAATGTTTTCAATTGCCTGTGCCTATTTCTGAGAATCACTGTGTCCTACTAAACACTTAATATCACACAGGCAAATGTCACTGCAGCCCCCATGCTCTGTTTTCCCCAGAATGAGTCTTTCAGAACAAGAAAATAATTTTCCTAGCCTCATCAATATCCAAACATAGAAACCTAGTTCCAGGGACAGAAATCACGCTTACTGAGAACAAGTAGGTCAAAGAAGTAAAAGAGGAAGGAAAGCCATGTGTGTCCACTTAAAGTGCCTGTGGCTGCCACAAATGTAAACTGGGCCATCGACTCCTGAGTTGCATTGATTGAGACAAGGTAGGGGTTCACATTAGTGCACCATCTGAAGAGGCAGACAAGACATATACACAGGTGTTTGTCCTTACCATCCAGTCAGTAATTTTCCTTTATTTTGCATCAACTTATTTCAGTTAGGAAGCATATTTTTTGTTCACTTTATTATTCATTGCTCTGTACACATGTGCGCTCTCTCGCTCGCTCTCTCTCCACACACACACACACACACACTGCACTGTCACTCTGACAGTGCAAGAGTAACTCTATTCTTATTTAATAGGAAGTATCAACACATACTAATCACTTCCAAGTTAGACTGCTGAAGTGTGCTTTACGTAGGGCTGCCCTTAAAGGCAAAAGGCAGTTAGGAAATTCTGATTCATGCAAAATGCCAGTGCCATGGTTTTTGCTGGAGCCAACAGATTAAACCATAGAATTCAAATTCTGCAATCTGCACTGACTACCAATTTGTTTATGGGTCTCAACACTGGTTTTAACTCCTGAAGCCCTAAAAAGTCTAACCAAAATATTTCCGAAATTACCTCCCCTCCATACAAACCTAGCTGAGCACTTTGATCCACTGCTAGGTGAGGAGTAGTTCACACAAGAGATTTTCAATGGTGATGCCCAGAATCTGGAAAACCCTACAGGAGAGGTCCACCTGGTCCCATCACTGTTCACATTTTGGTGAACAACCAAGACTGCTGCTTTTAAATTAAGACCTGACTACTGAGTTGTTGTAGTTGTTGTTGTTGTTTGTTGTTGTTAAACATTTATATTGTTTTGTATGAAATCTGTTTTTAACTGTTATTGTATTGTATATGTACAATACATATACAATGGCTGCCTTTGGATATAGCATGAAACCTTGGGTAGACGAACCTGTGGTTAGTCTGTGGTTAATCTGTGAATCATCCCACAGGTGACTGTGGAGCCGTACTCTTGCAGCCTCTGGCTTCTGGTCAGAGGGGCTCCTCCCTCTTCCTAGTCCACCAAGGCCACATCTCAGCAAGCTCCTTAGCACTCACTATGACAGACTATGGGCGAGGTGTCAGGACGTTGGTAGAGCTGCAACCACTGGCCCCAACTTCAAGGGGGCATGCCCAGGGCAATCATGACTTTTCCGCATTGAATGGCCAGCCTTGGCAGGGAAAGGGCATTTAAACCTGTTCCTCACACTACTTGCACCACTGCTCTTGCAAAAGCCCTACAGCTATTCAGTCACGCACAAATACAACTACTGGTAGGGGGGGATGGAGAAGGGCACTAGAGAGCCAGTGTGGTGTAGTGGTTAGAGTGCTGGACAAGGACCAGGGAGACCCGAGTTCAAATCCCCATTCAACCATGAGACTTGCTGGGTGACTCTTGGCTGCTCACTTCTCTCTCAGTCTAACCTACTTCACAGGGTTGTTGTGAGGAGAAACATAAGTATGTAGTACACCGCTCTGGGCTCTTTGGAGGAAGAGCGGGATATAAAATGTAAAACAAACAAACATCAGCAAATGTTTTGGGGATTTGGGGGGGGGGAGTTCAGCAAAATGCAAGGCAGAGGACACTTTCATACAGGGCCAGACTTCCCACTAGCCAACCAAGCAGTCACCTAGGGCACCAAGCGAGGGGGCATCTACAGCCCGAGTCATAGGTCACCCTACATAAGAACATAAGAAAAGCCCTGCTGGATCAGGCCCAAAGCCTATCTAGTCCAGCATCCTGTTTCCCAGAGTGGCGCATCAGATGCCTTTGGGAAGCCCATAGGCAGGAGTTGAGGGCATGCCCTCTCTCTTGCTGTTACTCCCCTGCAACTGGTATTCAGAGGCATCCTGCCTCTGAGGCTGGAGGTGGCCTTTAGCCCTCAGACTAGTAGGCCTGTCCTCCATGAATTTATCAAAACCCCTCTTAAAGCCACCCAGGCTGTTGGCTGTCACCACATCTTGTCACCCCTCCTGCCCTGTGGGTGGGAAAAAGGCAGCAAGTGGGTGGGCTCTCCTCACTGTGGCAGGCTACGACTCCTACCCCCGGCCTGCTGCGGCACATTATAATGTCATAATGCCACAGCAGGAGCAGCAAGAGAACAAGTGGGTGGGCAAGCAGGTAGGTGGGTGACAGGGCCCACCTGCTCACTCTCCTTGCTGTGGCCACCCACCGCTCCTGCCACTGGCTTGCCATAGCACATTATAATCACGTCACTGTGTTGTGCAGCAATGTGATTATATAATGCGCTGCAGTGGGCCAGCAGTAGGAGCAGCAAGGAGAACAGGCAGGTGGGTGGCCGGGCCTGCCCACTCACCCGCCATGCTGTGGTGGGCCACCACCAACCTTCCTACATCCTTGGCACAGTGCTAGTCTGGCTGCCATCCAGCAGTATTAAAGAGCCATATAAAATCGTGTATGAACAGCAGAAGTCAACGTACCCAGGATGAATTAATAGGAATCAATAAGCTGAGCACTGTTTGCAATTTTAGAAGATCCATTCGGGAAAATATTGCAGGTCTCTACTTGCATTATCTATTGTGGTTTTTAACTTAATGAATCATGCTTAAAATCTAGATGCTATACAATGCCACTTTAAAAGTGTACATTCTTTAAATCCCCACGTGCAAGGGCAGAGAAGCTTATCACTAACCATCTAAAAACACAGTATTGATTTTTGCCCCAGAAAAAAAAATGAGGAAATGGTCCAAAGCTCAGAACAAATTAGACTTGCTGAGTTAAATTTCCTAACTATCATGGGCTCAGTAGCCCTGACATGAGCTTTATTGGAGCAATATGGATGACATGGCTGTCATGATCCCAGCTGTATCATGGTACAAGTTTAAACTTGTGTTTGTACTCAATAAACAATGCTGAAGAGTTCTGTCAGTTAGATATCTTTATTATTTCTGCGGTGACACGTTTTGCAGCATGAATAAAGTGCCTTTTGCTGCTCACTACACATTTGACAGTCCAAACAGATATCCCAAGTCACTACTTGGATTTTCTTTTATTACCCTGTGCCACATTGCTTGATGTGGGAACTACTTGGTCATGTGCCCATTAGAAAATAATTAGATGAACAGTTCTTTGGAAGAGTTTGGAGTTGAGCATCATTTGTACGGAGAAGGGATTAAAAAACCCTTTATTCTTGGCTCTGTGGGCAAAAAGGGGGCCTTGCTGCTCACACGTTTCCCCCCTTAATAAGAAAATAAGTATAGGCCCAAGGCCTACCTAATCCAGCATCCTGTTTCACACAATGGCCCACCAAATGCCTCTGGGAAGCCCACAGGCAAGAGGCACAGACATGGCTTATCTCTGGCTGTTGCTCCCCTACATCTGGTATTTAGAGGCATCTTGCCTCTGAATCTGGAGGTGCCCTTAACCACCAGACTAGTAGCCATTGATAGAAAAGACCTGTCCTCCATGCATTTGTCTAAGCCCCTTTTAAAGCCATCTAGGCTAGTGGCTGTCAGCAGATCTTGTGGCAGAGAATTCCATAGGTTAACTATGCGCTGTGTGAAAAAGTACTTTCTTTTGTCGGTCCTAAATTTCCCGACCTTCAGATTCATGGTTTTGTGCTCCAATCTACCACTTGAAAGAGGCTCACAAGAGGACGAACAGTAAATCAATCCTTCGCCTTCTGGATAGGGCCACTGTTAAATAGAGCCGTCATGGGAAACCCCTTGCTAAGCATGAGATCATATAACCTAAGGTTTCCCATGGGTCATTTCCTCCCTCCTGGAGAACTCTACAGTTCATTTTACTAATTAACAGGCTTGTCCATCATTCAGCTGGACAAATATAGTTCCAGACTGCTGTAAAGGACCAGTAAGTTCTCCTTATTTTTCACGCCTCACTTTCACCTACTATATACAATTCAAATCAAAGACTTATAAATACCAGAGAGCTATACCCCTTCAAAACAGTCATTTTCCTCCTAGGATCAACAAGTCTGGAATAATTTCTCTATTTGGGAGGTTTCAAACAGTCCTTTAAATGTTGCTTCTTCTTTGAAATCTACCTGGTCACCAATCTGATACTTATTTCAGCATCAAAGCTAATCCTGTTAAACACACATCTGGTGCAAAAGTTCCCATCCCCTCCTCCCTACTGAGCCCTAGGAAAAGCCATGCTAAAGATCAGAGGACAAAATGTTGCCATATAAACCCTGGTGTTTCCTGAACCTGTGGCTTGGCATGGTGAAAATACAAACATTAGCGACAAAGACAGGAATCCCTGCTATGCTGCAATTTGGGTCTTATTTCATATGCAAATCCATATTCCCCCCCCCCCCCTGTTTTATGAATCTTTTGTGGTGGGGGAGGGGGTGCACTGGTGTTAAGGCCGGGGTCCTTTTCATCCTGTTGTGATTGTCCTGTAGGAGTATTCTTCAATCTGAGTAACTTCCACCTTATTTTATTCAAGCCCTTCTTCCCTTTCCTCCTCAACACTGAGTTCCATTAGTGACACTCCCCTTATTGTCTGTTAAGTGCCTTCTGGGTCTGCAAACATTCTGCTCCACTGAATAACATTGGGGTACTTTGGGGGTCTTTTGGGGCTCCCTTTGGGTCCCCCCCCTCAAGATTTTTGTGAAACTGATGTATCTGCAGGTTACCCCAAGTCTGTCAGTATCTCTCTCTTGCCCACAGGTGCTTTGGTTATGCATCCAGAAGGATCAAAACATTTCCAACGCTTTTGGAAATAGATATAAGATATACATTGCATTATATTTTATACAAAAATTATACTCTATATGTTTGCTGCTACACTATACTATATATTATATTGTATCCCAAAATACAATAAGATAAGATGAAAAGTTGTTTAATAATAATAATAATAATAATAATAATAATAATAATAATAATAATTCTATACTGCCCTTCCAAAAATGGCTCAGGGCGGTTATACTGGAGTTTTCACAGACAAGCAATGTTACTGTGGCAGGAAGTGCCTAAGTTAGGCTATTTTGAGCAGTTCACCAAAGTGCTATTTTTTAAGGACACACATAATGCACAGTAACTGAGAATCATCAAGAGCAAAGCTGAATAATGCCATTGGCTGTATGAATGGACCTTCTATCGCTGTCCTGACTTTACTTTAAATTGTTCCCTTGTATGAACTCCTCCTCCACTCTAAATGTTGTGAGGCTGCATTCATTCGCCATTTGGAAATGCTTCTGGGGTGTGTGTGTGTGTGTGTGTGTGTGTGTGTGTGTGAAAAAATAAAGAGCTATAAATGAGAAATGTTTCACAAGAAAAGGTTATAACTATAAGAACCATTCTTGTGTCAAAACTTCAGCATGGTCCTGTTCCAGCAATGGAGAAAGAAGTCTAATTATTTAGGACTTGGCTGCTTCAATTTGATCCCAAAGAAGAATATGATTTGGCTCAAGCTAGTGAAATTCTAACTGCTATGCATACAATGTAGACTAATCTTTTAAAGTTCATTTTCCACACTCATTCAACTACCCGAAAATTGAGGGTCTATTGAGGTGGGCAATCAAAAATAATGGTTTGTGCGCAAGGGGATGTGGGCAGCTTGTGTACCCTTGTGCACATGTAAACAGCTGTGAAGAGGCTGTGCTACAAGGCAGCAACACTTGGCAGTAAGGGCTCTGTGAATGGAGTTCTGTGATGTAAGGGTAAAGCTAAAGTGTGCCATTGAGTTGGTTTTGACTCCTGGCCCTGTAGTTGTCTTTGGTAGCATACAGGAGGGGTTTACCATTGTCTCCTCCCGCGCAGTCTGAGATGATGCCTTTCAGCATCTTCCTATATCTCTGCTGCCTGATATAGGTGTTTCCCATAGTCTGGGAGACATACCAGACATACCAGAGGGGTTTTGAACTGGCAACCTCTGTCTTGCTAATCAAGTCATTCCCTGCTATACCATTTGGTGGCTTCTGTGTGATGTCCCACCCAATATTTCCAACGGGTGCACAACTCTGTGCACGGAGCCCTTACCACTGAGCACTGCTGCCCTACGGCATAGCTTCCTGTCAGTTGTTTACATGCATGCAGGGCTGGGGGCACTGCTCAAGCTGACTGCATCCCCTTGCACAGTATGTGAGCTATATGCAGATGATGCAAACATTGCCTTACTTAGCACACATTGTTTGACCTGCAGCTCATGCCATTTGCATGAGAGCCGCTGGTTTGCAGCATTTCATTTCTAAGGCTTATCATATTTGTTTACACCATACATTGGTGCATTCATCTCCTGTGAATATATATGAGACTATGCTACTGTTGTCTTTTGGGGTTAATGTTACCAAATAAAATCCTTCTTACAAATAGAAACAGAATAATTAGCATCAAGGTGTTTGTGATGTTGATAAGCATTGCTCTGGCTGGCACTCAAATAGAGACTGCCACATACCAGTGCTTTCAGAGAGATAGCATATATCTCTCATATGGAAAGCTATTTTACTGTCAGTGTAATGTAGCCAAAGATACGCTCTGAAGATAGATTCAACATACAGGTATTACAACCTTAAATTCCTGATCTCTTGGAAGATCTCTTCCCCAAGAACTGAATTTGTCTTTTCAGACAAACTAGGCCTGTTCAAATAATGATCAGCGTCAAGAGTAGGAAGCATTTTACTCTGATTTGCATGATTGGGTTGGACTCATGAAAATACCTGTAACCCAGGTTGCTCAGAGCAGGGTAGCCCAGCTTTTGTACCCTGCTCTTAGGGGGAGAAGAGAGCTCTCCTGTCTTGCTTTTCTGTTCGTGTGGATCCATTTACCTTTTCTACCAGCCACTGGGATCCAACAGGCCTGGAAACAATAGGGAGCCAACAGGGGCTGTCATGGATGTGCCACTCTATAATTGTGTCTTGCAACTGCTTTAGCAGGGCAGGGACCACTTCCTGCTCCTTCATGGCCATTCAGAGGGCAGCTGGTGATGTAATCAGACTTTCCAGTCTGGTGGCAGCAGAAATCAGGTTGTAAAGTCTTTTGGAGGACTTTGCATGTTTCCAGCTCCTGATTTCCAGCACCTAGAACAAGGTAGGGCCTTCACAGGTTGGCAGGTGAAAAAAGTCAACATCACCACAAAAAGTGGAAATAAAGGGCACTTTTCACCAAAATAAGTTTCCAAAAAGTCTCCACTTTGCATCAAATTTGGTATCAAATTTGGTATTATAAATGCATATTTTGATAACAATTTGATAATTTGAGAATAAATACAGAACACTACTGTGAAGCTGATGACCAGGTGAGCTGTATGTCTGCTCGGTCTGCTGTCTAGGTGCAAAGTTCTCAAACCCCCTGCTACTTAACCATAAATTCATCTCCTGGTTAGGTTTACCCACACTCTGTACTCTGCCCTCCTCTCTTGTGGGTCACCCAGGCTGCTGTCTCCAGCCAGGCCATCAACTTCACCCCTTGGCTTGAGGCAGGGCAGCCAGCTAGCTGCCAAGCCAGCCTCGTTGCATGCTAGCACAGTAGCTCATGCATGGGCTCCCACTCACTTGCTGTTCTCTGCAACTACAAACATTAAACCCTATTGTGGTTTCTGTAATTTGTGTGCGGGTCATAGAGACCTGGTTTCTTTGTCCGCAACCAGAAATAGCCCTATTTTTGGCTATTCGCGGTATAGAGTTCTCCTGGTTTCTTTGTTTGTGCCCCTAAAACTAGGGCTATTTTGAGCTATTTGCAGTATAGAGACCTAGGTTTGTGTGTGTGTGTGTGCGCACACACACACATACTAAAACCATGGTTATTTCCAGCTATTTCTGGCTTAAGTGTCACCCGGAAATGACTTCCAGTGCCATTTCCTGTGGCCATTTCCCATCCCCCCAAAGCCCCCAAATTGGAGTTTGGGGGACACTGCTGGAGAGTGAGGTAATGTGCTTTACTACTCTTATTTCTGGCCCCCGCTCACTTTTTATGACTTAAAAATGCTGAGGAACCTAACCCCTGCAATCCCCATAGCCTCAAGCTTTATTTTTCCCTGGTCTCCCTGTTGCAGCAATAGGCCAGAATGGACCCCCATGAAAAAACAAACAAAGGGCCTCCTGTATATGGTTTTTCAACATAAGGTTTCACAGTGGTTTTCAAAGAAAAATAAATAATAAGATGCCCCTTGTCCCCAAAGGGCTCACAATCTAAAAAGAACCAAAGTCAACAACAACAACACCCGCATCAGCCATTGAAAGAATGTTGGGCTGGGGTTGGATAGGGCCAGCTGGTCTCCCCATGATAACAGAAGAGATTCATCACTTTAAAAGGTGCCTTTTTACTCAGGAGGGGAACCTACTTATTACATAAAGTTAGTTCGTTAACAAACTGCTAACTGAGTAAAGTTAGCTAGCTAACTGCTAACTTCTCACTGCTACCATCACCACCATCATTTTAAGGAAGCAAGCCGCACCTGTCAGGCCCACCTATGTGCTTTTACATCACATGGCTCTGCAACCTGCTACTGAAGCAGAACCTCCCCTCTGGCTTCCCCATTGGATGGATGGTCAGTAGGATGCCAACAGGGGAAGCAGGCAGAGGAAGAGAAGCTGTTCATGAAAGCAAAGTGTTCTGAGTGAACACAATGTTCCAGCTGCTCCTCAGAACTTCAGACACCACAACACATGCAAAAAAAGTTGTGTGGTCCCCAAAATAGTCATACGTCCTCTATGAAAGTCCCTAGCTGGTAACCCTACTTCACCCAGAACTCACATGACTGGGGAAAAAAAAACAGGATTTGCATTGTTTCACAGGTCTGCAATGAAGTAACGGGTTTTTTTTGGGCAGACTTTAGCACCTCCCCCACTGCCCCCTTCCCTCAGAAATGTATTGTTTTGTTTATAAACTCTTAAGTTGAAGGTGGGAGAGGGCCCATTTCCCAATCAGTAAGGTAAAAATCTGAAAATATTTATCCACAGCTAGCCATAAAATTAGGTTTCTTCATTTTACTGGTGACTTAAGAATGCTGATTTATAGAGATAAGCACCCATGCGCAAATTTGGTATTAGAAGTGCAAAGTGTGTCTCTGGGCTGAATTTATGAAGAGTTTGCTCAAGCACAAAAGAGAATCAATATGCTTTCCCTCCTGTATGTTTCACAAAGCAAAACTGGCTAGTTTAAAGGAGGTCACGTGAGGCATCCTAATGTGTTCCTGTTTTGTATCCCATCGATTCAGAACAATTTCCTCTAGAATATTAGCCAACATTGTCATGCCCCCACTCGAGGACACTGGAGAGAACTGAGGGGGAGGCAACTTACTAGAAGGTGGGGAGGTGCCTGAGGAGGAGCGGAGCAAGCCGGTGATATGAACGGGGAGATAACTGAGACAGGCCAGGGCGAGTGTTTGGCGCAGGAGGGGCCAGCAGGGCTGGGTGACCTTTGGAGAGAAGAGTCAGGATCTGAGCCAGAGTCGGCCGCTATCTCCTCAAGGACACAGATGGGAAAATGTCAGCAACAGGGGAGGGAATTACAGAGGAGCCATCGGCTCTCAAGGAGGCAGCAGGAGCTGGATTGAATCTATGGCAGCTGGCGGGGGTGGAGTGTTGATTAAGTGCACGTGGCTGCTGACTATAAATCAGGCAGCCTGTGCCTTGAACAACTGCTGGAAACAACACGTCAAATCAGCTTGAGCCTCTGTTGGAGAGATTGTGACCTTGGAATCTGGGCTTCTTACTCCTCACTTCTGTATCCCTGGTGAGACTGTTAAACCTGCCTATTTAGCTATAGAACTGAAACCTAAACTACTGGCTATTGTATCATATATCTCTGGCCAGAGTCTTCTGTGGAGTGAGCTTGTGACAAACATCCAGAGAAGCAAATCGCTGGTGCTCCTATCATCCCATGGCATGAAGTGCTAGCCCCCATGTAGGGATGTGCGAACCGGTTCAAACTCGAACCGGTTCAAATTCAAACCAGGGTGGTTTGATGGTTCGAATTCAAACCGAACCAGCCATCAGGTTCGAGCTGCAGGTTTGAATTCAAACCAAACTGGGGATGGTTCGATTTGAACTGGTTCGAACCTCCAAAAGTGGGTGGGATGGTAGCTGGCACCCATGGGTACCTACCACCCAAACCCCAAAGCAATCGGACATTCGTACAATTTTGGCACCCTCACTCTGGGCCACGCCAGCACCCCCCAAATGCAGTTATGGGGCTGCTGAAACCTCCATTCATCCCTATGGAGAAAAACCTTAAAGCCACTTGTGGGGTGCTGGGGTGGCCCAGAGTGAGTGGTGATGCTAACTACCTCCATGGGTTGCTAACCATGGCGTACTGGGTTTTGTTGTTTCTGAAGTGTTCTGGGTGTAGATTCTTTGGTAGCATATAAGATTTTCAATGACAAACCATGAATCCACTCTCATTGCTAATCTTAAAGACATATAAACTTCAAAAATTACTGAAAAAATCATCCCTTTGCCCAATTCCTTTCAAATAATTCTGATAGCTTCCTTGCCCCCTTGGGCACTACCACCCACCACACTCTGCTCTAGGCCACCCCTTTGCCCCCGACGTGAAGCTATACATTTTTTGACACCTCCATGCTTCTTTATGGAGAAAAACCTTAAAGACCCGTAAACTTCAAAAATCACTTAAAAATCAGCCCTTCGCCCAATTCCTTTCAGATATTTATGATAGCTTCCTTGCCCCCCTTGGGAATGACTACCCACCACACTCCACTCTAGGACACCCCTTTCCCCCCGACATGAAGCTATACATTTGCTGCAATCCTCATTATTCCCTATGAGGAATTAAAAAATAATTTTAAAATTCACCAATAATCAGAGGAGTGTCCAATTGCCTTGGGGTTTTGTCAGGGGCGTAGCAAGGTTGGAGTGGGCCCGGAGACAAGATTTTAAAATGCCCCCACCCCCACCCCCCCGAAGCTCAGCTCATGAAGTTAAGAAATCTTAAATGAGGCTGAATAGTGGTAACAAAAAGCATAGTAAAAAAATATATATATAGGTTTTGTAAATTGTGAACGATGCAAGTCGTTTAATGGTACCAGAGAAAGACATGCTGTTCTGGTAGCTCCAGGTCTTAACACTCACATCGATTTCGGAGGATGGATACAACTGAAAGAAGCCCAGGCGGGTCAGGGGCTGGGGGAGTCAGTCCTGTGACTTGCCTCTGGGGGCCCCCACAAGGCAGTGGGCCCCCAGACAACTGTCTCCCCTTGCCCTATTATACTTACGCCCCTGGGTTTTGTGGGTGGTAGGAACCCCTGGGTGCCTACCACCCACCCAACTTTTGTGCCCCTAGGTGCTCCACAATAGGGGATATGGGTTGGTTCGGGTCCCATTATACCCTATGAGAAAAATAATTAAAAATATTTCAAATATTCATTAAAAATCATAGAGGTGTCCAAATGCTTTGGGGGTTGGGTGTTTGTTGGCACCCATGGGTGCTCAGCAATAGGGAATAATGGGCTGGTTCGAGTCCTATTCTACCCTATGAGAAAAAATAAAAATAAATTTCAAAAATTCATTAAAAAATCGTATGAGTGTCCGATTGCTTTGGGATTTGGGTGGTAGGTACCCATGGGTGCCAGCTACCACCCCACCCACTTTTGGAGGTTCAAACTAGTTCAAACCTGTTTGAACTGGTTCAAATTCAAACCGAATCAGAGGGGGGTTCGAGCAAAACCAAAACCATGCTTTGGAGGCAGCGCACAGCAATGCAGGCCTAGCAAGCATTCCACTAGATGGTATGCTGCTGTAGATGTCAGCCACTGGGTGACATTCTGAGTAAATTTATTAGAGGAAATGAAGTGCTATTGAATTGTGTAGTCCTTTATAGTAACTAGTACTAGTGAGTAAATTGGCCAGGGTGTCAGGCACTGAAGCTTTTCTCATGACCACCTAACCTCACAGTTCTCTCTGCTCCCCTCCCACCTAAACCCCTTAATCAACGCAGCTGTTAGCCGAGGTTAAGGGTGCTCTTGCACCCTTAATCCAGCTACCAGGAATCGTGTGACATGAAGCCCAAGGAGTCACAGAGAGCACCCATTTGAGGGGGGAATCCCCAGTACAACATGCGTGCTATCTGCTTGGTTGTTTGGGGGGAAGGTAAGTGGAAAGCAGCCTTCCCCTGCACTCTCACCGTTTGCCCAGGGCTAGCGTGAGAATCGCTCTTCTGTCTTTAAAACCAAATGAGGTTCTTAGAGCAGGATCTGTGGACTTTGCCACACAAATGAAATTGCAGGAGCTTTGTAGGCCTTCTGAGCACAGAATGCCTGCTGTACATGCATAACATCTTTGTTTTGCACAGTAATTATCACACTATTGATCAGTGTTGAAAGTGGATTAAATACTGTGTTAAAACTCCTGCACTAGGATCGTGGAGACCCGAGTTCAAATCCCCATTCAGCCATGATACTTGCTGGGTGACTCTGGGCCAGTCACTTCTCTCTCAGCCTAACCTACTTCACAGGGTTGCTATGAGGAGAAACTCAAGTATGTAGTACACCGCTCTGGGCTCTTTGGAGGAAGAGTGGGATATAAATGTATCAATAAATAAATAAATACAATACAATACAATAAACTCACAGAGAGAAATGAATGAAATATTTTGCTTTTTGATTTTTGTAGTTCCATAATTTTTCTGAACGTTCGTTCTATATGGGTATTCTCCAAGAGCCTAACCAAATTGTTTGATTCGTTTGTGCTCATTGGCACCAACAACATCACTGCCTAAGCAAAGGTAGATGCTTTTGAACATCTTGTTGCTACTTTGTTGCTACTTTGGTTTACCAGCATCCAGCCAAGAAGCTGAAGTCCTTGGAATGCAAGCTCTTTCAACTTTATATATGCTGCACATGAAAGAGTACTGTGAGATTCTTCTAAAGAAGTCAGGCTTAGGAGATGAGACAGTCAGTTGACACAAGGAGTGACTAGGTAGAGCAGAGAGTGCTTCATATTTCCCTGAGCCAATAAGGATGACACATTGGCTGCCCAAATAATTAGAAAGGGATGCTCCAAGAGTGCACCTATCACAACATCTTCAGTGGGTGTCCTGAGTGACATCTTCCTTTTTTGCATGAGGGGTGCTCTTCACCACAACAGCAACTCTATATAGTAGGTTAAAATAGTATTTGGAGCATGTGTAGGGTAGGCATTCACATGAACAGCCCCTCTCCACCATGTGACAAAGAGCTATAATGGGTGGGCTCAGGGATGCTGGTGGAAGATGTCATGACTCTCCGTGTGTCCTCTGTCTAATAGCATGCATAGGAAATGTATCATCCATATCAGCCCTTTGTGTTCTTTTGACTGATCAGTGTTCTAAATCCTTCTGGATAATATTCCAACAAGTTTTACTCTATATCCTTATGACAGAGAAATATTATTTCCTTTCAATACCTTTATAACTGGTCCCATAAAATGTAGTCTTCTCATCCCCGAGCAATGCATTTTCTTGTTCTTTGTAGTTCACTGGGAATCTTTTAATTAATTTCTGTAATGGGAATTCCAGTAATCATACTCATCTAACTGCAATATGATTAGTCTCACAAGGGTTTAAATGAGTAAAACTGTATGAACCATGAATTCTGGATCGTTTCATAGTTCAGTTTCAGTTTAGTCCTTTTGTCCTCTGTGTATCTCAAAAGCCAAGATAATAGTCCTGGATTTTTAGCACACAGACAAAAAAGTTTGTATAGTTTCTGATGTTTTTTCTATGATTAAAAAAAGAGAGATGACTAATTAACTTCCATTAAAATCTCTGTCAATGAATCAATTCAGGTGCTTCTACATTTACAAACATATATTATAAATGCTTCTCTGAGGGAGGGCAGGATGCCTCCTTGTCTTAAGGAGGCAATCATTAGACAGTTTCTGAAGAAACCTGCCTTGGATCCCTCAGAGTTAAATAATTACAGACCTGTCTCCAACCTTCCATGGTTGGGCAAGGTGACAGAGAAGATGGTGGCCTCCCCGGTCCAGGCGGTCTTGGAGGAAACTGATTGTCTAGACCCATTTCAAGCTGGCTTTCAGGTGGGCTATGAGGTGGAGACTGCCTTGGTTGGCCTGATGGATGATCTCCAATTGGAAAATAGCAGAAAGAGTGTGACTCTGTTGGTCCTTTTGGATCTCTCGGCGGCTTTCGATACTATCAACCATAGTATCCTTCTGGAATGTCTGAGGGGATTGGGGGTGGGAGGCACTGGTTTGCAGTGGTTCCACCCTACCTCACTGACAGATTCAAGATGGTGTCTCTTGGAGACTGTTGTTCTTCAAAATCTGAACTTTCCTATGGTGTCCCTCAGGGCTCTGTATTGTCTCTGATGTTGTTTAACATCTACCTGAAACCACTGGGAGAGATCATCAGGAGATTTGGTGCAGGGTGTTATCAATATGCTAATGACACTCAAATCTATTTTTCCATGTCGACATCATCGGGAGAAGGCATAACCTCCCTAAACACCTGCCTGGAGGCAGTAATGGGCTGGATGAGGGATAACAAACTGAGGCTGAATCCAGATAAGACAGAGATACTTATTGAGCGAGGTCGAAACTCGAGAGACAATTTTGATCTGCCGGTTCTGGATGGGGTCACGCTCCCCTGGAAGGAACAGGTGCACACTCTGGGAGTGCTTCTGGATCCGAAACTCTCCCTAGTGTCCTAGGTTGAGGCGGTAGCCAGAAGTGCTTTTTATCAGCTCCGGCTAATACGCCAGCTGCATCCGTTTCTAGAGATGAATGACCTCAAAACAGTGGTACATCTGCTGATAACCTCTAAGTTGGATTGCTGGCTGCCTTTGTACGTAGTCCAGAAACTGCAGTTGGTTCTGAACCCAGCAGCCAGGTGGGTCTCTCAGTCATCGAGGAGAGACAATATTACTCCTGTGTTGAAGGAATTGCACTGGCTACCGATACGTTTCTGGGCAAAATACAAGGTGCTGGTCATTACCTATAAGGCCCTAAACAGGTTGGGCCCTAAGTATTTAAGAGAGTGTCTGCCATGAGCCCCACTGCCTGCTAAGATCATCTGGAGAGGGTTGCCTATGGCTGCCGACAACTCATCTGGTGGCTACTCGGGGAACGGGCCTTCTCTGTTGTAGCCCCTGGACTTTGGAATGAGCTCCCTGTTGAAATAAGAGCCTCCCCATCTCTGGCAACTTTTAAAAAGGCACTGAAGACATGTTTATTCACCCAGGCTTTTAATTAGATTTATAGTTTTAAATAATTTTAATAGTAGATTATAAATGTTTTTAATCTGTAAATGATTTTATAATTGTTAATTGATTAAATGTTTTAAATTATTTTAATTGTAAACCACCCAGAGACACAGGTTTTGGGCGGTATAGAAATATGATAGATAGATAGATAGATAGATAGATAGATAGATAGGCCGTTCACATGACCGCACTCACGCACTGTTGGGTGGGCATGGGGGAAGGCAAGATTCAACCTACCTTACCCTAGACAACAGCTCACAGCCTGGGCAGCACACAAGCTGCACACCCACATGACCAGCACTGTTGAGAGCAGCATGGATGAATCTCCATTCTGCTCCCAGCTGCACTGGTAAACAGAGCAGAATGCATTGGTAAACTCTGCAGATCCCAAAATGCACCACATGACATGCACAATGAGACCCGAGTTCAAATCCCCATTCAGCCATTAAACTAGCTGGGTGACTCTGGGCCAGTCACTTCTCTCTCAGCCTAACCTACTTCACAGGGTTGTTGTGAAAGAGAAACTCAAGTATGTAGTACACCGCTCTGGGCTCCTTTGAGGAAGAGTGGGATATAAATGTAAAATAATAATAATAATAATAATAATAATACGCACAATGCAACACACACATGCATATCCAAGAAATGGGCACCCTAGGTGCCTGTCTCTATGTGCAGCTGGGCTAGTAGTAGCCCAGCTCACATACAAGCCTGTAGCCTGAGTTAAAGGTCCACTCGCTCCCTTAGCTTTGGCTAACAGCCGGGCTAAGAAGCAGGTCTAGGTGGCACTGCCCTGCCAGGATCAGACCACTCTCTCATGAGAGTAAAAGACCATGGAGACACCCATGCACTCATCAAGAGAAGAACTGTCCTCTCGGGGTACACAGGGATGGGGCAGAATCACTAATAACATGTGATGATAACCCTTCTCCCAAGGACCACTCTCTCATGAAAGTGAAAGGCCGTGGAGAAAAGCATTTGGGCTGGACTACAGCTGCTGCCCAGCTGGTTGCTCCACACAAACAAGACACGGGGATGGGTACCCTGGCAATACATTTCCCTGTCTTGGTGACTGCCTCTAACAAGCAGTCCAAGAAGAACCTCTGCCACTCCATTCGTCCATTGGCGCCCATCCATATTAGTTTTCGGCTGGTACAGTGAACCTAATTTCCTGGGATTGCTGATAATTGGGGCTCCCCTCTATGGCGATTCTCCACGGCGGCCAATCTGCATACTCTGCAATGCCAGTCCAAACCTGGGCAATTTGAATGAGAGTAAAGACCTATCCCCGGTCCTGGTGTTTCCCAAGTCTGCCCACCTGCTAGTGCCCGGACACATGGAGCTGCCACTACTCCTTCGGAGTATGAAAGGGTTGCCTGGATATCATGGTGTACAATTTCTATTATTTACCAGAGAGAATGGGAGCCCCACACAAGTGGCCCACTTGATTTGGACAGCCTAACTAGCGCAGTCCAATGGAGGATCAAAGTTTTCTGAGCCTCTGGTACTCCCAAGTGGACTGGCCCTATCATGGAGGCCTAATCTCTGGGCAGCAAGCCAACACGGGGGCAGGAGTATGCTTGGGTGTTCCTGGATTGTACTGCTATCACAAGAACAAGAATAACCTTGGTCACAGTGGACCAGACCCCAGGATTTTTTGTCCTTCCTCATATAGATATTCCCTCCTAGGAAGACATCACTATCCCTTCTAGCGTAACAGAAAAATAGTGCTCCTCAGCATCCCCCCATTGCCAGAAATTGTGCTTGTACAGGACTGTTTGGGTCCAGGGCTCTTCTTTCATTCATTCATTCATTTATTCATTCATTTTATATAACACCTAACTCCAAATGCTTTAGGTGGTTTACAAAAATAAATGCAATAAAAACAGAATAAAACCAACTATTAAACAATTAAAATTTAAAACATTCAAAGATTACCACAATTTAAAAATTTAAACAGCAATAAAAAAATTAAAACATTCAGAGATTTTTAAAAGCCTGTCTAAAAAGTGTGTCTTAAGGGTATCTTATGAGAGTGGCAGTGCAATTGCTATCAGGGGAAGAGCTTAAATGCCATTTAAAGGGATTTAAATGCCCTTTCCCTGCTGGCCAGACAACTGCAAAATGGCACAGTTGTGCACACCACGCCCCCTTGAAGATCATGGCCAATGGCTGCCACCCTGCAGATGTTCTGATGCCTTGCCCACAGTCTGGCGATGCAAGTGCTACAGATACTGCATTTGCTGACTAGGAAGAAGGAATGGCTCCCCTACACTGAAACAAGGCTACAGTTCGATTAACAACTATGATGTGATTAAGAGATACAAAAATTAGACTGCATTCAGAAACAGAATAGCAGAAATTGTGAGCAGAGATGGTCTTGTAGTAGCAAGCATGAATTGTCCCCTTTGCTAAGCAGGGTCTGCTTTGGTTATATTTGAATGGGAGATGTGTGAGCACTATAAGATATTCCCCTTAGGGGATGGGCTGCTCTGGTAAGTGCAGAAGGTTCCAAGTTCCCTCCCTGGCATCTTCAAGACAGAGCTGAGAGAGACTCCTGCCTGCAAACTTGGAGAAGTCACTGCCAGTCTGTGTAGACAATACTGAGCGAGATGGACCAATGGACTGACTCAGTATAAAGCAGCTTGCTGTGTTCCTGTGTTCCTATGGCTTAGAACTGCAGTTTGCAGTGAAAATTCTGAACTGGAGATTGCAAAGGCAGGTTAGAGTTTTCACTCCCTTTTCCTGCTCCTCCGAGCTTGGTTCTGCCCACTTGTATAGCCAAGCTGTGGGCACAGCTTCACATCTCCAGGAAATAGCTCACAATTGGCCAGGAGCCTGGAGGAAGTATGATTACTGGCTGTGAGACAAAATGTTAGCCCTTTGCTCACAAGGATTGTATCTACATGCTTTTTTTATATGGTTGTGATTGCAGGGTGAGGGGAAAGAGAGTTTGCTATAAGTCCAGTGTGTCCAACATAGACCTAACACTGCTGTTGCTGCAAGGATCACAAACTTCAAGCAGTGCTCCCCTGGTAGTGCTGCTGGCCCTTTAATTATAAGAGCAGCAGGGCCTGGTATGCCTGTTGGCAGGCAGAGAAAGTAGGAAGTATGCAGGGCATTCGGTCAGGGAACACAAAATGGCGTGCTGGGTAAGCCCTAGAGCAGTGCTGCTCAACTTCGGCCCTCCTGCAGATGTTGGCCTACAATTCCCATAATCCCGGGCTTTTGGCCACTGTGGCTGAGGGTTATGGGAGTTGTAGACCAAAAACAGCTGAGGGACCTAAGTTGAGCAGGCCTGGTCTAGAGCATAACTGCTGTTGGTGCTGCTCTGAGCTGGCCTCTCACTGGTCGCATCCACCACTTAAACCTGTAACCACAGTTATAGGAGTGGATGCATGTGGACAACATGACAGCCCCTTCTAACGGAAGGTTAGAGTGGTGAAACTGAGAAGTAATCCCAGGTCCAAATTCCAGTTTGAGAAGTAAGCCAGACCCTGTGGTTTGGTTGTGAAGCCGTGGTTGCACGTATTCAGACATTGCACGAAACTTGAGTGATAGGTTTGCTGGCAACCTGTAGCTCTCCGGTTTTGTACGATGTCTGAATATGGCCTTTAGCTTGAGTTCATCTACCTGCAGTTTGCCATTACTTGCAAGTGGGGCCATTGCCTGCCTTTAGACATAATGCAAAACCGGAGGCAACCATGCCAGAGGATCAAGACTTTGAAAGCATGAACCCAAGGTTTCATCACCAAGCTGTGGGTTGGTTTGAGCCCCCATCCCTGAGTCTAACTCCGAGTCTTTCAGTCTGCTCTTGGTTTCACTGCTGAAACCTCAGATCTAACCTATTTAACAGGGTTGTTGTGAGGAGAAACCTAAGTATGTAGTACACTGCTCTGGGCTCCTTGAGGGAAGAACAGGATATAAAATGTAAAATGCTGCTGCTGCTGCTGCTGCTGCTGCTGCTGTGGCAGCATGTTGTCTGAATCCTGCCACTGTGTCCTCAGGTTTGTGCAAGCTGCACAAACCATAGTTGAGGGTAAAAAGCTCCCTCCTCTCTCCTTCTAGACTGGCTGCCGTAGCTTTCTTTCATGTGAAGGAGAAAGCCTGCACAACCAGTGCAGCCTCCCAGACTTCAGATGGGGATAATCTAGGAGTATGGCATGGGAAATGGAGGAAAACTGCGGGTCCGTTGGGCCCACAGTTTGCCATTATGTCCGAAGACGGACATTCAGAAACACTTACCTCAGCTACATTTAGCTGAGGTCTCGTGTGATGTCTTAATTGGGCCTTAGTCTGCATTCTGAGTATGTCACTTTGAGTATGTATTAATAGAAAACTGAGATATGAATGAAATAAACCTTTTTTGCAAGAACAATAAGTTGTAGGAAAGGCCACCTGAGATATTGTCAAAAACACAGCTACCATGGCTGAATGAATGAAATAAGCCCCCCATGCTTGGTTGGTCCTGTAGAATGCTTTTGCCTGTGATATCTTTCAATAACTTTAGTGACTATTCATGCCTTCCAGTTTTTGTTGTTGTTGGGTTTTTGTTTTGTTTTTTAGCATATAGGGACCACTGTCTGTTACATGGATCCACTGGGCTATGTCCTTTGTGGATGTCATGGTAACTAGACATTTGCTAGGGAATTTCTTTAAAAGGATTCTATGAATCTGACTTTGTGCCTCCTTCTGTTATCCTGAAATCTCTTATTTATTTTTTCAGAATTATCCTCACCCTGAGCCTCCGCCTGCCCCAAACACAAGGCCTGCTTGAGTGCAAGAAGGACATGTCTCTATGCAATGTATTGCTCTCAGCTCCTCTAGCATTTTGTAATAATATTATACCAGGTATGTATTAAACATGAGCTTAAGAGAATGGGTGAATCCTAAATTGTATTCACGGGCATACAAAGGATGCAATCAGCCTGAAATCTAAAAGAATATAAATGCTGTACTATGTTTTATGGCTGTCCAGAGACTTTGAGGCAAACCGCAGGCGTTAACAATGTGAAGGATAGTGCAAAAGAAATCAATCTGTAATTGCTATGTTTACCAAGTTCATATAGATTTGTGCTCTTCCTGTTTAATTTGGATGGTGTTATTGTTGACTAGCCCACAAGTGGTGTATCAAAACAGAAACTCTCTCCTCATCTTACTTTGGTTCTCTGACTTCCTATCAATGAATATAGGTCTGATGTTAACTTCAAAGGGTAGCCATGTCTTTTGAAAAGAGAAGAGTATTGATCATAGAATCCAAATTTGTCCATGCAACAAAAAGCTTGCCTTAGATCCACCTCCTACAGGGCAGGTTCATTCTCTGGAAGCATCTTTCTTTCTTCTTTTCAGACTTGAATTGGAAGATGGGAGGAGATCTCAGGCCCCAGTCACCAAGTGGTGCTGCTGTATAATGCAATGTGAAGTCCATTAAGACTAAAGAGAGGCAGTGCTTGGTAGATGATGTCCCACTTTGAACACAATTTGCCTTATTTGTCTCTTAATTTATTTATGAAGAAAGAAAAAACAGAAGCAGTTCTTGAGACAGTATCAGCACAAACATGTACAGATAAAGGCACATAGAAATATGGGGTAGGATAGGGAGAGAACCATACTTTTTTATAAGGCCTTACAAAAACTATCTAAGCAGTGAACTTTGTAGTTAATGAGTTATTCCAAGAGACCACCATGGAAGAAGTACAGGAGGACCACTAGCAGTAGCTAAGAACAACCTCGCCATTAATGGTTCCAGTAGTTGGTGATGGCTGCTGCTGCTGTTGTTGCTCCTCACACCATTGCTATCTTTGTTCCTCCCTCCCTGCTCACCACTACCATCCTCCAGTGGGAAATAGTGAGCAGGAAGCAGGAAGAGGAACACCAGCTTCAGCTGCCATTGCGTATCTGTTCTCTGCTTGCCTACTATGAGATGGCAGCAGAGGGTGTACAGTGATGGTTAGAGGGTAGTGGTGGTGGAAGAGGAGCAGTTGGTGGAAAATGGACTCACTCTCTCTTGAGCCCACGGAACCCTGGTCCTAGATTGAATCCCTAGTGGTCAAAACATTTTTGCTAACCATTCAAAATGGTTCTTAATCCCTTAATGGTCATGAGGTGTTACTTTCACAGTGCCTATGACTTAATCAGACCCTCTCTTCCTTAACAGGGCTTGCATCTGAATTATTTCATTTTCCCTCTTTCAAGCCGATGTAAGCACGGCTCATATTTCCCCCTACTTTTGTCTCCTACTGACTATAAATTTTGCAGACTGGAACTGAAAACTCTGCAGAATGGTTCCATCCTTCCATGCTGTTAGAATAACTCGCAAAATATTGCCCTTCCAGAAATGTCTGATTTGTTCCCTTTTTGTAGGTTTCCAGCCAACCTGAACTTGGAAACATCTGGGCTAAATCAACATCCGTGGCTTCTGTCATGCAATATGTTCACTGTTCTGCAAGGCTTGGCAACTGAAGCTGTGAAGTTCTCCCATTAGCATCTTCCATTTCCTTTTTTTAAAAGCCATATATAATTTTCTGACAATTTTGTCTGACACAATATGGCATTTGCATATTAGATGTTTGCATATTAGAGTGCTAATACACAGATAATGTCTATCCATCTTAGAAGCAGAGGGGACAGCACCACCACTGCTCAAATGCTCCTGCACTGAGAATTGGGTAGGCTCACCTCTGTAGACTCAGGTCATTGGGGTGCACCAGCTACAGGATCAGTTGAGTCCAGAAGCAGGAGCTGGGATATTCAGAACCAGGGGAAGTGGAAATAGCCAGGGGGATGGAAAGGGAGTCAGCCTCAATAAAAGGTGACTAAGAACTTAGAGATGAGATTGCCAAGAATGAGGAGGAATTTTCCCCTGGACATTACAGGGCTGAGTAGCAAGCCTGGGTAGCAAGGGAGCAAAGCACTACTCCCTACAGGGAGAAAATATGAGTGGATAGTCTACAACTGAGTAGCCTCTTGGACTCCAAGGGGTCAAAGTAGAGCACCAAAGCTGGCTTAAAATAAATACAATCCTGACCTGCATTGCTATCACCTAGGACTTCTGCTTTCTGACCATGAGGAACAGGTATGTAGATGTACTATTGGACCTATCCAAGGTCATTATCCAATGTAAAGTTGTTTTATAATATGATACAGAAACAAGTTGTTCTGGTAAGAACTAATCAGCCTACTTTCCTTTCACTGTCTCTACATCTGGACTATATTTGGTGCAAATCGAGGTCCACAAGTTAGATCTCTTGTGCCTCAAATATTAATGTGTCCTCCATCTTGGATAGGGGTGGATGTCATCATTACAAACCATTGAGGTGTCCCTGTGTGTCACTCACTACCACTGTTCCAAATTTGGTTCAAACTGGTTAGACAGTCCTCAAGTTATTGCACTTGCGCCTCAAAGGTTTATGCATCCACCATCTTGGATCGGGGTGGATGACATCATCACAAACGACACCATTGGGTCAGCCCTACGTGTCCATTCAGCTGTAGCAAGTTTGGTTCAAATCAGTTAGACTGTCCACAAATTAGTTCACTTGCATCTCAAAGGTTTACATGTTCACCATCTTGAATTGGGGTGGATGACATTGTCACAATCTTTGCCATTGGGGTGTCCCTATGTGTCCCTAGAGCTGTAGCAAATTTCGTTCAAATCAGTTAAGTGGTTCACAATTTAGCTCACTTGCACTTCAAAGGTTTATGCTTCCACCATCTAGAATCAGGGTGGATGACATCATCACAAACTACACCACTGAGGTGTCCCTGTGTGTCACTCACTACAACTGTATGTAATTTGATTCAAATCAGTTAGACAATCCACAAGTTAGCCCTCTTGCGCTTCAAAAGTTCAAGCGTCCACCATCTTTGATCGAGGTGGGTGAAATCATCACTAACAACACCACTAAAGTGCCCCTATGTGTCCCTACAGCTGCAGCAAATTTGGTTCAAATCGGTTAAGCGGTTCGCAAGTTAGCCCACTTGAACCACGAAAGTTTACACATCTGCCATCTTGAATTGGCATGGATTACATCATCCCAACCTATGCCATTGAGGTGTCCATGTGTGTCACTCACTGCAAGTGTACCCAATTTGGTTCAAATAGGTTAGGCAGTCAACAAATTAGCCCACTTGCACCTCAAGATGTTCATGCAGCCACCATCTTGAATTTGAATAAGTGACATAATCACACACCATGCCATTAGGGCATCCCAATGTGTCCCTACAGCTGTAGCAAATTTGGTTCAAATTGGTTAAGCAGTTCAGAAGCTAGCCCACTTGTGCCTCAAAAGTTTACGCATCCCCCATCTTGGTTCGGGGTGGATGACATTATCATAAACTATGCTATTGAGGTGTACCTATGTATCCCTACAACTGTACATGATTTGGTTCATATTGGTCCAGGCATTGAGAATTTGATGGGGGGGGGGCACATGGACACACACAGAATGCTGGGTGATCTCATAAGCGTACTTGAAAGTAGGCTAAAAATATATGGTGGCAATGCCTCTCTATAATAAGCTTAAGTCTTATCCAACTTCCCCCCCCTCCTGTGTTATAATGTGGTGTATGTGGTTAGGAGATGTGATTTGCCTGTCATTGGTGTAATCAATTTTTAAAACACTGTTTCAGGAACAATAGTCATCTGCCTCCATTGCAAGGATGAATACAGTCAAGATTCTCAGTCTTTGCAATTAGTGGCACAGCAGTAGCAATAAATATTTTTACACTGGAATATATCCATGACTAACTATGCACTCTCAAACATTCACAAAAAAGTCTGAATTCTAACGTGCAAGAATGGCATCCAATGCATCTGTCCAAATCTTTCTCAAGTGATTTATTTTATTCTATTCAATTTGTTTACCTCCCACTGCCTGATGGCTTCAAGGGAAATGGGAAAAATCCATTTTTAAAAAAATGAACGCAAGAAGTGCCATAAACTGCAGGACTGAAGGCAGAGTCTTGCCTGAAGCTTGAATTTTGGAAAATAATCCTCCAAGATTGTCTGAGGTCATTGGAAATACATCTGCTGTTCCTTTCACTAGGTTTGAAATACATTCACTATGATGAGATATTTCAAGTGCCATCCTTGTAAATCCTGTCTCATTATTAAACACTGACGCTGTACATTTTGCAAAGAATGCCTGAGAGTTGCTTAAATGCTGTAAGAAATAATGTATTCAACATCAAGCACTAGGACATGCATGAAAGTTTTCAGTGCCAGGAAACATTTGAAGTAACATCCTGCCATGTAGTGATGTACAATCCTTATTGTAGGAGATATTTCATTATGTAGTGTAGCATTGTGGATGCTCGCTCCCAGCATGTCGGGAACACTTCCTCTTTGCCCCTGCCTCATTGAAATGCAGCATGAGGCAGGGGGAGAGCTGGGATAGGCCAACCAGGGAGCTTGTGGGCGGGGCCTTTTGCGTTGTTGTAGAGCCCTCGTATAAACTCCCTCAGTCGCATTTTGAGAAGCAACCCTCCCTCCCTGGAGATAGTGTGGGCATTGGCTGGTCTCCTTTGGGGGCCAGGTAGGCATTTTTTGGCTCATGACAGATTGGCCATGGTCACGGGCCTTTTTTCACCTACTCCACACTATGGTGTTTTAGTTAGTTAGTGTTCCCAGTCACAATGGCAGATTCAGTGCAGCTTCTGGGGTAGTGTAAGGTTGGTGAGCACCTTAAGGCATGTGTTTGGCGTAAAGAGGGGTCTAGGACTTTCTCTAACCTGTGGGAGGACTGCCAACTTTAAAAGCTACTAGGCAGGCATGAGAGGGGTGAATCCTTTAAGCAGGTGCCTTGACACTAGGTTGGCAAAGATGGACAGCAGATGACTTAGGACTGATGCTGTCTGGAGCCAAGGTGTGTCGCCCTAGGCTATTAGGCAGAACTTGCACTAATGGATGCTAGTTCCTATCTTACGCACTGTAGGGGGTGGAAAGCCAATCCTCTTTTACCTTTTCTGCCTTGTTTGTTTAATAAAATTGTTGCCCAGTTTAACTCCATTCTACATGCCTCGTGTCTTCATTGGGTGTGGGTGCAATGTTCTGTATATTGAGGCCTGTCAACTAAATTAATAAAATAACTTGGTTCAGATTTCGATATTCAGAGTTGAAGTAGTTACAAACAAAAAAGACTTCCTCTGTACATGCAAGTAATAGTTTTCCATCATCACAGAGATTCTTATGCACATTATTTATATATTCCATTACCTTTATGTCCCACTGTCTATACTGGAACTCAAAACAGCATACATAGACTTTCCAGCCAGTCTCCCATTCAGAGAGATTAAACCAGACCCAGATCTGTTTAGCTTTCGGAAATCTGCTGCAACATATAACTTCAACCCATGTCCTGGAACACAGTTTGATACTAGGGCTGTGCATCTGTGCTCTATGTCGGGAATTATCAAAAGAAGTTCTGCCATGACAAGGGACCTAAGTCTGACTAACCCCTTTAACTTTTTAATCCCAATCAGGAGAAAGAGAAGCTGCTTCTCAATTTAGAGGCGGATTTTATTTCAGTCTTTTCCTTTTGGCATTTATGTGCCAAATTCCAACTGGGGGAATGAGTAGCTGTTTCCCACTGAAATGCAGCTTCTCTTTCATGTGATTAGCTGCATCAGGCATACTGGATCTGTGACAGAGTTCCACCAGGACAGGAGGAATTTTAGTTGGAGTTCCAGTTGTTGGGAGTTCCTCCTGTCTTGATGCTAGGGGCTTTCCCTTTAATTTTTAAACCCTGACAGAATGTTAGAAAACCGTTGAATCTCTGATCCAACATAACAGTTTTGGGGTATCACGCTTGTCCCTCACAACAATTTTCCTGTTGGGTTGGATCAGTCTGGATCAGATCCAACATTTTTCAGTTTGCACAGGCTTGATACAATTCTTCTGCTGAAGTTCAGTGATTGTGGGCCTGTAAGATGCCTCACTGGGAAACTGCCTGACAACTATAGCCACGTCTATCAAATTTTGTAGATAATTAATGCAAGTGGGTCCCACCCTGGCCCCACCCCTGACCTCCACACAGCTATCCAAACTTCTGCAACTTGATTTGTATGATAATAAGCCAACCAAGAAGCAAAGAGATTGCAAGCCAATTGGAAGCCAGTGCCAAAACCAGTCAGCAAGGGGGAAAAAGGCCTCCAAGATTGCACTCGGAACCCTCAAAATGTTTCCACTCAGGTTGTCCCAAGCTTTAAAAAGGGTGTTTTGTTTTGAGCTTGAAACACTCAAAAGAGCATGCTTTGAGTCAGAAAATTTCAAGCTCAAAACATTCTGCACACCCCTACTGGCTATTAAAGTTAAAATTAGAAAAATGTTAATTTTTTTTTTACTTGCAGTGAGGAGGGCTTCCCTTTTAGCCTTTGTTAAAGAGCACTTGTTAACTTGTTGCTGAGGTTAACTCTTGTTGTTGCAGAGATTTCTTTCTCTCATTTCTCTCCATCATAGTCTTTAGAAAACGAGTAAAAATATGGCTCTTCACCCAGGCTTTTATATGAGAGTACAGTTTTTACTGCAGCTGCTGCTTTGTGTTTTGTGTGTAACTATTTTATATAGGGTTTTAAACTTTTAAATAAATATATATTATTTTTATATTTATTTTTAATATCTGTACTTTTTGCATTTTAATTGTTCATTGTTTTAATTATTTTGTGGACTGCTTTGGGATTATTTGAATGAAAAGTGAACAACAGATAAATAAATGTAATTCAGATACATACACAATCCAAATATATCGTTAGCACAATCAACATTGCTCATAAGAAAGCTGTAAACTGAAACAGGTGAAATTCAAAAGGAAATCAAAGTATACTCAAAGAAGGTGTATATGTGTGTGTAGTAGTAGTATGTAGTAGTAGTAGTAGAAGAAGAAGACCTTTCACTATTTGATAAGACTACAGTTCTCCTTTACTAAATCCATAATTCCTTTGATAGAAGGCTTAGATCCAATTTGTTATCAGTCAGAAGATAATATACAGGGTTCATGTCTCATGATACATTAGTGCTTGATTCTGTTATCTTCAGCATCTTACATTAGGTAGTTTAAAAGAGAGAGAGATAAGATATCAGCACTATACAAGAAGTCACGTGGCACTGCTCAAGCACAGTTCAGTGTGCTCACTATCAGCAGCAAGGATCATCAGTTGTACCCATTTTTGGCATGGCCATTCAGAAAAGTCAATGGTCAGGGCATCTGGTGGACCACTGTCACAGATAGAGGAACTGGTGCTTTGTACTGGCTCACAATCCTCAGAGGAGGATCAGATTTCAGGAGCTGATTTGTCACAGCAGGCTAAAATCGCAGGCAAGAAAGAGCTGCTACGAATTCATAGAACACCTGCAAAGTGGTTCACATATACTGTCTTGATGATGCCATCCTTAACAACAGCCCTGTCAGGTAAGTACAGAGTTCTGCTGCCTAGTTAAAACATGCTTGTTTAGACAGGCATTTCAGTTGCTTGAATATTCCCTTGCTTTTTTTCTCCAGTAGTTTCTCAGTTGTTTGTTTTTATTCTGTTGTTAATTGAATGATTAATAATTTATGATTCTGTTCTATGCAGTATCATATCAGTATTGTTTTTCTATATTGTTGTGAGCCACCTTGGGGCCCCTTTAAGGACTGAAAGGCAGGATATGAATCCCTAAATAAATAAATATTCATGGCCCACATATAGCACAGCGAAACATGGGTCGTTTAGCATTGGCTACACTCACTGCTGCATGTGTACAAATACTCTGCCCACACTGTTGTGGAACAGGGCAGTTCTGCTCAGACTTATTGTTGCACAAACATATTTACTCAATAGGAAGGCCATCACTTTCCATGGGCGTTGCACAACTGCGTTCAAACAACATTCAGCCAGGGCAGAAATGCCCAGTCCCACAACAGCATGGGTGGGTTTTATACCCACTGAACCACCTGTGTTTTGCTGCACTATATGTGGGCCATTATTTATTTATTTATTTGATTTCTATACCGCCCTTCCAAAATGGCTTAGGGCGGTTTACAATTAAGACAGACCACTAAAACAATAAAGAGCTAAAACAAATTAAAAACAAATAACAACAATTAACAATTTAAAAACATTTTAAAACAACAATTAAACAATTACAGTTATTAAAAGCCCCAAAATCAGGTTAGAATGTTAAAACCGATTTAAAAACCCTGGAAAGCTAGGCCAAACAAATACGTTTTAAGGGCTCTCCTGAAAGCTAATAGAGAATTCAAATTGCGGATTTCCGCAGGGAGCGCATTCCACAGCCCCAGAGCAGCTATAAAGAAGGCCCACCTCTGAGTCGCCACCAGACGAACCAGTGGTAACTGGAGGCGAACCTCCTCAGATGACCTTAATGTGCGGTGGGGATCACGCAGAAGAAGGTGCTCTCTAAGGTAACTCGGGCCTAAGTCGTTCAGGGCTCTAAAGGTAATAACCAGCACTTTGTATTTTGCCCGGAAACATATCAGCAGCCAGTGCAGTTGTTTCAAAATAGGCGTAATATGGTCTCTCCGGGTTACCCCAGAGACCAATCTGGCTGCCGCATTCTGAACTAATTGAAGTTTCCAAACTACGTACAAAGGCAGCCCAGTGTAGAGCGCATTGCAATAATCAAGCCAGCTGGTGCACCACTGTTTTGAGGACATCCTCCTCAAGGAATGGGCACAGCTGTCGAATCAGCCGAAGCTGATAGAAAGCACTCCTGGCCATGGCCTCCACCTGAGAAACCAGGTGTACTCCCAAGCTGCGCACCTGCTCCTTTTGGGGGAGTGTAACCCCATCCAGCACAGGAAGATCTAACTCACTCCTCAGATTCTGAGCCCCCACAATGAGCACCTCTGTCTTACTTGGATTCAGCTTCAATTTGTTATCCCTCATCCAGCCCATTACTGCCTGTAGGCAGGCATTTAGAGAATGAGTGCCATTTCCTGAAGATGAAAGGGAGAAGTAGATTTGGGTGTCATCAGCATACAGATAACACCCAGCACCAAATCTCCTGATGACCTCACCCAGCGGTTTCATGTAGATATTGAAAAGCATTGGTGACGGAATGGAGCCCTGAGGGACTCCATATAACAGCTCCTGCTTTGAGGAGCGACTGTCACCAAGCTCCACCATCTGGGATCTACCTGAGAGATAGGAATGGGGGCACTGCTCTGCATTCTCTATTCCCAACTCCACCAGGCGACCCAGAAGGATACCATGGTCGATGGTATCGAACGCCACTGAGAGATCCAAGAGGACCAACAGAGTCACACTCCCTCTGTCGATTCCCCAGTAAAGGTCATCCATCAAGCTGACCAAGGCGGTTTCAACCCCATAGCCCTTTCTCAAGCCAGTTTAAAATGGGTCTAGATAATCAGTTTCCTCCCAAACCACCTGGAGCTGGTTAGCCACCACCCTCTCAATTACCTTGTCCAGCCAGGGGAGATTGGAGATTGGCCTATAACTTTCCATCGCTGAGGGATCCAGGGAAGGCTTCTTAAGAAGCGGTGTAACTATTGCCTCCTTCAAACAGGGAGACACCCTACCCTCCCTCAGTGATGCATTTATGATATTAACTAGGCCATCTCCAACAATCTCTCCGCTAGATTGAAGCAGCCAGGTTGGGCAAGGATCCAGAGAACAAGTGGTAGCCTATACCGCTCCAAGCAGCTTGTCCATGTCATCAGGAGTCACAGATTGAAACTGATCCAACCTAACACTGCAAGAGGGATCGCGGGATACCACCCTCACAGACCCTGCAGAAATAGTGGAGTCCAAGTTGGCCCGAATACAGGAGATTTTATCTGCAAAGAACCCACTAAAGGTGTCACAGCAGAGTACCTCCGGGAGCTGATTTGAGGCAGAAGGAACAGAAGTTATACTCCTCACCACCCAGGATAACTCTGCCGTACATGAACCCGCAGATGCAATGCGCGCTGACTAAAAGCGTTTTTTTGCTGTGCGCACTGCCATTGTGTGGGTCTTCAAATGGGTTCTATGCTGCATCCTGTCAGAATCGAGCCGAGTTCTCCTCCACTTGCGTTCCAGTCGCCTACCAAGCTGCTTCATCCCCTGCAACTCCTCCGTATACCAGGGAGCCATCTTAGAAGCAGGCCTGGAGGGACACTTAGGAGCAATAATATCTACTGCCCTGGTGAGTTCTCTATTCCAGGTTCCCACCAGGGCATCAACAGAATCACCGGCCGCACCAACATCGAAACCCTCCAAGGCATTTTGGAAACCTGCTGGGTCCAGCAGCCTTTTTGGGTGGACCATCCTAATAGGTCCATCACCCCTGCAGGGGTGGATTGTGACCGTGATACCAACCTTAACCAGGTAGTGGTCCATCCATGACAATGGGGTAACCACCGGATCCCCCACCCACGGAACACCCCCCTGATCTGAACAGAAGACCAAATCCAGTGTGTGGCTGGCAACATGAGTTGGTTCAAAAATTAATTGGGATAGGCCCATAGTTGTCATGGCTGCTATGAACTCCTGAGCTGCACCAGACAAGCCAGTCCCAAAGTGGATATTGAAGTCCCCCAGCACCAAGAGCCTGGGAGACTCCATCACCAACTCCATGACCAGCTCCGTCAGCTCAGTTAGGGAGTCAGTTGGGCAGCAGGGTGAGCAGTACACCAACAGAATCCCCAATCTATCCCTAGTCCCCAGCCTCAGAAATACACACTCAATATAAGTCAAGTTTCTCACAGGGGCCCTGGTAAGGGAAATGGTATTTTTATGGACCACAGCCACTCCACCCCCCACCTCCCCTAATCTGCTCCACAACAGAGTAACCTGGAGGGAGAAGCTGAGCCCACACTGGGCCATTCGCCTCCCCCAACCAGGTCTCAGTTATACATGCCAGGTCAGCTCCCTCATCCATGATCAAATCATGAACAATTTCGGTCTTATTTTGAACTGACCTGGCATTGCAGAGGAGCAAGGTCAGGCTCTGTGGGTAGTTGGTGCTGCTCCCCAAGGCCTGAGAGTTGTCAGAACAGTTGGAAGTAGAAATAGTTACTAGATTACTAATATCACTTCCCCTGTAATGGCCAGCTGTTCTGCCAGCACCAATTCTTCTATTCCCCACCACTACAGCAATAGCTGCCCCCAAGCTGCCAGGCGCACCCCCTGCATCATCCCCCTGAGGAGAGCCCACACACATCTCATCAAATAGGCCTGGCACAACTCAGGGCAATAAAAACAGCACTTTGACACCCCCCCAAAAAAAAATCCACCCACCCACAGAACAACCATCCCCCAGCCCTCCCCACCCTGAAGGCCCATCCCCCAAAGGCCGGCCCCCTTTGGCAGCTGGCTTTGGTGGCTGCCTACAGGCAGGCCGCCAGCCACGCCACCGGCGTGTCTTCAGCAATATTTTGAGCCTCTCAAACTTCCCAGCAGCCCCTTCTGCCACAAAGGACTGCTGGCTGACACAGGTGTTAATTGTCAGGCTTTCTGAAGCCAGCAGGCTGGCAGACAGCTCCTCGACTGGGCAAGATGGAAAAGCAACCCAGAGGGGCCAGATGTAAAGTCCAAGTGGGGGGAGGGAGGAAATAACAGTCAGACCCTCAAACCTTCTCCTCCGTATTATCCACATATTGTAGCTCGAGATCTGATATTGAGAGAGGGTGGCTTTGCTATGGCCATCTAGTGAGTTTATGGCAGAGGCTAGTTTTAAAACTAAGGAAGTCTTGAGTTGCAGCTCAGTCTCTTAGACCCTACATGTCCAAAGATAAGAATCCATTCAAAAAGACCAGCCACATTCTCATGCGGAACCACAGTTGAATGGGCCAGAGGTTCCGTGGATGTTACGTCCGAATGTGGGCAAATGAGTTTAGGCATGATGACAAAATTGAGGGTTCAGATTTGGAACTCCAATCGGAATCCTCACGTTGTAGTGAGCTTTGTTGCCACAGCCTGAGGCTCCAGGTAGCCTGCAGTACATCCAAATTTGGAGCCGCAGGCTGCTTCCCCTGGAACTTGTTGGGCACCACAACATATTAGACTCAGAGGTACCAACCCAGAAGTACATGGAATTCGGGCCTGTGTCTGATTTCATTTTTTATTAAGAGTTCAATTAATGCCTGGGCTTTAATTGACACCCCAGATCTCAACTGGTCTGTGAGGTAAGAGGTGATCCAGCATTGTATTGTGAAATGGGTACTCAAGGAAGCACAAAAGCCAGGTCAGAACAATCCAAATGCTAAAATGTGACTCACTATCGATAATGTCTGTGGAAGAGGCCAGAGGCTGATCTCCCCTCTGCTGTTGCAAGAAGTCCATGTTAATCCTTGTCAATGATTGACTCAATTGCTCTCTATAGAAATTCAACATAGGTAGATGCATACAAAGAAAACACCTATAGACTTTAATTCTTACTTTACTAACACTTTAACAACTTTTTGGGATGAGGCTAGCAAATTTGGGACAAAAGAAGATGCCCATTTGCAGCTCAGAGATGCAGATTCGTTTTGGGCAATGTCCCCCCCCCTCTAAGCGAACAGTTTACAGAAGATGAGATTCAGATCTCTCTGAACTGGCCAATATCCTGAATAATTAAAAGACATTATCCAGAAGGTAACAGCAAGTTGTCACTGTTTTGGGGACCCAGGAAAAGATGAGGAGATTTGCATAGACTCTATGAGAGATCAAAGGAAAATACAACTATAAAGAATGAGGCTAATACTGGACAGAGAGCAAGCAGTCTTGTTCCTACAAGCAAGATCTGCTCATGAGCGATCCCAGAGTTTGCTGCTAAGCCGCGGGGCAACAAGCAGGAACTCTGTCCATGGACAGGAACTGTCTGTGACTTCCACTGCGCAGTGAGAAGTCAAGACTTCCCCAGCCATGGTGCTCTGACTCTCAGTCGTGCTTTGAGCAAACTGCATGCTTGATCCAAAAGCTCCTGTCTCCAGCCAAAAGCTTCTCTCCTTCAGCTGAAAGATCCACTGCTCTCAAGCCTCTGATCCTGGTAATATGCCACCCCACAAGCCTTGGATCCCTCCATCCTTTCTCCTCCTTCTCCTCCCCCCCCACTTTCCCTCTACTAATTCCTGATCTCCCCAAACCATGCCAGCCTTCAGCTTTCCTTACCCCCCCCCTTTCCATCTATATCTGAATTCTTTTAGGCTCTAGGAAGATTTAACACACACACATATGTTAGTTAGGAACACTGGGTGAATATTGGTGCTGGCTAGGGTTGAAATATAGAATGTTCTGCTTTCTGCTCAGCTAGATTGATGTTGTTATTCTTTTATACTCAATAAAGTCCATTGAATCATTTAGGATTGGTTTGATTTCCTTTCTTCCTTGCGCCCAGATCCTACATGGTCACTATATAAAAGAACTTGGTCACTTGGTGACACTATGAGACAGGCCTAATTTTGTATGCTAGCTAATGAGCATATTTAGTATATAAATAAGGCCTGGACCACAACAAACTGGAGTTGAAGGAAGAAGCTCCTCCCTCAACTCTAGCATGATTGGCTGTGCGGGCTGTTCTTCGGTCAAGAAGGAAACCTGCACAGCCAGATCCCCCGCCACTCTGCAGACGTTCTGACTGCAGAGATGGTGTTCTCCAGTATGTCCAAATTTGGATGGGATAGTGGGGGGAGGGGCACAGAACTGTGGGCCTATTGGACCCACAGTTCCACGTTACATGCAAATGCAGCCACTGAGTAAGCTGAGGGAACTCACCAAAGTGCTAGAATACAAATGAAGGCGTCCAAGTAGAGTGAGCAGCTGGAAAAGAGCACTAGGTTCCTGTAACTACCAGTTGTGCAGAAAAGGGATTTATGGCAAGCTCATGCATGACACCTTGTCATGCATGAGTCAGTAAAGCTGCAGCTGTTGAAATCCCCTTATTTGTAGTACTAATGAGAGAAGAAAGGGCAAGGATGTGGAGAAGATTCTAACATAAGCAGCACATCATGGTTTGCTTAGAGAAGGTCTAGGTTTAGTCCCTGGTCTCACAGTTAGAAGATTTCAGCTTGGTAAAAGTTGTCAGTTTAGCTGAGTAGCCAATGGCCATGAACAAATATGCACAAATAGCCCACAGAAAAGATTCCAGGTAGCAGGGTCGAGAAGATTTCTAAGATCCTTTGGAGGTATGCCTTGGTGAGAGAATGCTCTGTCAGCAACTCCCTATATCCTATATAACTCCCTCTGTCAGCAACTCCCTATATGTATATGGTAGGAAACAGAGGTCTGCTGATCCAAAGTGGAATATGGTCTTGAAAAAAACATCCGGGGGTTGTGCAGACAGAAGGTGCAAATGGGACACATTCAGAACAAGGGCAGTCTATAATTCAAAAGAAAGTGGAAGGTCCAAACAAAGGTGACAGTAGGGGTGTGTCCGAACCGGTCTGGAAGCCATTGTAAAGGCCTCCGGACTTTCCAGACCGGTTCGGATCTGGCTGGTCCAGGTCCGGGGGGGGGGTTCCTTTAAGGGCGGGGAGGGTTTACTTACCCCCCTGCCACTTGCCCCCGTCCAGCGCGCGTATTTAATGTAATAATTGGGGCAGCAGGATACTTCCCTGCTGCCCCTTGTCCCTCTGCAATGCCGCCAGCTTTGACTCACAGTTTTGAAAATAAATTACTGCTGCCCAGCGCCAATAATGAAGTTGAAGAAGAAGCCGGCCTCCACTTCGGCGCCTCTCCGCCCGGCGGCTCCCCCAGGAGCCGCCGCCGCCTCCCAGCAGCCACTGAGAGCGGCTCTGCCATGGAGGACGCGCCGCGGCGCCGCGGCAACCCTCACTTCCGGCTACCATGCGACTTTCCCCCACATACAGAGTGGCTCCGCGCATGCCCAGAACAGCCGAGGGAGACACGGCCGCAGACACCGGAGGACACGGGCACACACCCAGGCACTTTATTATAGAGGATGACATAACACAAATCCTTGGAAATAAGGGATGAGCTCCACATAGCTCTATGAGCTCTAACCCTCCTGAATGCACCATGCATGGAGAAGTAAAGGGGGCAGCTGGGCCTATTTTCACTGCTTTTGCCTCCCTCAAAAGCCATTTTTGTTTGTTTATTGAGGTTCAGAAATGGCCCGAGGGTTGCACATCCCTAAGAGACATATTTCTGGAAGCCAAAAAGTACTTTTGGAGGAAGGGGGGGAGCAGTGACAATTGCTCCCCCTACCCCTCCATATGCAGTTGGTTGCACAGCAATCCTTTGGCTTAGCTCTGCAGACACCTTTCTGTGAGGGTACAGTCTTGCTCCACCCTGGTAACACGGCAGAACATGCCAGCCATTGTTTTCAATGGGTGCAGTTAAGCATATGTGCAAGATCTGAACCTTGAATTTTACAAAATTACTTGATTTCCTGCATTACATCCTAGTCTTGATATATTTTACATTCACTCTGCTCCCATCTGCTTAAAGAAGCCCATGAAGTCCCAATGGCTGCATATTCTCTCACCAACACAAGATAAAAGATGTCCCCTTACGTACTTTGCTTCTGTCTAACATGATGGCATTCAGCTCACAATGCAAATGGAGCAGAACTGAAATCCATACAGCTGTAAATGCTGCACACACAGATGGTACATTTGGTATTTACTAACCAGCCTGCAGCTATATTGTTTAATTACAATTAATTATAATCTAAAGAGCTGATTTAGTCATTATCTTTGAGAAATGGACATTATCAACTCCCACCTGCCATTTTCAGTGGAGTAAATACAACAATTGCTCACTAATATACAGAGGGAATGGGAAAGGCCATTTTTACCATTTAGATTAAATTTAAAAAAAGAGTGTTGGTGCTTCGGACAGGCCCTGTAGAGAACAGTTTGCAGCCAGCACTGCAAATGCTTGAGTTTGCCAGAGTGTTGGTCTTTTGGGAACATTCCAGAACAGCAGAGAACCAGTTAATTACTAGCTGGCTGAGGAAAACATTATTGCTTGATTTGCATTGGTTTTGGTTAAGTACAGACTGAGAGCCAGTTCTCATGATCAAACACGTTCTGAACATGAGTTGTCAGGAGTTCAGTGTGGGCTGAAGTGATCATGTGTCTGATCCAGCATGCACAACCCATTTGTAGTTCAACCCAGATTTGGTGAGCCACTGCAAAGCTGCCAGTGCCTGCCTGACCAGTGCTGCCACTGCATCGCACACTGGGCACTTAGTGGAGAATTTCCAGACTGCTTCATCATACTCTGAACTCTGCAGTTTCTATTCCCAATGGACAGGCTGAACCATGTGGATTGGCTTTCTTCTTACCAATTAATGGCTCTTAAAGCTTTTCTTTATAAAGGTCTGATCTACTCTTTCTGCAGCAGTACTAGAATAGACTGTTTGTTGTTGTTATTATTTTACATTTTATATCCCGCTCTTCCTCCAAGGAGCCCAGAGTGGTGTACTACATACTTGGGTTTCTCCTCACAACAACCCTGTGAAGTAGGTTAGGCTGAGAGAGAAGTGACTGGCCCAGAGTCACCCAGCTAGTATCATGGCTGAATGGGGATTTGAACTCGGGTCTCCCCAGATCTAGTCCAGCACTCCAACCACTTCACCATGCTCGTTGCTGTAAACAACTCGTTGTTGTTTGCTTTCTGCCTGAACAAGGTAATGAAACAATGTGATAAAGTCTCTGGGCATGTTCACAGGACTTTAATTTAGAAAAGCAGATGTACTATTCCAACACATCTGTCCAGGGTGGCTCAGCCCACCTTCAGTCCACACATTCTATATGAGGCACTGTGGGACTAGCATGAATGGTACAGTCTGCATGGTGGGTTTTTTAAAATCATTTCCATAACATGTTACTATGCTCACTCAAATCAGTGTCCTATACACATGTTCACCCACAGTTGCATGACTCAAAACATGACTCAAAACATTGCCCATGACTCAAAACACGAGCTCAGGAAATGTATACTTTGAAGTTGAGGGGAATTGCTCAGGATGTTAAGGGCAACCCCTTCCCTACCACAGCCCAGGGGTTTCTCTTTCATAAGGGAAACCAAGGTGATGGTCCCAGGCATGCGTGGACTGCAGGGCAACAAGTGTGGGAACCTTCTTCCCACTATCTGTTCGCAGTTGGTCTGTTGCTGCTTCTCCTCACTTCTGCTGCCGCAGTCCCCTTTCCTTCTTCCCAAGTTGGATTCCACAAGTAGGGAAAGGATGCACCAACACAGGGCTCCTATTCCCAGTAATTCAGCTTAAGGTCATGAGAGGTCTAAGGCCGTTTTGTGTAGAGAAAGCACCCCGGGTGGTGATTCATCTTAAGCTTCAGTGCTCAGGGGAGAGGATGCAGCTTCTGGATTCACATGGATAGAGAGAGAGCCAGGGGATTTGAGTGCAACCACGGGCACTCAGCCAGACAGACACTTCAGGGCAGTAAAAGGCAGAACTGCCACAGCAGTCCCATGGCTGGAGTCACACAAGTACAGGTAGTGACTATAGGTTTTGTTTAAGTAAGAACATAAATATAACCCTGCTGGATCAGGCCTAAGGTCCATCTAGTCCAGCATTCTGTTTCACATAGTGGCCCACCGGATGCTGTGGAGGTGGCCTGTAGCCCTCCGACTAGTAGCCGTTGATAGACCCCCTCCTTTATGAAGTTATCCAAACCCCTCTTAAAGCCATACAGGTTGTTGGCTGTCACCACATCTTGAGGCAGAGAATTCCACAAGTTGATTATGCATCGTGTGAAAAAGTACCTCCATTTGTTGGTCCAAAATTTCCTGGCAATCAATTTCATGGGATGACCCCTGGGTCTAGTGTTATGTGAGAGGGAGAAGAATTTCTCTCTATCCACTTTCTCCACACCATGCATGATTTTATAGACCTCTATCATTTCTCCCCACAGTTAGGTAGAGCATGGGGGCTATAGAGATTGGAAAGCAGGGTTATTATGTGGTTGAAGTTCTATTGAGGTTATCAGGGAAGTGGGTGAAGTTGCTTTTCAGGTGGCTAGTCTGATGGCTGTAGGCTACCTCCAACTTCAGAGGCAAGATGCCTCTAAATGCCAGTTGCAGGGGAGCAACAGCAGGAGAGAGGGTATGCCCTCACCTCTTGCCTTTGGGCTTCCCAGAGGCATCTGGTGGGCCACTGTATGAAACAGGATGCTGGACTAGCTAAGAATTGGGCCTGATCCAGCAGGGCTCTTCTTATGTGGAGTTGGCAGCCCATCAAGGCTCTGATATGCCAAATGTAATTAACTGTCTGGAACTTGCTCAGACTGCCGTGTAGAGTGCAGTTGATCAGTCTTCCAGGACATTCCTTTTGTCCAGAGAGCTCTATTTATTCCACATGGAAATTTAGCCTTTTTTCAGAGGCAAGAATCTGGAGTAGACTCTGCTTTTCTCAGGCATACTGTACAGCCTTTGTTGCAAGACTTACTTGGACCTGCAATGGAGGCTTTCCATCAAGCTTGTGTCTCTGAAGCAGTTTGGCACTTGGTGAATGCTAAATTCCAAATGAAGGGTAAGCTGTCTGCTAACAGTACCATGAGAAAGGATATCTAGCTTTTCAGTGACACTGGCTATAATCACAAGAGTGCAGGAACCTCCTATGTTGTCAGTCCCCATTAGAGTTCTCAAGCCTAATTTTCATTTCCCAGATGAAAACAAGGACACCTTTGTATACTTTAATGCCTCTTTCCTCTCATGAAGGAATGTTACCCAATTCCATGCCCTTCCACTATTACATACTGATCTCCCCACCCCCACCCCCGCTGCACTATGGTTCATTTACTCTGCAGTAGACAGTGCAGGCTTCTGAAATGTTACCAAGGATGTTAACAATTTATCTGGGGCAGGGGGAAGCTTAAAAAGAAATATGTTTGATTCCACAATTGATCTGCTTCTACATAATATTGAACAATTTTGTACTGTTCACTTTATGTTCAGTGTTCACCCCATTTATATGTAATGGAATACATATAAATTGAACTTATAAACTGGGCACTGCAAGACACATTCAGCAACTTAAACATTTACTACCTGGAGAAGCAGGACACCACGTGAACTGACATTTGGTGTCTTTATGTATTCATCTGCAAACATGTGGACTTGAATCAAGATTGGTTTGGTATCCCTACTAGAGAACAAATTTCTAGAGAGAGGCCCAACACCAGCAAAATATTTATTTCACTTATATTCTGCCTTTCTTCCATTGGAATTCAAGGCGTCATTTGTGGTTCCAAGGAATCACTCAACCAGGCACTGACCAGTCTTAGATCTGCTTCGTTTCATCAGCATGGTGGCTGAATTCCTTGGGATCCACTCTACTCATAAAATGACATATCTAGTCATTCATGCTGAAAGGTATGCTCAAAATCATTCCAGAAGATGAACTGGACAAAAGATTTGTCAAAGCAGGTACCGGAAAACAGGGTATATCTCTAATAAATAAGTGCCTACACCTTGTAAATCCTGCTCTTGCACTGTGACCTATCAGCAGCAGCCCACTTTTGTTATTTACCAATACCAAATAACATCAATGAAAGAAAACAATAACTTAAACTCTGTAAAGCAGAGCTCCCGGCAGAATTCCACTAATTTAAGAGTGTGACTATTATCAACTCTTCCATTTTTAAAAATAATAATCTGACAGCATTTGTAGGGGCAGTTGTCAAGGTATCCCACACCTTCCTCCCCTTTTCCTAATACGTTAAAATAACACTGTCTGTAATTATAGTGTCATTTGTTATGCGTGATATAATAGACTGCAAATATAAAAAGCATTATCATTACTTTTGTCCTCTGTTCTTTCAGGACAGAATATTGCATAGTTCTTTACTTTGACATTTATTGCTTTTAGATTGGTAATAGAATGGTTTGTGTTGCTCATTATCTTGAATGATGATAATATTAGTGGTTGGGGAGCCTGTGTTCCCTGTTAAGTAAAGGAAAGGCTTCATGTAATTTAGGAAGGGTTATTACCAGGCAATTACCCACAATACAGTTCAAGTCTAATAAACTTCAGCCATATTTTTAAATGTCACATTTATAGCATGGTTTCTAGGTAACTATACAGAGCAATTTGTATCACTTTTGTTCACCAATACTGACTGTCAAGGTAAGACCTTACTCGGGCTACTTCCTTTGACCCCTACAAGAGTTTGCCATTGACTAAGTTCAAAAAAGAGAGGTGGCAAAGCCCAAATCATCTGTTGAGGTCAGCCCTGCCTCTTAATGATAAGTGTTGACGCCATCTGTCTTTGCTCAATAGTGAAAGACACTGTGTATTATCAGACATTTGTTTTCTTATTATTACTTAGCATTTTTCATGGACTGAGCATTGACATTCATATTGAGCCGAGATATACCAAACCCCACTTAGTTCAAACTCTGAGAATGAACCTTGGGTTTTGATAACTCCAGAATATAATGGAATCTAGCCTATACTATTTCTAATACAGTTATGAAGCTGGTTCACATTAGGGATTTGTGAATTGATTTGTGGCCAAATTGATTTGATTCAAATCTGGTCGATTTGACCTCAGATCAAATCACCCTTGGGGGCACTGACCAGATTCGAGGTAGAATCAAATCACCCTAGATTTGAGCTTGAATTGATTTGGCTATTCGAGTCACCATTTTGTTCCTGCAGTGCCACCCCTCTGAGCTTCTCTGCCACTCTGGTTGGTTTCTTTGCACTATCTCATGATTTGCTAGTGATCTCCCTTGCTTCTTGGTGTGGATTCTCATTTTGAAATAACTTCTTCATAGGGAATACTTATGAATAAGTCATTTCAAACTGAGAATCCACAACACATCCACATTCCTAAATATTCACCCCTTTGCCCAACTCCTTTGGGGGTTGGGTAGTAGTTAGCACCCATGGGGCCCGACCACCCAACCCACCTTGGTGCTCCAGCCCTTTAAAATTAGGCCAAATTGATTAAAATCCAAATTGAATTGAATTGAATTCAAATTGAATCGACCCCAGATCTGAGGCCAGCAGATCTGAGCTCAAATCAAATCAGGCTGTTCCAATTTGAACTCAACTCAACTTGCAAAAATAAATTTGTGCACATCCCTAGTTCACATGGTAAGCTAGCCTATTCTGCAACCAGGGCAGAGATGTGCCAAGAGTGATCCCAACCTGACATCATTGCAGGGCATCCCATTGTGCTGTTAAGATGTCTTGTAACCGCGTGTGAGGGTTGATAATCTGAATTTCTCCTCTGCACCTCTGCAAAATCCTGTGGGACACCCTGCAATGACATCAGGGCAGGTGTACTCTAAGCATGTCCCTGCCCTGAGCATAAAATGAACCAGATCATCAGGAGCGGTTTATTTATGCTCATAAGTGTAATGCCTTTTCTTCATCAAACTCAGAATGTATAAGATCTTTGTTATCTATCTATCTATCTATCTATCTGTCTATCTATCTATCTATCTATCTATCTATCTATCTATCTATCTATCATATTTTTATACTGCCTGATATGTATATCTCTAGGTGGATATCCAAAACCACATGTTTTCCTGTGATGTTGCAACTCTATTGAAGTATGATTTATATATTTATTTGGACATTTGCCCATTTGCCTCCCTCACATATTGAATGCATGAGGATTATCAAGTAAGCAAATGGTAAACAGTTGTGGATTTCACAGAAGTCCTTTAAGCTTTTTTTTACTTACAAAACGTCAAATTGATTTGAGTATATCTTTTAAAGGCCTTCTCTGTATTCTATCAGAAACTCTTGAGACCAGCCAAGAATAGGCTTTTAATCCATGCAAAAAAAATGCTGAATAACAAGGGTGGATACATATATTCTGAAGTGTAAGTGGGACAACATTTTTAAGCTGTTTGATGAGACGAAGTAGGACCACTCCTTCTTTGTACTGACCTTCAAGCAGAACTTCAAAATTGCCCAAATTGGCACCAGTTAGAGACCAGGAACCATTAGGATATATAGACTGGTGTATTCAGTGGCTTCAGTGATGGAGCTCTTTCTCCTGCAGTTTACTAAAGTCAAAACTGGAGTACCTTCTGAAGAATAATGAAAGTTGACAGCTGACAGTTTTTAAAGGGTTATATTTCATACTATAAGCAGCATCCATACAAGTTAGTCATGGCTAAATCAATGAGAAAGGTTAGCCATGACTAACTTAAGTCCTATCAATTTTAGTGGAATTTAATCATGACTAACTTAGTCTGGATTAAGAGGGCCTATATGTTTAAGACTTGTGTTTTAGTTATATAACTAATTTGGTGAGGGTAATACCAAAGGTAAAGTGGTGTATGCAAGAGAGCCAATGTGGTGTACTAGGACCAGGGAGACCCATGTTCAAATCTCCATTCAGCCATCAAACTCACTGGGTGACTGGGCCAGTATTCACTCTGATTTTTTTTTTCATCTGGTGCAGGGTGTTATCAGTATGCTGATGATACCCAAATCTATTTCTCCATGTCAACTTCATCAAGAAATGGCCTAACTTCCCTAAATGCCTGCCTGAAGGCGGTAATGGGCTGAATGAGGGAGAATGAAATGAGGCTGAATCCAAACAAGACAGAGGTACTCATTGTGAGAGGTCAAGACTTAGGAAGTGGTTTAGATCTGCCGGTTCTGGACAGGGTTGTACTCCCTTGGAAGGAGCAGATGCATAGTCTGGGAGTACTTCTAGAACCAAACCTCTCCCTGATTTCTCAGGTTGAGGCAGTGGCCAGGAGCTGATAGCTTTCTATCAGCTTCAGCTGATTCGCCAGCAACGTCAATCTCTGGAAATAAATGAGCTTAAAACAGTGGTGCATATGCTGGTAACTTCCAGACTCGATTAGTGCAATGCACTCTACGTTGTGCTGCCTTTGTCTGTAGTTCGAAAACTGCAGTTCGTACAGAATGCAGCAGCCAGGTTGGTCTCTGGGGTTTCCCGAAGAGATCATATTACACTCATTTTAAAATAATTATACTGGCTGCCAATATGTTTCCGGGTGAAATACAAAGTTTTGGTTATTACTTGTAAAGCCCTAAATGGCTTGGGTCCAAGGTATTTAAGCAAACACCTTTCTCTTCATCAACCTCACTGGCTATTAAGGTCATCTAGAAAGGTCCGGTTGTGGTTGCCACCAGCTTGGTTGGTGGTGACTCAAAGCCAGGCCTTTTCTAGAGTTGCTCTGGGATGCTGGAAAGCACTTCTGAACAAAATTAGAGTTTCCCTTTCTCTGAATGTTATTAAGAAGGACCTAAAGACATACCTGTTTAGTCAGGCTTTTAGTTTATAGTTTTAAAGCTTTGGATTTAGAGATTTTATTGTGTTTTAAATTATTTTAATTATGTTAATGTTTTAAGTGGTTTTATATTGTGAACCACCCAGGCACTTTTTTGAATGGGGCAGTATATAGATGTACTAAAATAAAACAAATCTGTTTACGGAATGAGTTTTGTTCTGGGCAGCAGTATCAAGGCATTCAGCGTGGAGCCTTCCTGATTCAACCTGAGCAGGATCTAAAATTAACTGAGCGGACATTAAAAAAAAACTTGTGATTGCACACACATGCACATGCCTTAGAGGGAATACTGGAATGGGCCAGTCATTTATCTGTCAGCCTAAGCTTGTAATGAGGTTAAACATAACCATGTGCACTGTTCTGCATTCTTTGGAGGAATAAGATGTAAAATAAATAAATAAATAAATAAATAAAGTGAAGTCCTACCTCCATGGCTTAGTCTAACAGTTTGTTATAATTCCATTAACACTGTAGAGAACTGAACAAATCAATGTGCATCCATTCACTGGATGCAAGTGGGCTCAAAATAACTGGGGAACCCTCCCCTCAGTTCCCTTTGTTCTTAATCACACAGCTACTATGTTTCTGAGGATCCAAGCTATTTTATCGGTATAGATAATGGTCTTATGATAGTGACCAGTGTTCCATCTAGCAGGATTCCCAGATGTTGACTACAATTCCCATAATCCCCAAGCAAAAGCCATTGCAGCTGGGGATTCTGGGAGTTGTAGTCAAGAACATCTGAGAATCTCTGTTAGAGGGAACACTGGTAGTGATATAGCCATATTAACAAAGCTAAGCCGGTCTAGGTCTGGTTGGTATCTGGATAGGAGAGCCCCTGGGAATCCCTTGTACATTGCCTTGAAGTATATGACTAAAAGGCAGCATGTACATGTAATACATAAATATACTAATCCATGTGACCATTTTTCTAATTGTATTAGAAGCCTAAGCTGCCTAAAATATCCCATGGTCTAAATCCAAGAATACTACCAAGTTCTGAAAACTTATTGAAAATTCATAGAAATTCTTCTGGGAGGGAGCTCAGTTTCTTTCAATCCGAGTTTCAGCAAGACTCACGTTTAGAGCAATTGAAAAGACTTTTGAGGCTTCAAAATTCTATTTGAATTTTGCGGCTCTAGCCATTTCCAACAGTGGTGTGAGCATGTATACATGTTATATATGTGCAACATAAAATTTGAAATTGATGTTCCCCTTTCTATTTGGTACTCTGATTTGCCTGCAAGCCATTTATGTTCAATTTATGTTCATCACTTCAGTTCTTTTGCTGCAGTGTTTTCAATGCAATGTGTCTCTTTGGTGCCATGTAATAGCGACTGAAGTCATTTTCCTCCCATGAATCCTGGTAGATTAGTTTTTGTAATTTGCACACATCCACATATCCAATTTCCACCAATTTTCATAGGCAATTTTCTCTTTAGACTTTGTCATTTATGTTTTTAAACTGGAGGAATGTTCATGTTTTAAAGCTATTTGTAAAGTTCATGATGTAATCGGCATTATTCTATTTTCTCTGTAATGCAGTCCTGTGAGATGATGGGAAAATCTTAAATCCCCTAAATACTGCAGTACATTTACAGACACAATGTTTCAAGAAGAAGAAAACATTTATCATAATTTTATCACACTTTTCAGCCAAAAGTGGCTCCTCATATTAAAAAGTAGGTTTTGACATGTATGTGCTCTAATTCTAAAAATCAGGAAAAGACTATTATGGATCTTTGGCATAAGTAGCTTTGATATTTGCAAGCACTTATGTCCCATCCTAATCCTAAAGGTTATGGTTTAAGCATAGCAGATTGAATGGCAGAATCCTAGCACAGCTTTGAGGACATGTCAGAGTCACCTTACACCTATGCTAAAGCAACAGTGGTCAAGAAGTCCAAGTCAGAGAGAAAGGAGGTGGTTCAGAAACCATAATGACATTCTTGAGTGCTATTTGAGCTTCTCATGGACTGCTTTTCTGCTTCAAGCTGTTTTCACAAGCCCACCATCAGATGAAAACTGAGGGAGAAATTCATGTTCTGTTGATTCTCCCACTTCAGCCATGATTATGAGTATCAAGTTGCAGAGTGCTGAGTCCAGGATTGTCAAATGACGAGTCCAAATCTAATATCTCCAGGATGTTTCACTGCAACATTTCAGTGATTTTTATGGGATTACTCACACATTTTAAGTACACTGCTGGGTTGTAGAAGAGTGTTCAGGATTTTGCATGATTGAACCTGAAGTAGATTTCCAAGACTAGTTGTAAATAAGTGCAATTATACACTAAAACTCACATACTGAGTAATGTAGCACATGTCTATGAATGTTTTATGTGCACAACAGGGGAGGGGCAATTTTCACCAATCCCTGCTTTCCTCTGCTGCCCCCAGTGCCCCCTGAAAATATGTCCCTAAATGTTCCCCAACTCCCCAGTACATATTTGGGGGTGGAGGCACTGGTGCTGGGATATGCTACATACATTATTTCTGTTATTGATCTAAACATGCTTGTATATATTTGAATGTGTCTGTGTCCTGAATTGGGGGTGGAGTCACTGTTTATTCATTCATTCATTCATTCATTCAATTTCTATACCGCCCTCCAAGATAGGGCTGAGAGAGATTCCTGCCTGCAACCTTGGAGAAGCCACTGCCAGTCTGTGAAGACAATACTGAGCTAGTTAGACCAATGGTCTGACTCAGTATATGGCAGCTTCCTATGTTCCTATGTTCCAAAAATGGCTCAGGGCAGTTTACATAGAAAAATAATAAATAAATAAAAATGGATCCCTGTCCCCAAAGGGCTAACAGTCTAAAAAGAAACATAAGATAGACAGCAGCATCAGTCACTGGACATACTGTGCTGGGGGTGGATAGGGCCAGTTACTCTCCTCCTGCTCAATAAAGAGAATCACCACAGTAAAAGGTGCCTCTTTGCCAAGTTAGCAGGGGTTTGTTTGTCTCCTCCTCATTTGTTGCCTTGAATTCAAACTGAGAGGTTCTCCCTCTCTCTGCATAAGAGATGGTTAGCCTGCTTAATGTTTTCTTAGCCTGTGTTTAGTAAGAAATACATATCAAACTCCTGTTACACAGTTAAAAATTGCTTTCTGATAAGTACTTATAAATGTTAAGTAATTTCTTTGCACCAATTGGGACAGCAGAGAGTGAGGTGAAAACTCAACTCGCCTATGACACATGCAAAACATGTTTAGATGTGCATGGTGTTAGTCCGTGAGCCTAAATGTTGAGCAAAGTAATAATTTGCATTAACATTTTAGTTCATGAATGGATCCATGATATGTTTCAACTAAATGCTTAAACTGTGGTGCATTATGCTCTTATTATCCAAATCTTTTTATACTTGATGAGGCAGTTGCCACTAAGACAGCTATAAAAAATGGCCCTTTTATGTTTTCCGACTATTTTTTATTCAGAGAAAATGGCTATAAAGCACTTGTATGGAAGTGCTCCTATTAGTGCATTATTCTTTTAAAATGCTTAGGAAGAGTTAAGTGATGATCTGGTATTGTTTCCTTCCAATGAGCAATTGGAGAGGGTGCTAATGACTGTAGTTGCTGCTTGCTGACTTCACAGTAAGCAGTACTACTGGGAATTGGCATAATGCAGGGCTCCAAGACCTTTCCTTTTTGTAATTATTCTCTTTGAAAAGCTATTCACAAAATACAAAACCAAAATCATCTTTGGTGACCTTTGGCACTCCCTCTTATGCTTTTGAAGGATTAAACTTCTCCTTTGTTTTCTTGACATTCAGCAAGTAGAACGTGACCTTTGAGCTGTTATCTAGCTTGCAGGAACATACCCAGCAAATGAGGATGCAAAACCAGCTTCACTTTCACCAACAGTGGATACGGGCAAACAAGTATATGCATATGCAGCAGTAATAACTGTCCACATACCCCATTTTCCTTTGCAAATTAAAAGAAGTTTTCATCTATACCTCACATGTGGCATATGAACACTGAAAACATGTGCATATACTTGCTGATATGTGGTACCTGAAGGGCATTGCAATGTGAAAATGAAGACGGCATTCTAGTTTTGCAAAACTGTATTCTTGTGTGCTCGTCTAAAATGCCTATGAAACAATCCACTTCTCAAAGTGCTGTGTAGAAGGTGTTAGTTTAACAAGTATGGGTAGACAGCCTAGAAAACATTTCATGTGAGTAAATCCACTTTCTAAAAATTACCCTAGACTGAAGCATTGGTGGCTTTCTTTCTTCCAGCACTAAGGAATTACCAAAATAGCAAAAGTAGGGAAGCATCCTGGAAAAAGTAAATCAGTATATGCCTAAACTGAACACGACTTACGATCCATGAATTGACTGTGAAAATGCACATTAAATATGATGTTACACAATTCAAGCATCAGCACCATATGATCAGTTGGCAGTACAAGGCCCTTGGACTCTTTTGTGCAGCATATTATTAATTTCTTGTTTACACAGTCAGACCGGTGTTATTGACTGGTTTGTTTTATCCAGACATCGAGTCCTTTCCAAGGACCTGGGATGGCTGAATTTTATCATCAATACTGTTGGTTATTATAGATATTGTTGCAGAATATAGGCTGTTCCCAGTAAAGTTGCTTTTTGTAATTGGCTGGTGGTGATTTCTGGGCCCCTATGTTGTTGAGGTTATCTTCAAGTTGTTTTGGAATTGCACTTAGGGCGCCAATTACCACTGGGATTATTTTGGTCTTCTTCTGCCACAGCCTTTCCATTTCAATTTGTAGATCTTTGTTTTTTGTGATTTTTTCTATTTCTTTTTCTTCTGTTCTGCTATCCCCTGGTATTGCTATGTCAATTATTTTAACTTGTTTTTCTTTCTTCTCGACTACAGTTATAAGTGGTGTATTGTGTGGCAGATGTTTGTCTGTTTGTAGTCAGAAGTCCCATAATATTTGTGCATCTTCATTTTCTACAACTTTTTCAATTTTATGGTCCCACCAATTCTTGGCTACAGGTAGCTTGTATTTTTTGCAGATGTTCCAGTGTATCATCCCTGCTACTTTGTCATGCCTTTGTTTGTAGTCAGTCTGTGCAATCTTTTTACAACAGCTGATTAGGTGGTCCACAGTTTCATCTGCTTCTTTACAAAGGCGGCACTTGCTGTTTGTTGTTGATTTTTCTACTTTTGCTCTTATTGCATTTGTTCTTAGTGCTTCTTCTTGTGCAGCCAGTATTAATGCCTCAGTTGCTTTCTTCAATTTGCCATTCTTAAGCCATTGCCAGGTCTTGGTGATGTCTGATTTTCCACTTATATTGTGCAAATATTGATCATGCAGTGGCTTATTTCTCCATTTTTCTGCTCAGTTCTTGACTTGTTCTTTCTTGTAGGCCTGCTTTGTTTCATTGGTGTTGAATAGTTTCTCGTTATTGACCATTTTAAGTGCATCTTCTTCACTGTCCTTGATATATTCTTCAAGGCCTCTTTTCTCCTCCTCTACTGTTTGATGGACTTGCAGCATTCCTCTTCCACCTGAGTTGCGAGGGAGGTATAGCCTATCGACATCACTGCAGGGGTGCAGAGCGTGATTGATGGTCATTATTTTCCTGGTCTTATGATCTAGTGTCTCTAGCTATTTATTAATTTATTTAATTTATTATAATTAATTAATTAATAATTTGATGGGATCAATACAATCCAGTCAGCATGCTTCTAGCCTTCTTTAGTACAGCTTTAATAGCCCTGATGGGTGATTTTAGTTATTTTTTTCAAATGGGATTGATAAGAGGTAATATACCCATGTTAATCTTGTTGGACCTTTTAGAGGTTTTTGACACTGAAGCCCACACCACTCATACAAATTGTTTCTATCTGGGCATGGAGACTGAGAGATTCATCTTTGGGTCAAACTCTACCTAATGTTAATAATGGGCTGGTTTGAATGATACAGTGCTCACCCACATGATTAGGAAGAGGATGCACCGAGAGCACAAGCAGTGGGACAGCCATGAAAGATGTCATGATGCCATCCCAGCATATCTCTTTATCATGTGTGGCAGGGGTCTTCATCTGAATGGCCCCTTATACATGTTCCAAAGACTTCTTTAAACATGTATTTGGAGCACATAAATGAGGCCATTCAGATGAACAGCAACAAAGGAACATACTGGGAGGGCAGCAGGACACCCACAGAGGATATTCCTGACCAGATGCACTCTTGGTACATTGTCTTCCTAATCACCAGGAATGGTATCATCCCATTCCTTTTGTCTTTGTAAACCAGGAATGGTATCATCTCATTCCTATTGTCTTCCTAATCACCAGGAATGATATCATCCCAACTGCCCAATGTTGTTTAGCCTTATATATTTGTTATTTCTTTGTTAAATAATAGCCATGAGGAGAAGCAATCAGGACCAGGACTATGGCAGGAGTGGAGGGATGTTTTATCAATTCCTCTGCCCTGATCACAGTCTGGAATGAGCCTTCTCCCACAGCTGCTATTTGCCTCAGTCAGAAATGGGCGATTCCTTCCTCAGGTGAAAGGTATCACCCATCCATCCATTAATTCATAAGAATAAATCATCATTATTTATTAATATAAAATATTAAATTATTATTGCAGTTGCTTTATTTATTTATTATTACAAGTTATGTTAGATTACATTCTGTAGTAGCCACAGGAGCTGCCCATCTATATCAGGACTGCAGCGGAGGGAAAGGGATAAAACTTCTCTCCACCCCTGCTGTGATAGCAGTCATGATTGAGGGGGCCCTTATCGGCCATTTATCAAGAAGAAACAAACACACCACACTCAATGATGTGTTTAAAGTTATATCTAGGTTTTCCCTTTGTGGTCATATTTTTGGCAGAATATGAATATTGGTGATGGTAATCTGGCCCTATGGCAGCTGGTATGAAGTGCTGACTGGACTAAACTGGAAGATAGACAGTGTTATGTGACCCAGCTGATCTTTGATCTCTTTGATCTCTTAGTAGACCATGGATCATGGTCTCCTTCTGGTTTATCTGTTTAAGTAAACCAGAAGCTGAAGAGCACCATTCTGCAGTGCTTCTTCCCACTCCTACCCAGCAGGTACATAAGAACAGTCCTGCTGGATCAGGCCCAAAGCCTATCTAGTCCAGCATCCTGTTTCACACAGCGGCCCACCAGATTCCTCTGGGGAGCCCACAGGCAAAAGCTGAGGACATGTCCTCTCTCCTGCTGTTGCTCCCCTACAACTGGTATTGAGAGGCATCTTGCCTCTCAAGCTGAAGGTAGCCCACGCCTAGCCATTGTCCTCCAGTAATTTGTCTACTCTGTCCTCCATGAATTTGTCTAAGCCCCTTTTAAAGCCATCCAAGCTGCTGGTCATCACCACATCCCATGGCAAAGAATTCCATAGATTAATTATGTGCTATGTGAACAAGTACTTCCTCTTGTTGGTACTAAATTTTCCGAACTTCAGTTTCATGGGATGACCCCTGGTTTTAGTGTTGTGAGAAAGGAAGGAAAATTTCTCTCTGTCCACTCTCTGCACTCCATGCATAATTTTATGCACCTCGATCATGTCTCCCCTTAGTCACCTCTTTTCCAAAGTAAAGATCCCCAGATGCTGTAGTCTAGCCTCATAAGGAAGGTCCATTATGAGGCCCCTGGTCATCTTGGTTTGTAGTCCAGGCCCCTGATCATCTTGGTTGTCCTCTTCTGTAGCTTTTCCAGTTCTACAATATTCTTATTAAGATACGGTGATGCAATACTCCAGATGTGGCCACACCATAAATTTGTACAAGGGCATTATAATATTAGCATTTTTATTTTCAATCCCCTTCCTAATAATCCATAGCATGGAATTAGCCTTTTTCACAGCTGCCATACACTGAGTCAACACTTTCAATGAGCTGTCCAACACAACCCCTGATGACCTTCCTTTCCCCAGGAAGCACTCTGTGCCACCCCAAAAAATGTCCCTGAGGGTTGCACATTTTTGCAGGTGACATAGAGGTAACAGAAGTGGAGGTCATCAAAAATTGCCCCATCCCCAGTGTGCTGGAGCAGTTAGTTTGGAAGTGCTAGTCTGCTCCTCTCACTGCAGTGCTGCTTCTTTGCTCTGAATGTAAGCCAATATTCTAATCTAGATGCTACTAATATATATGTGACAACTGTAGGTCATTGTTAGGGGTGTGTCCGAACCGGTCTGGAGGCCATTCTAATGGCCTCCGAACTGCCGGACCGGTTCGGACTGGGCCGGTCCGGGTCCGGGTGGGGGGGTCTCACTTTAAGGGCGGGAGGGCTTGCTTACCCCTCCCGCCTCTTTGCCCCCGTCAGAGGCCGTAATCTATGGTAAAATTGGGGCGCTGGAAACCAGCCGCCCCAGCCGCCGCCGCTTCCGCCCCCCCCCGTGAGCAGATTAGAGAAGGAAAGGCTACTGCCGCCCTGCCGCCCTCCCGCCCCGCCACCCCCCCCCACGAGTGCTCACTGTCATGTCCCCTAGCTCTGACAGCGAGGAAGAAAGGGAAGCTGTCGGCATTTCAGCCGAGTCTGGAATGTCTGAAGGGCAGAGCCCGACTGCAGTGGAATTAGCTGATGGTTCAGAACAGACTCAACAGCCTGAACCAGCAGAAAATGTCAGCGACCAATCGGGGGATGATTTAGGCATTGGAGCTCCACTGACGCCACAGCAACGCAGGTGTTTCAAACGCAGGTCACAACTGGAGGCGGTGCGGAGGAGCAAGCGCCTGTTATCGAAGGCTGACAAGCCGTAAATCCTGACACCTGGGAGCTTTCGACTGGCTCCATAAATTGGAGCCTCTGACTCCCACTCATTGCTGAGTTTCAACAATTGTCATTCACCCACAGCAAGCAGCCGAGCCGTGTACTTCGCTGGCCTTGGGCCAGACCTTGACACTCACCAAGTTTAAAGAAATTAGAGAGGAGCTCGTGAACAGAGCTCCTCTCTTATCAAAGCCTCCGGCCCAACTGGGGCTTTGGGCGCGCGCGCACGCGCACACGCGCTAGAGCTCTTTATCCGCTAGAGCTTTTGCCGGAGGCCCGGTCTGCCCGGCTTCTTCCCGGCGGGTAGACCGGGCCTCCGGCAAAAGCTCTAGCGGATAAAGAGCTCTAGTGCGCGTGCGCACGCGCCCAAAGCCCCAGTTGGGCCGGAGGCTTCGATAAGAGAGGAGCTCTGTTCGCGAGCTCCTCTCTAATTTCTTTAAACTTGGTGAGCACTCGTGGGGGGGGGTGGCGGGTGGCGGGGCGGGAGGGCGGGAGGGCGGCAGTAGCCTTTCCTTCTCTAATCTGCTCACGGGGGGGGGGCGGCGGAAGCGGCGGCGGCTGGGGCGGCTGGTTTCCAGCGCCCCAATTTTACCATAGATTACGGCCACTGGCGGGGGCAAAGAGGCGGGAGGGGTAAACAAGCCCTCCCCGCCCTAAAATGCAGGCCCCCCTTCGGTGCTGGTCCGGACTGCTCCGGACCATGCACATCCCTAGTCATTGTTTCCCAGGAGTGGATGGAGATGGTCCATCAACCAAAGCTAGTGATAAGCCCTCCTCTTACTTTCACCAGCTCATCACCCAGAAGCAATCTGGGTCCAGGAGCACCTCCAAAGTCAGACCTACACCTTGATGGAGGTGGAGTGCAATGTCTGAACAGGCAATACCAACCCAAAGTCACCAAGTCCTCCCACCATTGATTATCTCCAACTTTCCTAGATTAAGTTCCTAGATTAAGTTCCAGTCTGTTCACCATCATCCAGTATCCCTGTTCCCATGCATAAATTAACATGTGAGTGACTTGCCTGAATCAGATGGGAAGGAAAAGTAGAACTGTTAGCATACCATATCTCAGAACTCTTAACAACCTCATTCAGCAGTTCCTTGTAGATGCTCATAGCATAGACAGTAAGATGAAGCCTTGTAGCTGCCATGAAATAGAGAAGAAACCATTTAGCACCACCTTCTGGAATCAATGAAAACCTAGATATAGTTGGTGTAACGGAAACCTGGTGAAACAATGAGAACCAGTGGGACACTGTTACCCCTGGATATAAACTCTACAGAAGAGACAGGGAGGGGAGGATTTGGGTGGGGGGGGGAGTAGCACTGTATTTAAGAAGGAATAGATTCCAACAAGCTAGAAAACCTAGGTGGACAGGAGTCCTCCACAGATTCATTATGGGTGACAATATGAGGACTGAAATGAAATATGTCACTAGGGACGTGCTATCGCCCTCCAGATCAAAACACTGAGAGTAACCTGTAGTTGGAAGCAAATGAGAGAGGTGTCAAAGAGAGACAGGGCAATAATAATGTGTGACTTCAACTACCCACACATAGACTAGGTAAATTCACATTTAGGTAATAAAAGAGAGGCCAGATTTCTAGAAATGCTAAGTGACTGTACCTTAGACCAGTTAGTCATAGAACCAACCAGAGAGAGATTGACTTTGGACTTAATCCTGAGTGGTGCCTAGGACCTGGTGTGAGATGTCAGAGTTTATTTTATTTATTAAAACATTTTTATACCACCCAAAACTTACATCTCTGGGAGGTTTACAACAGAGTTGCAGAACAATTGCGTAGCAGTGACCATAGTGTGATCCAATTCATCTTATATGCAAGTGAAGATTTATCAAGGAAGTCCAACACAGACGTTGGACTTCAGAAGAGAAAACTTCTGAAAAATGAGAGGACTAGTAAAAAGGAAGTTGAAAGGGAAATTCGGGAGGGTCAAATCACTCCCAAAAGCATGGAAGTTATTTAAAACCACAATACTAAAAGCCCAGATGGAATGTATACCAAGAAGAACGAAAGGTACCACCAAGTTCAGGAGGACACCAGCATGACTAACAAGTAGGGCCAGGGAAGCTATAAGAGGAAAGAAGACTTCCTTCAGAAAATGGACGTTCTGCCCAAATGAAGAGAACAGGAAGGAACATAAACTCTGGCAAAAGAAATGCAAGGAGACAATAAGGGATACAAAAAGAGAGTTTAAAGGACATATAGCTAGAAGTGTCAAGGGGAATAACAAAATCTTCTTTGAATACATCAGAAGTAGAAAACCTGCCTGGGAGGCAGAGGGCATGAAAGTGATTATTAAGGAAAATAAGGAGATTACAGAGAAGCTGGATGAGTTCTTTGCATCTGTCTTCACGGAAAAGGATGCTGACCATATACTCTCTCTGGAATTGAACTTCTCAGGTTTAGAGGCTGAAGAACTGAGCCAATTTGAGGTGACAAGGGAAAATGTTCTAAACTGTCTTGAAAAACTAAGTATTAACAAATTGCCAGGGCCAGATGGTATCCACCCAAGAGTTCTGAAGGAACTCAAATGAGAAATTGCTGATATCCTAGCAAAAGTATTTAACTTGTCCCTACAATCAGGCTGTTTACCAGAGGACTGGAAAGTAGCCAGTGTAACCCCGATATTCAAAAAGAGATCCAGAGAGGATCTGGGAAATTAGAGGCCAGTCAGCTTAACTTTGGTGCTGGGTAAATTGATTTAGAGCAAACTTAAGGACAACATTGTTAAACATATAAAAGAAAAGGACTTGCTGATGTAAGGGAAAGTCTTGCCGCACTAACCTTTTGGAGTTCTTTGAGATTGTCAACAGGCATATGGATAAAGGTGATCCGGATGACATAATATACATGGACTTCCAAAAAGCTTTTGATAAGGTTCCCCACCAAAGGCTCTCGAGTAAACTTAGCAGTCATGGGATAAGGGGACAGGTCCATGTGTGGATTGCTAACTGGCTGAAGGGCAAGAAACAAAGGGTAGGAATAAATGGACAGTTTCACAAAGGAGGGACGTGCCCCACCCCCCGGAATCGGTACTGGGAGCAGTGCTCTTTAACTTGTTCATAAATGATCCAAGAGTTGGGGTAAGCAGTGAAGTGGCCAGATTTGCAGATGACACTAAACTATTTAGGGTAGTTAAATCTACAACAGATTATGAGGTGCTCCAAACTGGGGAAGTAGGCAACAAAGTGGCAAATGCCGTTCAATGTAATCAAGTGTAAAGTGTTGCATATTGTGACCAAAAAAAACCCCAACTTCACATATATGCTGATGGGATCTGAGCTGTCAGTGACTGACTTATGGTTGAGGTGAGATGTGAGGGACTTTCTATTTCGCAGTTCATAATCTTATCTGCTATGCTGTGTTAGCACTGGAAGGCCCTTCTGTTCTTTTGCTCTCTCTTTCTCTTGGAACATGACCTAAACCATTGTAAGTGTCTTCCATGTTGTTATACTTCATCAAGTGCTGTTAAGAAGTCTAAGTCAACCCAAGAGATTTAGTATTCACACTGCACTAAACAGATCCTGTAAAAAATAATGGGAGTATAGTCCTTAATTATAGGGTTTCACAACTAATGTATAACTGAAGAGCTACAAACTTTACAAACTTTTGTTCAGGCTTATTTGAAGAATTAGAATACAGTACATCAAATAAAGTCCCTCAGGGGTAGATATGTTTTCATCCTCAGCAGGTATGAAAATCTTCTAAAGAGGTTTTCCCAATGAATTGAAATATTTCTGTCTCCAATCAGCCTTGAAAATGGTTCCCTCAGGAATATAAACCACTGTGCCACAGCAAGACTCCCATCTGGGGCCTATTATAGCAGGGGCACATTACGTATCACTTACTTGTCTGCGAATTTTGTAGCTCTCTGCTTGCGCTCTCTCTTATTGAAAGATTTACTGTCTAGTCTCAACCTTTGGCTAGGGCTATTCTTCTCTGCCAAGGTTTCTCCCAGATTACTCACTACTGTTGACTAAAAACCAGCTTGGAAAAGAGACATACAATATAATTTTGCACAGATAATTTCTTTTTTCCTTCGTCTTTTCATAAAGACAAATGAAATTTAAAAATACTAACTGATTGTATAGGTCAGGATTGATGTGGTAACAAAATAGTGTAAAATATGACAAATGTGAAACTGATGTGTCTAATTGCCATACGCTGAAAAGGATGCAGACATCAGTGTTTCGAGACATATTTTGAGGACATGCATCTATGGAATCTTTAGACCAAGAGCTAACCTATGCATTGGATTGGTATTATACCACAAATGGAGAAGAGACAGGCTTCTAACAAACAATAGTATTTTAAAATTAATGAATATTCTTATTGGTTTACAGAAAGCAAAAGTTAAAGAACAGAAGTTAGCCCCCTGCTAACTTGGCAAAGAGGCACCTTTTAATGTGGTGATTCTCTTTATTCAGTAGGGGGAGAGTAACTGGCCCTATCTACCCCCAGCACAGTACCTCCAGTGACTGTTGCTGGTGTCTATCTGATGTTGCTTTTTAGATTGTGAGCCCTTTGGGGACAGGGATCCATCTTATTTGTTTATTATTTCTCTGTGTAAACCGCACTGAGCCATTTTTGGAAGGGTGGTATAGAAATCAAATTAATAATAATAATAATAATTTTTAAAAAACAATAAAGCATTAAAATCAATTGTCAATAGAACATCGAAGAAAGTATGATACACCTTAGATCATAGGTTTTCAGGAACAGAACTCCTAGAATAGTTTGAGATGTCAGCTAAATCTATTAATCCAGAGGGGAACCATAGATAAAAGAAAATCAAAGAGGGAGCAGCTTGAATGGCTGGGGAAAGTTCAGAGAACAATAAGGAGTGTATGCATAGAGCCACAGTATTAGCTGTGAATCAGTGACTGAGACTAAACAAGCAGGAGGAATATGAATATGACAAATATTTATATACCACTTTTCAGCAAAAGTTCCCAAAGCAGTTTGCATAGATATAAATTAATATATAAAATGCCTCCCTGTCCCAAAGGGTTCACGATCTAAAAGGAAACATAAGGTAAACACCAGCAACAGCCACTGGAGGGATGCTGTCTTGGAGATGGATAGGGCCAGTTGCTCTCCCCCTACTAAGTAAAGGAATAGGCAACAGAGGGAACTTGGAAAGCTGAATAAGGTTCTACTTAACCAGGATGGGTTACCTGAACAATAGAGAAATGGCTTGAGGTTGTGGGCATGAGAAGGATCGGGTGGGTTAGGAGGGTCCAAGAGCGATGTTTTCCTCAATTAGGAAGCTTGCTGTTTGAGAGGAAAGAAGGAACTTTTAGAGCAAGTCATTAAGATCAGGGGATAGAGAGTGAAAGGGAGCTATGGAAAACCTTGAGTATTGGTGGTCCTGCACAACTGAATGTTGCCTATTCATGAGCAAGTGGGATCTGCTGTGCAATTGGCTGGCCTGGTGCTTTTGGCATATTCAACACAAAATCCCAGTCCCAGCCCTATCTCCAACAGAAAAGCTATATTTGGGTTGAGCCTCATGTCGCCAATAGTAAGTTGGGACACAGGGCACCCCCAGGCGGCATATGCTAAATCAGGGTGGAGAGCAGCAGGGCGCCACTGAGCTAACGTGCAAAAGAGCCTTTTCAGTGCTGACTCCTAAAGAACAAGGGAGACTAAAGTGTGAAGAAGCAGTTCAGCTTGGACTGCTGAATCTTTATTATACTGAAATAACAAGGCACATGCTGAGATTCAGCTCTTGTGGGCATGGGATTGCAGGGATAAGGGAGAGGAGGCAAGGGAGAGGAAGAAGAGATAAGGGAGAGGAAGCAAACAGTTTGGGTTAAAAGAAGAGAACACTTGGCTGGAGCAATAATTCATGGATTCCAGTGGAGGAGTTACCTTTCCAGTTCTTCATAGAGAATTGGATAGACAGAGAATTGGATAGACAGAGATAGACAGGGACTCAGGCCCTGAAGAGCCCCTGGGAGAAAGGTGTTCTTTCTTTCTGATACCAGTGAATGGCTGTACTCTGGATGGCTGATCAATCCTAAACTGGATCTTGTTCAGCAAATACATTTGATAAAGAATGAATAGTGCTTACACAAGGAGATCTGTTGAGATGGATGTAGCAATATGGGAGATAGATGTAACAAAGCAGGTGATGGGTGTAACCAGGGCTGCAGAGAGCGGGTTTGGGCTCCAGTGGAAAAAATGGGGGTGGGGGTCACGAGGCCGCCATGCTGTGAGTCCCCCCTCCATTGATGCTGCCACAACCAGGCTACTTCCGTGATGCAACGCCAATGCCACAAGGCCAAACCGACAGTCTTTAAAATAATTCTAGCCACCATGTGTGCAGGGTGGAGGTGTATGAGCCAAGCACCCCCCTGTGGCAAGTGGGTGTGGGGTGGTGGCAGGAGGCAAGACAAAAACATATGCAACATAGTCAAAGCCCAGAGCCCTTTCTGGACCACCGGGCCCTGGTAATTTGTACCAGCTTCTTTCCCCGCCCCCCAATCAGCCCTAACAATGGGAGTTTTTGCCTTTTGTTCTCTGCTGGAGTCTATGATTAGATTATTCCCTCTAAGTGGTAGGACCTCGCTTTGTTTTGAGATTCATTTTTCAGATTAGGAAAGCATATGCCCATCCACCAATCCTGTGAAATTCTTGTTTTTCCTTAAATAAATTGGCCACAAGACTATCTTCTGAGCTGACAATCCAACCTTATTTTGAGTTTCGTGTCTAGGAAGTTTCTGAAGCAAATTAGTTTTATGGATGGTGGGAACTTCCTATCTCGGGGCAGGGTCCTTGCTTGGAATTCAGAAACACCTAAAGGAAAGAATTCTCCCTTTACCTACTTAGGCATGGCAGGGTAGCTTTCCAGGAACCTTTTAGTAGGATTGAGTCATACCTTCACATGTTCTCCTGTGCCAAAATATCAGAAACCATTACATTCTTTATCCTTTTTTATATTAACATTTTATTAAATTTCCAGTGAGATTACATGATTTCACTACTACAGAAATCCCCATTTGTCAGCCCTTCCTTTGCCTTCTTCTCTGAGCTGGTCTTGTAGTAGTGAGCATGAATTATAACCTTTGTTAAGCAGGAATCAGCCTGGTTTGCATTTGAATGGGAGACTTTATGTATGAGCACTGTAAGATATTCCCCTTATGGGATGGGGCCACTCTGGGAAGAGCATCTGCATGCTTGCATGCAGAAGGTTCCAAGTGCCCTCCCGGGCATCTCCAAGACAGGGCTGGGAGAGACTCCTGCCTGCAACCTTGGAGAAGCCACTGCCAGTCTGTGTAAACAATACTGAGCTAGATGGACCAATGGTCTGACTCAATATAAGGCAGCATCCTATGCTCCCTCCTCTATCTTCTGATGTTCCTGAGAAGAAAAGCCTTAGTGCAGTTATGCTAGAAAAGGAGCATATCTTTCATCCACTGCAACAGCAATAACCCTACCTTTTTCAGATTGCTTCAGAAGAGTCACCTTGAAGCAAGAATTGTTCTGCCGTAGACTGTCATAATTTTTTAATGAAATTTATAGCTCTGTGGAAAGAACTGTATGGCAAGACAAACCCTGATCTTCTGACCGGGTATTATTATCTGATCTGTTCCAGAATTTGATCAGGGGACAGATGCTTCAGGGAAAGGCTTACTCTTTTCTCTTCTGCATGGCTGAGACAGCCAGGAACAGCAGTGCTCCATTAGTCTTCTCATCCTGTGAGGATTCTGTCTTTGAGCCATCTGACTGTGGGAATAACTGTGTGACAGAAGGGGTGCTGTTCTGAGCTGGACATGTTTAGCTGCTCCAGACTGAGCTAAGACAAATATGTTTCAGGGGAAGGCTTGCTGTTTGCCACATAGCTGACACAAAGACATTCAAACCCACCACTGACATTGGTGAGGGAAGAGGGCAAAGAAGTCCCTTCCTGAGATAATTCAAACTTCCATAAAATCCAGAGTGGACCTCAAGTGAAGGGAGAAGGTCTGTTGATTGGTTCTCAGAGAAGGTCTGTTGGTTGGTTCTCGGGGGGATGATTTACATGTGGAACTCCATGTTTGTCGAAATGAAAAACAACTTTATCTGTAAGGTCCTTTGAGACTTGAATGGTGGAAAGCTGAGATATAAATATGTTAAATAAATAAATTTGCAAAACAAAAGACAAACGATCAGAAAATGAATAGTTACATCATACCTGAGCTGCAGATGTTACGTCTGGGATGTTTTCAAGGAAATTATGGAGAGCCAATATTTTAATTTCTGGCTAATGACAATATTTTAAGTCAGTGGCCAAAAAATAAAATATTGAATACTATGAGATTCAAATTAGTAACACCATCATCATCACCACCACCACCACCAAAAACCAACATTGTGATCTTTATATTTGTCCCATTGTCATAACCTTTCGTGAAAAAATAATTCATATATATTTTAACAGATGTTGAAAAGGATGTGCACAGATTGAGATTTGTGCACTGATTTGAAGCACAGGTTGGGCACCTTTAAAAGCTCCTCCCTTCTAAAGCTTTAAAGCTTCTCCCTTCTGTGCTTCGAATTGGTGCATGAATCTCATAGGAACGCAAGAAGCTGCCATATACTGAGTCAGATCATTGGTCCATCTAACTCAGTATTGTCTACACAGACTGGCAGCGGCTTCTCCAAGGTTGCAGGCAGGAATCTCTCTCAGCCCTATCTTGGAGATGTCAGGGAGGGAACTTGGAATCTATATGCTCTTCCAGTGATCACATGTAGTCTCCCATTCATATGAAACCAGTGCAGACCCTGCTTAGCTAAGGGGACAAGTCATGCTTGCTACCACAAGACCAGTTCTCTTCCCAATCTCAATTTGTGCACATCCCTAGTTGAAAGCTACATAATTGCATGGATACACACTGTGGAAATGTCAGAAGAAGAAGAAATAGTTACAATCTGATGCCATTCATTATTGCTCATACATTTTCTATTAATATAAGCAACATCATTTGTACGTTGTCATTGGAGATTGTGGCATTACTATTACATAGCACCATATTCCCCCCACCCACCGATTCCTTTGCATGTTCCTCACTCCACTCCAGGCCCCAGCACTAACCATATTTTATGGGGGGGAGGTCTTTCCTCCCTTAAAGCTGTTTCCATGGGGCTGGTGTGGATGATGCCATCTGATTGCTACTCAGTCATATGAAGACAACTGTGTTCATGCACATATTCTCTCCGCTTGGCACACTGTTCCATCTCTGCATAGTCTTATGAAAATTTATGGGAACTTATTTAAAGTTCAAACTTTAAGTAATAGTCTACTCATGTGATTACAAGTGGTTTGAACATTCCACTTCCCCATGGAACTATTCAAGGACAGAATGACATGTCGTGTGAGAGAAGACATGCATGTGCATACTCCTCCTTATGCAGATGGGCAGTCATTGTCTGAATGGGCCCATAATCGACAGCATATTCACTTACCTCTCACTTCTTCACTGGTCTTTCTAAACAGATTATTCAAATTATGGGACTCTAAACAAATGCCTCCCATAAAATTACCCCCGCTCTGAAAACCTTTGCCCAGTCCAAATGGTACATCTTAAGAGATGTAAGTCTCAGAAGTCAAGTTCCATCAGAATGCTGGACCCAAAGCTCCAGTTGCAAATGCTTTATTAATCTGTCTCTGCAGCCATTTAGATTTTAGGTAAGGGGTTATCACCAGCCCAACTGAATGACTATTTTTAATTCTCTTTGCCAGAAATGAAAAAGCTTGAATGAAATTTTTTGAATTATACTTTCTAAATAAAGTTGAGGAGATTTGCCACGAAGATGAATTATGACAGCACCTGGCCTGCAGAGAAACACCCAATAGAGTGGCCAATTGGATAATTTTCAAAAAGCAGTTTGACATAGTGATGGCTAGGTATTTTTAGATCAATTTGCTCAATCTTGTCTTCCCCTCCTCATGACCCTAGCATAATTTGATTGATGGAATGATTGATTGATTAGGTGCTGTTAGGTCAGTGTTGACTCTTAGCAACCACATCGATAGTTTACATATATCATGGTCTGAAATTAAAACATAAAGAATACTAACCAAGTTTTATTATCTAAAATAGTTCTTCATGTCCTTGAAGTCAAATGTCAGCCCCATGTTCCTCTGGATATATGTTAGATTTCATGGGGTGTTTTTGATAAACTCTCAGAGATAGTGATAATTCCCATTAGCTTGTATCTCCATCTTGGCATCACTGAGAATCCTTGCAGTCACTAAAGGATGAACACAATCTCACATTGGAATCCATTAATAGTGCACCATATATGGCCAGAGAGACAACATTCTGACAGCAGAATTTGTTGCCAACCTTAGACTAAAATATAAGCCAGCTGTCCCAGTAAGTCTTTTACGTTTTAATATGAAGAATGCAGAAATACACTTAAAAATGAAATACATAAAACATGCTTCAAAAACCAAAATGCATCCTGAAGCATATTATGGGGTATTATGCAGTCTCAATTATGCCGCTCTAGAATGTGGGGCCTCCAGAGGCCCTATTCACCTGCCAACAAGGAGGTACAGGAGAAACCATTGAGCAGAGGGAGCAGAGCTTAGATGAGCTGTCATGTGGCCAGCAACCATGCACACATCTCAGGAATGAGAGATAAATGGAAATGCTGGCTTACACACTGTGTGCAGCAGCCACTTATTCAAGAGCATGGTGTGTATGTTGGTTCTGTGTTATTCTAAATCTTGTCTACACTGCTAGTGAGCATGGAGAGTAATGCGACTAAGAATTGCGACTAAGAATTGTGTCAGTGCTGAAGTGTTTCTTCCATTAGGAATGGTGATCATCACTTCAGTGCTGATGTAATTCTTAGTCACCCAGAGCCTCTCTGGTTGCTTGCAATGCAGACAGAGTTTAGAATATTACAGAACCAGCATGCATGCCCTAGCATGCATGCTGCACAGTATGTAAATCACTGGAGACCAGACATTTTTAATCTTCTGGGAAAGTATAGAATCTAGAGCCTCATAGTGACTCAGTCAATAGGAGGCTTTATTCAATACTTTTGGCTTTGGCATTTCTCCAAAATCACAGACTTTTTGCCCTAGCTCTGAGGTCCTTTTTCAAAGAAGAGATCCAAGGATTGGATCTGACACAATCTATGTAAAAATATTGTGTTTATTTGAGCTCAACCCTGCTTGAAAGCAGTGAATGATGTACATAGACTAAGGACAGAATGAAAACCTATATTGAACTTGATACCAAACACATGTGAAAGTGAAGCACATCCTGCACAGCGTTCTTGGAGTAGGCATGCCTTGTCACAGCTTGATGCCATAAAATGCCTTTGGCTAAAAACATTTTCCCACTGGTACTAATAAAACAACTAGAAGCCTTTACATTAGGATAGCTATAACAGTAATCATTGTTTCACACATTCATCACCATGGAGAGGTACCAGGATGCCCGGGGATCCAAAGAGCATCACTCCTTTCTGAGTCAGCTAGCATGATGTATCTCCCCCATCCCTTTTTGGCTATAGTGTTCAGTTCTAAATGGACTGCAAGGGTAGCAGCTCCTTTGAAACTGGCATAATATACCTATCCCCAAGGCTTTACTTTCACACAGTAACAAATATGGTATACAAGCCCCTGTAATTGGTTTCAGTTTCCATGAGAAGTTTGTAAACCAGTAAAACAAACAAACAAAATAACCAAAAGACAAAGTGAAAGGTCCAAAATGTGTAGCAGCTTGAAAGTGAATGTTAAACAAGATCCCGTTTGCAAGCAAAATTAATTTTCCTCCAAGCTGATGAGGTATTTTATTCAGCAATGCAAGACAACCATTTTGCTAACAAATGAATGTGACTAGGAACTGGTTAGCCTTATGTAAAAGAGATGGCATCTCTCCCTTTGCGGCACATCTGGTAGGTGTGGATAGCATTCAGGCTCACTTTTCAATAAATGCCATGCTAATGTCTTTACTGAAAGGACTTCTGTGTCATGCCACTCATAATATGTTTTCCAGGCACCATTAAAAGAAATCCTCTGTTGCACAGGCATTTGGGTATCTTATTTTATTGTCTTGGCAGCTGTTCTCCTTATCTGGCAGCCTGCATTTTTTGTTAGTTTTGTTTTCTTTATACACAATGTAAATCTCTTTGTCCTGCTATGCTATCAGAATACCTAATGACGTTTTGCTTTTGTTTTGTTTCACTTGGCTACATATTATATTCTGCACATCCCAAACCAATTCCTTTCCTTTTTCCTTTTTCAGGTAGCTACTGTTCATTCTGCAGCTACAAATTGTTTTCTCCGGTGTTATTTTTAGTAGGACCCTTTTGGAAGGCAGTTTTACTTCTGATTCATAATCAGTGCCATAACATAGTAGGACTAGATGAGGAATACCACTGCTAATCTTTGCAAACTGACTTCCTCCAAACATTTCCCCCCCTATAAAACCAGCTTTCTATTGTCTCTATTCCAAATTACTTTCTTTATTTATGGGCAGGTTCAGATGTAATGTAGAACCATGGTTTATTTCGAATTACCAAGGTTATTTATATTGCCTGAAGCCACACCACAGCAGTGATGACCATTTCTTTCTTTCTGTCTAACCAAGAGCTGTACCCAAGGTTTGAAGTTAGCTAGTTGACCTAGGTTAAGCATAACTGTAGTTCTACATTACATACAGATGGGCCCTCAGATAAACCTTGGCTTATTTGTTTGACTCCTCCTCCAAAGCCTGCTGCTCACAGAGATGTTAGTCCAGAGCAGTTGCAAAATGCAACCACTCTAGGCTGTTACCATCTCTCACTGGTATTAGATCCAAAAGTATGGTGGCTGCAATCTGTCTAGCAATGTGTGAGGTCACCCATTTGTTCTCTGCTCTTTAAATATATCAGAAGCAGAAAACCTACCAGGGAAGCGGTTGGACACTTAGATTATGAGGACATGAAGGAGATTATTAAGGACGAGGAGACTGCAGTGAAACTGAATGAGTTCTTTGCATCTGTCTTCACGGTGGAGGAGACTGACCATACACCCACTCCACAACTGAGCTTCTCAGGCTTGGAGGCTGAAGAACTAAGACAATTTGAGGTGATGAGAAAGGATGTTCTAAACTGCCATGAAAAACTAAAAATTAACAAATTGCCAAGGACAGAAGGCATCCAACCAAGAGTTCTGAAGGAACTCAAATGTGAATTTGCTGATCTACAGTCAGGCTCTGTACCAGAGGACTGGGAAGCAGCTAATGTAGCTACCATTTTCAAAAAGGATCAGCGGGGATCTGGAAAACTACAAGCTTGTTAGCTTTACTTCTGTGCTGGGTAAATAGATGGAAAGCAAACCTATGGACAACATTGTTAAAAATACAGAACAGACCTTGCTAAAGGAGAACCAGCATGGCTTTTGCAAGGGTAAGTTTTGTCTCACTAACCTTTTGGAGTTCTTTGAGAGTGTCATCAAGCATGGATAAAGGGGATCTGGTTGACATAGTATACTTGGGCTTCCAAAGGCTCTTGTGTAAATTTAGCAGTCATGGGATAAGGTGTTAGGGTTGTGTAAATTGGTAACTGGTTGAAGGACAGGAAATAAAGAAGGTAGGAACCATTTTCACAGTGAAGGGAAGAAAGAAGTGCCCCCCCTCCGGTTCTGTACTGGGACCAGTAATCTTTAAATGGTTCATAAATGATCTAGAAGTTGGGGTAACCAGTGAACTGGCCAAAATTACAGATAACAATAAACTATTTAGGGTAGTGAAATCCACAAGCAAGTGTGAGGAGCTCCAAAAAGATCTCTCCAAGCTGGATGAGTGGGTAACACAATGGCAAATGTGGTTCAGTGTAAGCAAATGTAAAGTGAAGCATACTGGAGCAAATTCCCAACTTCACATATGCTCTGATGGGGTCTGAGCCATAATGACTGACCCGGAGAGAGATCTTGGGGTTAAGGTGGACAGATCATTGAAAGTATCAACACAGTGCATGGAAGTTGTAAAAAAGGCAAATTCCATGCTAGGGATAATTAGGAAGCAGATTGAAAATTAAAATGCTAATATTATAATTACCCATGGGGAACAATGGGGTGTTTCAAATTTCCCCATTTTTCTCTATGGCTGGAACATGCTTCTCTTCTTCATTGCAATATCCAATGCATTTTGCAACCGTGCCTTGAAAAACACTACAGAAGCACACAGTAAAAGGGAATCTGTACCTCCCAACACAGAACACAAATTTCAAACACAGTCCAAAAATGGGCAAAAAAGCATCATTGAACCCAAATCCACTGCCAGCCACAGTGCCTGCACTACAGTAACATCATTGGCACAAGCTGCTCTCTTACATACAATTATGACTTATTATGTTACTTCCTAGCATTGCAAAAGCTGGCACATCAGCACCCTTACTTATCACTGTAAACTCAACTAGAGCAACTTCAGTCACATGTTTTGACTATGTACACCTTGCAATTCAGTTTGCAGAGCAGACCATAGCAGTGAGTGAAGCACAAGTTAGTCTCAAAACCAGACATGGAGATCATCACAGCAATCACCAAGAAATATCTCTCTCTCTCTCTCTCTCTCTCTCTCTCTCTCTCTCTCTCTCTCTCTCACACACACACACACACACACACACACACACACACACACACACAGCTGTGTCTTTCAAAATCTCACCATGACACAAACAAAACAAATCACAACTCAAGGAAGGCAGGCACCCAAGGAGGTGGGTCTCACGATCAAGGAGACCCACCTCGGGAGGGTTAACGGGGAGAGCAGGCTTAGCCCGCTTGGTGACGGAGCCAGCAGGGGCTGGGGGGATCGGGGGCCGTGCGGTCCCCAGAAGTTCCAGCATGCACTGCGCAAGCGTGTAGGGCATGCTGGAGAGACCCCCAAGCCGGGAGGCTGCTTTTGAGCTCCTAGTCGGGGGTCTACTCATGAGTTGCTGCGCCACAGCAACACACGATTACAAAAACTGGGTTTGCGGAGCGCTCGCTCACACTTAAAATGGCCCATTTCGAATCAAAACATTTCACAGTCAAAATATTCTGCACATTCCTACTATAGATTTAAATAAAGACATTACAATGCTGGTGTTTTGTTTTCAGTTGGTGATGAACAATTCCCACTAAGTCAATCTTGAATCTGAGAACAGTTTACTCAGAAAGAGTACACTGTTCAACTCTTCAACCTGGAAAACCATTCAAGTATCATATTTACCCAAATAGAAGGTTACTCTGAATTTAAGATGACCCACTTTAAATCTAGAGGTTAAATACAGGTTATACCTGTAATTACCCAAATGGAAGAGGACTTTGAATTTAAGACAACCCCCCAATTTCTTAATATCAAAAACTTGGAGAAAACCTAGTCTTGGATTCAGGTAAATACAGTAATCACTCAATTCATAATCTATTCACATCTTCCAGTGATGTCATAATCAGAGCAACAGAGTGGTACTACTACTACTACTACAAATATTTATGTACTGCTCTTCAACCCAAGTTCTCAAAGTGCTTTAAATAGAAAAATAAAAAATACATAATTAGGATGGCTCCCTGTCTCCTAAGGGCTATCTCAAATCTAAAAAGAAACATAGCCACTGGAGGGATGCTGTGCTGGGGCTGGATAGGGTCAGTTACTCTCCCACTGCTAAATATAAGATAATCACCACTTTAAAAGGTGTTCTTTGTTCAGTTAGCAAGGGTATATTCCGATCCTTCTCTCAACCAACTCCACCCCCAAGACATTACTCTGACTGTCCCTCCTTCCCCCAAACCCTTTCCCCCCACTTCTACTTAAAATCACTGAATGCTAGAAATAATAAAAGAGGAAAGAATCAAAGAGGAGTGAGAAATTCTGAAAAGTGAGAGACTGAAGGCAAATGCAAACAGGATTCTCCTCTACATTAAATAGTTAGGTATGGTAATTGACTTCTTTAAACAACAGAACCTTTTAAAATCATTAATCCGAGTTATTAAATACTATGAACGTACAGTCTGAGACTTTGCTGTAAAGTTTCTATCTAGTGGATAGGGGAGCGAAATGGAAAGCAGGAAGGGGAACACTTCTTGGAGTAATCCCTGCAGAGGATTGTGGGCATAGTGGGTAACATCAGACTAACCATTTGCTGATGTGCCAGGTTTTTTCATTGCCTGGAAGGAAGGGCAGTCTTTTGTCCCCCTCCCTTTCCCTCTACAGGTGACTGCACCTCCAGAACCTATTGGAGTTCTTCAAAGTCCACTTGGTTTTTTCATCATCTTGAATAACTTCTTTGCCTTCTGGGAGTGTGGCTATTTTGCTGCTCAACTATGAGTCCACATCATTTATGAATAAGTTATAAAGCACCTGTCCAAGCACAAGTCCTTGGGGAGTGCCACTGCTTACTCCCCTCAATTGTGACAACTGTCTGTTTATGCCTGCCATCTGCCTTTTGTTCTTTAGCCAGTTATTGATCTATAAGATGGCCTGTCCTATTATCATATGACTCAGGAGCCTTTGGTGGGAGGCTTTGTTAAAAAGCTTTTTGAAAGTCCAAGACCAAAGGCAATATCAAGTCAAAGGAAAGAATTATAAGAAAGGTATGCTAGTGTGGACTGACACTAAAGCAACAGTTCTCTTTTATTGCTGTTCTCACTGCTACAGGTATATGACTGTAAGCTGCTCCATAATTTATAGGAAGTTGTGTTAACATGGGTACTATGATGTTTCCTACAGCACACAAACAAGCCGCTATTATCCTTCAATTACTTGCCCTGTACAAGTACCCAGAAGCCCCGATTATCCTGGGCTCCCATGTACATGTAAGGATCCATAACCATTATTCATGTTTTACTGGACTCACTGGATTCACTCACTGGATTCACTGGACTTACCAGTGTGTACAAGCAGCAGTCATGATTTCTACAGCAATTGAGGAACTTCCCTCTAGCAGTGGCTGGGTATAAATTCACTCCTGCTCCCATCTTTGCTATCTATATGATGAATGTGTCTCTCTCTGGAAAAACTCTAAAAATGGAAGACTACTACAAACACACACATACAGAAAAAGACTGCCAAAGGTTAAAAATACTTACAGGAAAATGTAGCAGTGCAAGAGAGCCTGACAAGCTACCTAATTAGTGTGGTGATACTAAGTAATTTGCTTAGGAACAATTAGATTACCCATAAGTGCTGATGAAAGCAAAATGATAATTCTGAAGCAAAGTAAATACAGTGCAATTAGGAGCACTGGTATAGTCGTCCACATGGGACCCACGTTTATGTAAGGAAGCAATTCAATAACAGGTTGGGGACCGAGTCTCATGTACATTAGGGTAACAACTTCAGAAACTTGCAGTTTGCAGTAATTATGGCAAGTATGTAATCAGCCAAGGATTTTGATTCAGCATTTTCTTTCAAATGGCAGTTAATGTGACTACCAGATACAAAGGCTGCAATCCTGCTCAAAGTTTGGCTGATTAAATTGCATTGGCTTCAGTGGGGTTTAAATAGACTAACAATGCACCAGACTGCAGCTAAGAAAAACAATCATTTTATTCTTCTCATAATCAAATGGGAAGTGGGAATGGGTACAAACATGTACCTCTCCCTATACAATCATTAGATAACTCCTTTTGTGTCTTAACACAGGGGCCTTAGGAACTGAGATTTTGTTGGACTACAACTCCCATCATCCTGAACGGGAACAAAGATATTGTGGCTGGGGAATATGGGAGTTGTAGTCCAACAACTTCTGGGTACCCAAGGTTAAGAACCCCTGTCTTAACACATAGGCCAATTCAGGATGTAACATGAAACCAGAGGTTGATGAACACATGGTTTGAATCTGAAACCATGAATCGCATTGCAGACAATCATCCAAATATGGTTCGGCAACCTCCGGTTACAGGGCAGGGTGGCCCTTTCCTGCTTTTGGCTGCTGAGGCTCTATCTCAGCAAGCTCCATAGCCAGACTGTGGGCAAAGCATCACTAGAGTGGCCGCGATTGGCCACAATCTTGAAAGGGGCTTGCCAAGTGCGAGCATGCCTGTTCAGAATGGTCCACCCACCCTTGGCATAGAAAAGGCATCTAACTCCCTTTAAATGCCATGACATGCCAGTGCTTCTTCTGACAGCAATTGCACTGCCTGCCTCCTACGAGCCCTGCAACAAAACTGTCTCACTCAAGCATGATTCGGGGGGGGGGGTGTATTGGGGGGTATTGGGGGGCAATAGGCACTATTTCCCTTTTACTCGGAAAAGGGAAGGGAACATGATGACTTCCTAGGATGTGTATAAAAGAAAGGGTAAAGGATCCTGGGGGGGCCTGTCCCCACTGTGACCTAGGATGCTCTTGTGAGGGCTCACCCTGGCGAATCAGTCCATGTACACCAAACCACACTCTTGCTCAAATGAGAGGGCCTACTGGGGAGGACCATTGGGACGAGCACGCAGGGTCTACCGTTGGACTGCGCCCTCCCTTGCCAAAAGTTCCTGTCCCAGTGCTGTAATGGGGTGCCCTGCTTATGTTGCCACCTGCAGTGTTGGTTCTTGTGAACATACATCGTTGCGCTTTATTTTCAGGGAGCAAAGCACTTACTGGCTGTCCTCTCATCATGTCCCTTTCTCCCTGCTTGCCAGGAAGGGGGTGCAAGGGACAAAATGGGGAGAGGGCATGCCCCTGTACTACTTTGCCACTTGACAGGTTGACAAGTTTGGGACACGACATGGCAGGGTCCCTTTTGCTGGGCAACTGCATTGCTGCATCAGAGACAGGAGGGGTGGGTCTGGTGCTCGGAGAGGTGGCCAGTGAGAAATGCTGCAGGAATGGATTGGGTGCAATCCTGGGTGGGTCTGTGCCACCGTCTCTATGATTGTGGTTACAAAACCAGCTCAAAACTGCAGTTATGGTGATGTCCAGGTTTGGACATAGTGCTTTGGCAGCCAAACCTCAGGTCTCGGCAGCAAACCTTACTGCAAACCAAAGGTTCAAATTGGAGTTTGGAGATGCAAACTACAGGTCGCTTTAGTCACAAAACTAAACTTTGCACAAATTCAGATGTAACAGAGTTCCAACCTCTGCCCCATTTAACTCCGGTTTCACATTATGTCCGAATTCAGCCATGCTTATCATACTAATAAAATTCTAAGAACTCTAACTTCCTAGTAGCAGCAGCATTGATTTAATGTACTCCTGGAATTTTTAAAACCATACTTGAAATAACTGCAGGAAAAAACCTACTATATTATATGATACGACTAATGTTTATATACTGCTTTTCAAAAAAAGTTCCCAAAGCGTTTTACATAGATATAAATAAATTTAACAAATGGCTCCCTGTCCCACAAGGGCTCACAATCTAAAAAAGAAACATAAGGCAGACATCAGCGACAGCCACTGGAGGGATGCTGTGCTGGAGATGGATAGGGCCAATTGCTCTCCCACTGCTAAATAAAGAGAATCGCCACTTTTAGAAGGTGCCTCTTAGCTCAAAGATCTACACCAAATTTTTGAAAAGAGCCCTTGCCATAGACTGGGTGTTTTCCAGCATGATAGAGTTAATATTCCATATGTGAGTTGAGTGGAGGTTGAGAAGGTCATTCAAACAATCCATTTAACACAAATACAGCCAATATGGACAAGGAACAAAGAGCTGAATCCTAATGTGTATAAGTGAAGTAAGGCTTGCACAAGAGATCTTCCTTGCCCTCTTCCCCCCTCCAAAGTTCTGCTTGAAGAAGGTGCATGCATCTTGTTTCTTTTTGTTTTACTATTTATTTTAATTAAAATATATCTACGCCACTTTTCAAACAATGCCTTCACACAAAGTAGGTTGCGTTAAAAGAAAAAAGAAGAGGGGGATATCTCAAAGCAGATATTACATGTACTCACCCATCCAAATACAAACCAGGATAGGCCTGCTTAGCAAAGGGTTCTTGCTCTCTATTGCAAGACCAGCTCTCCTCCCCATGGGAAATAATACTAGAGAAGGGTGATCATGTGACAAAGTCCGAGCCCAAAGCTGGGTGACTCTGGGCCGGTCACTTCTCTCTCAGCCTAACCTACTTCACAGGGATGTTGTGAGGAGAAACTTAAGTATATAGTATACCACTCTGGGCTCCTTGGAGGAAGAGCGGGATATAAAATGTAAATAATAATAATAAAATAATAACTGTTAACAATCATTCGCATCCACATAGGGCCAGGCTGATCTTACTTCACTAGCGTTCTTACTGGAATGGAGATGGAATAGCCATGGTTTAAGTGCCCTAGATGGCTTTCCCTTTGTCTTTGATTACAAAGGGCACACTTACAAAGAGATTCTGCTTCATAATATCAATACTTCTCCCATGAATTTGATTAGTGTATCTTACCAATGAAAATATGATGTAACATCACAGAACGTCAAGCACTTCGGTTATTCGGACAACCTATCTTAAATATGTTTTTGTCCTCTTGTGTGGGTGAATAGAAATTACCATGCTGGAAACCAGTCAACTGGTTACCATTTTCCAGGTGGTATGACTTTTACCACCCTATCCTTCTCCTTAGTACACAGTAGAATATAACACATGACCTGCTTGGTATGTGACTTTATGTGTACCATGGAGAGTTATCCCTTTGAAAATGGTTATCTGTATTCACTTTGTCATGCAGATGGATGAAGGATCAACACAAGCTCAGCAGAATGCATACATAGCTTGTTGAAACAAATGCACTGAATGACTGCATTTGGTCCCCTTCCAAAAGCCTTCTACAGATGTGTTTGCATTTCAATTACTTTTTTCTCTGTTCCATTCTCCAACTCTGACGTTTGGATTGCTTTGACAGTTTGGGGTTCTGTATACCCTGTGATATTCTTTCAACAGTCAATTCAAATTGTAAATATCTTCAGTCTTTGATAATAAAATTGTTTTCATGCTCTATCTTGTTAAGAAACAAAAGGCCAGATTGTCTAGTGGATATTAAGACTAAGCTGTTGTTTTAATGTAAAAATAGAACACAATCTCTTTTTCCAATAATTATTATGAAGACATAATCTATTACACTCTTCAAAGCATATGCTCACATAAACATGATGTCCTTTAAAATGATGTCTTATTACCACCCGCTTTTCTACTGGTATTTGTCATTTACTAGACAATTGACAGTAAGAAGGCCAGACCATTACCATTTTAATATATCCACAGGCTACTTTAGCAGGGGAAGAACCCAACATGAATATCTACTCTTATAATTTATTCCCTAAAGCAAACTATAAATGTAGTCTATGGACTTGAATTTGCTATCTAAATTAAGTAAGGTAATATCCAAATTTTGGACTAAGGGATTAAGGCATTTATTCGATTATAGCTGTTTTTAAAGTAGACTATATGCCAAAAGCAGTGAAGGTTTGATTGCAGTGCGAATCAAGTTATCTAAGTAGAAGGAGGAAAAGGTCTCCTTAGATTAGTGTACTATATGGAATAAGGACCTGGACTGAATTAAGTTAAGGGTTGAACTGAATAATGTTAGTAAGGAAACAAACAAAAATAGAAGATTCTGATGGTAAAAAAGGACATTTTCAGGGAAAGTAAAAGAAGCAAGCAGTGTTAAAAATGGCATCATGCGGTCTTGGGGCAAGCCTTTTTATAAAGGTTTTGAAAAGGAAAGCTTGGGCATCCAAAATGCATCTACAGACCTTTCCTACTGAATGGTGACTTTATAATAAACACAGATTTTCTATTCATTCATTCATTCATTCATTCATTCATTTAGTTTATATACCACCCTTCCTAAAAAGGCGCAGGGTGGTTTTCTTCATTTTAGAATGAAGAAAGATTTAATGCAGTGAGCCTCAGAGGCCAATCTGAAATTCTGAAGACTGTGTATATTTTTCAACGATATAATATATGATATATCATTTTTCAATGATATAATATATCCATCCATCCATCCATCCATCCATTTTCAGTAGCTGACATCTTGACTAATGTTGCAGAGGCTAACTGCCTCCACAGCATTTAGTAAAGGTGAACCTCCCCATTCGCAAACCTGGCATCCATGGTTCTGCCAGGGTGTAGCTATAATTGAGCAGATGGGTTCAAAGAACCCGGGCCTCCAGCCCCTGAGGGCCCCGCAGCTGCACCTCTCCTTATCTTCTTCATTATCTCCCTCACTCCGAGAAGCTGCTGGGGAGAGGGGCAAACAGGAGCACCCTCTTTCCTAGATATGACTCTGGATTCTGCATATCCGCGGACAAGTAACTGACACCTGACCTTGCCATACATGGGGGAAATGGCTACAAAGGGTAAATTTCTGCATATCCGTGGTTTTGGAGTGGCCAGAAATGGCCTTCAAGGTGCTTTCCAGCCACCATTGTAAGGAAAGGAGCCATATTCTGGCTCTTTTGTTTGTTTTTAAATTTCTATGAAAAATCACAGAAAAATGGTGGTTTTGGATGTTTGGGGGGCATTGCAGGGCAGCTGCGGACCCATGAAGCATGATAGGGCACTACCCTACAAAAGTCTGACAATGTATTAACCCAGTTTCTACAATATAAAAGGTCCTAAAATATACAGAAAAAATATAAACATACTCACTAAAAATACAAAATTGTTTTCTTCCAGTGAGATTTGTGCCTATGAACATTCTATCTCACCGATAGCTCTTCCACTACTATCACATTAGGTTTAATTATTTTTAATGAGATAACAAATCAATAATAACTTGATGTATAGCTCCCATGGAGGGTGGGGTGGTGAACTGAATTAGACAAGGTGTGTTAGTGAACTGTAGCATTGTTTGTTTTATATTTTTATAGTATGTAGAATAACCATATTGGACTACAAGGCATTTGATTCATTTAATTAATAATGAAGCCACTGATGAAGACTTGTGCTGGTCAAAACATGTTTGGCTCATGATACAAGACTATTAAGAATCTCCTTCTGCCACATCATGGAACTACAAACTACATGGAGAACAGATTATTGTACATATTGGACATAGAAATAGTTAATTTCCATGGAGCTCAGCACCCCTGTTGAACCTCCTTTTGGAGACCATTTAGATATTATAATATAATATTTTATAATATATTATTATTATTTATTTATTTGCACAGTCAGACAGGTGTTATTGACTGGTTTGTTTTATCCAGACATCCAGTCCTTCCCAAGGACCTGGGATGGCTGAATTTTATTGTCAATGTTGCTGCTGTTGTTATAGATATCATTGCAGAATATAGGCTGTTCCCAGTAAAGCTGCTTTTTGTAATTGGCTGATTCATTATTATTTCTTGTTTACACAGTCAAACAGGTGTTAATGACTGGTTTATTTTATCCAGACATCGAGTCCTTCCCAAGGACCTGGGATGGCTGAATTTTATCACCAATACTGTTGGTTATTATAGATATGGCCGCAAAACATAGGCTGTTCCCAGTAAAGCTACTTTTTGTAATTGGCTGATGGTGATTTCTGTGGCCCCTATGGTGTTGAGGTGCTTTTCAAGGTCTTTTGGGACTGCACCCAGGGCGCCAACTACCACTGGGATTATTTTGGTCTTTTCCTGCCACAGCCTTTCAATTTCAATTTGTAGATCTTTGTATTTGGTGATTTTTTCTATTTCTTTGTCTTCTATTCTGCTATCCCCTGGTATTGCTACGTTGATTATTTTGACTTGTTTTTCTTTCTTCTCCACTACAGTGATATCTGGTGTATTGTGTGGCAGATGTTTGTCTGTTTGTAGTCAGAAGTCCCATAATATTTTTACATCTTCATTTTCTTCAACTTTTTCAATTTCATGGTTCCACCAATTCTTGACTACAGGTAGCTTGTACTTTTTGCAGATGTTCCAGTGTACCATCCCTGCTACCTTGTCAAGCCTTTGTTTGTAATCAGTCTGTGCGATCTTTTTACAAAGGTGGCACTTGCTGTTTGTTGTGGATTTTTCTACTTTTGCTTTTATTGCATTTGTTCTTAGTGGCTGTTCTTGTGCAGCCAGTATTAAACCCTCTGTTTCTTTCTTCAAGTTGCCATTCTAAAGCTATTGCCAGGTCTTGGTGATGTCTGATTTTCCACTTATATTGTGCAAATATTGACCATGCAGGGGCTTATTTCTCCATTTTTCTGCTCAGTTCTTGACTTGTTCTTTCTTGTAGGACTGCTTTCTTTCATTGGTGTTGAATACTATAGTTTCTTGTTACTGACCATTTGAAGTGCATCTTCTTCACTGTCCTCAATATATTCTTCAAGGCCTCTTTTCTCCTCCTCTACTGTTGGATGGACTTGAAGCATTCCTCTTTCACCTGAGCTGCCAAGGAGGTAGAGCCTATCTACATCACTGCGGGGGTGCAGAGCATGATTGGTGTTCATGATTTTCCTGGTCTTACGATCTAGCGTCTCTAGCTCTGCCTGGGTCCAGTCTATTATTCCTGCAGTGTATCTGATAACAGGTATAGCCCAGGTGTTTATGGCTTGTATGGTGTTCCCGCCATTGAGATTGGACTTGAGCATTTTTCTAACTCTCCTGATGTATTCACTTCCAATTTTTCTTTTAACTTCAGTGTGTGCAATGTTATCAGCCTGGAGAATGCCCAAGTATTTGTAATGTTCTTTCTCTTCCAGGTTCTTGATCTTGCTTCCATTGGGCAGTTCTATTCCTTCTGTTTTTGTTATTTTTCCTCTTTTCATTATTAATGCAGCACACTTGTCTAGTCCAAACTCCATTGCTATATCGCTACTAAATATACGGACAGTGTTTAGCAGTCATTCGAATTCTGACTGGGACTTTCCATAAAACTTCAGATCGTCCATGTACAACAGATGGTTGATTTGACTTGATGTTTTAGATGTTTGGTATCCAAGGACTGTTTTGTTTAGTATTTGTGAAAGTGGGGTCATGGCGATTACAAACAATAGAGGGTATAGTGAGTCCCCTTGGAAAATGCCACTTCTAATGCTAACCTGTCCAAGTGACTCGCCATTGATTTTTAACTGTGTACTCCACATGCTCATTGCTTTTTAAATAAATATCTGAATGTTTTTGCTGACACCAGTTGTTTCTAAACATTTTAGTATCCATGTGTGAGGCAATGAATCGAAGGCTTTCTTGTAGTCAATCCATGCAACACTTAGATTGGTTTTTCTTCTCTTGCAGTTTTCTAAAATCATTTTGTCTATCAGCAGCTGGTCTTTTGTGCCTCTGGTGTTCGGGCAATTTCCTTTCTGTTCAACTGGAAGCTGTTTGTTAGTTAATAAGTGTTGCATCACTTCATCTGCTATTATTCCAGTTAATAATTTGAACATGGTTGGCAGGCAGGTGATCGGTCTATAATTACTTGGAACTGCACCTTTTGCTGGGTCTTTCATGATGAGATGAGTTTTCCCAGTTGTTAGCCATTGTTCAATATCACCGCCTTGCAAAATGTGATTGAACTGTTTTGATATTTAAATTATCTTTTAACTAATTATGGCACTGATATTAGTTCTGTTATGGCCAGGTTTTGTTATATTATTTGTAAAATACGTACTGGTGTATTGTAAATGTTTGCTGGTCAATGACCGAATAAACTTATAACTAGGTTCCTTATTAATTCTGGTGTTATTATTAGATCTTGCATTTGTTGTTTTGACCTCTTTCATCCAGCCTGCTTTTTTATTATAATCTATTGGATTGTCCCATAATTTCCCCCAGAATTGCACTGTTTCTTCTTTATTTGGTGTTTCTAGCTTTCTTGCAGATTCTCCTTCTATGCTTTGGTAGAAACATCTCTGATTCGACTGGAATATGAGATTCTGCCTGTGTTGTGTAATTCAGGCTTCGTATCTGCTAATCTTCTTTGACACTGCTGTTATTTGCTGCTTTATTATTTCCAGGAATTCTCTAATTTTCCTTGAATCTAGGTGGTATTTTTGGATCAGATACTGTTTGGTGTTTTCATTCTTCAGCTTCTTGTCTTTCATATCTTTCAAATTACTAGCATCTGATCTAAGCCTGGAGATTTTATTTTCTAATCTAATCTTCCATTTAGGTGATGCACTGCTTTCTTTTTTTACAGGTCCACTGATCTTATATCGGAGCTCTTGTGTTGTTATTGTTGCTGCACTGTACATTAGTTGGTTTGTTTCTTGCAAATTCTTGGTTGTTATGTCTGCTAGTGCAGCATTGAGATCTTTTAATGCCTGAGCAAGTTGGTTTTTGGCAACTGTTTTTAGAGCTGGAAGTCGAACCCTGGTGGTTGTTTGGTTCATGTGCTCAGTTATTTTTGGCTTTAGTTCTTGTTGCTTTTCTGTTAAACGGCATTTGGGTTTTTGAGGTGAAGGCAAAGGGGAGGTTGCCTGGTTTTGATTTTGAAAAAGTTCATCAACAGTGGCATCCTCGATTTCCAACACCTCCTCCATCTGCGCCTGAGCAACTTCTTCAGTTGGTGGTAATTCTTCTTCCATATCTTGAGCCTGAGTTGCTCTTTGCAGTTCTTCCAGCTCAACTTCTGTGAATACTTTATTTCTTATTATGAATCTTCTCTGATCTTTGTTATGTTATTTCTGTACACATGTACCAAATTTGCTACATTCTTTTAAAATAACCTCTTCTAGTTGGACTAGACTAGTAATAGCAGATCATTATTTCCTTGTTGGCATTTTTCGTATATTTTTTTCGGTTCAGCGACATTTCTTCCAGTAACTTTGCAGTCTCCAGCCCTGGTTGCTCAATTGAAGATCCTGAGTCCTGTTGCCCACTTGCCAACAGATGTCCAGGGACTCCACCACCTGGCATGGTCCTTGTTGACCCAGGCAATGACTGATCCAGTATAGATTTATTAAAGTTACGTCTCACCATATTGTTGATGGGAGAGGCACTCTTTGTCTGGCTCCTCTGGTGAGACCTGTCCAGTATGGTTGGACCTCTGGCATAGCTCTCACTGTCCTCAGAGCTGGCAAGCTCCACAACCACGCCAAGGTATTGCCTCCCTGGGGGATTATTATTATTATTATTATTTTCCATTTTATATCCCACTCTTCCTCCAAGGAGCCCAGAGCGGTGTACTACATACTTGAGTTCATCTTTCACAACAGCCCTGTGAAGTAGCTTAGGCTGAGAGAGAAGAAACTGGCCCAGAGTCACCCAGCTAGTTTCATGGCTGAATGGGGATTTGAACTCGGGTCTCCCCGGTCCTAGTCCAGCACTCTAACCACTACACCATGCTGGCTCTCTTAAGCTTGCATAGGTAAATTATTTGGTGGATCGTGCCCAAATGTGGCAACACATGATGGACCAGAGCTCTTGTATACAGCTCTTAAGCTTCCTTAGATGGAGTTTTATTTATATCCCTTATTAACAAATCCATTTTAAACATCCACTCAGGCACTGTTTTAGTAGATACAGATTCAAAAAACTCAGGAATTTTGTCATTGTTTCACTGGATAAATTACAGCATGCAGTGGAAATGTACGCCAAGGTAGTGCCTCACTGGGGTGGTTGTTGTTGTTGTTATTTCTTGTTTACACAGGCAGGCAGGTGTTATTGACTCGTTTGTTTTATCCAGACATCGAGTCCTTTCCAAGGACCTGGGATGGCTGAATTTTGTTATCAATATTGTTCTTGTTGTTATTATAGATATCATCGCAGGATATAGGCTGTTCCCAGTAATGTTGCTTTTTGTAATTGGCTGATGGTGATTTCTGTGGCCCCTATGGTGTTGAGGTGCTCTTCAAGTTGTTTTGGAATTGCACCTATGGCGCCAATTACCACTGGGATTATTTTGGTCTTTTTTGGCCACAGCCTTTCAATTTCAATTTGTAGATCTTTGTATTTTGTGATGTTTTCTATTTCTTTTTCTTCTATTCTGCTAGAATATAGAATATATTTCTTCTATTCTGCTAGAACCCTGGTATTGCTATGTTGATTATTTTGACTTGTTTTTCTTTCTTCTCCACTACAGTGATATCTGGTGTATTGTGTGGCAGATGTTTGTCTGTTTGTAGTCAGAAGCCCCATAATATTTTTGCATCTTCATTTTCTACAACTTTTTCAATTTTATGGTCCCACCAATTTTTGGCTACAGGTAGCTTGTGGTTTGTTTGTTTTTTGCAGACGTTCCAATGTATCATCCCTGCTACCTTGTCATGCCTTTGTTTGTAGTCAGTCTGTGCGATCTTTTTACAACAGCTGATTAGGTGGTCCATGGTTTCATCTGTTTCTTTACGAATGCGGCACTTGCTGTTTGTTGTGGATTTTTCTACTTTTGCTCTTATTGCATTTGTTCTTAGTGCCTGTTCTTGAGCATCCAGTATTAAGCCCTCTGTTTCTTTCTTCAAGTTGCCATTCTTAAGCCATTGCCAGGTCTTGGTGATGTCTGATTTTCCACTTATAGTGTGTAAATATTGACCATGCACTGGTTTATTTTTTCCATTTTTCTGCTCGGTTCTTGACTTGTTCTTTCTTGTAGGCCTGCTTTGTTTCATTGGTGTTGAATAGTTTCTTGTTATTGACCATTTGAAGTGCATCTTCTTCACTGTCCTTGATATATTCTTCAAGGCCTCTTTTCTCCTCCTCTACTGTTGGATGGACTTGCAGCATTCCTCTTCCACTTGAGCTGCGAGGGAGTTATAGCCTATCTACATCACTGCGGGTGTGCAGAGCATGATTGACGGTCATTATTTTCCTAGTCTTATGATCTAGCGTCTCTAGCTCTGCCTGGGTCCAGTCTATTATTCTTGCAGTGTATCTGATAACAGGTATAGTCCAGGTATTTATGGCTTGTATGGTGTTCCCACCATTGTGTTTGGACTTTAGGATTTTTCTAACTCTCCTCAAGTATTCACTTCCAATTTTTATTTTATCTTCAGTGTGTGGTGATGATGATGATGATAATCATATTCATAATTGTTTTCATATATATTTGTAAAGGTTTTAACTTTACCCAGGAGAATATACATTATTGTTTATATATGTTTTGTTTGGGTTTGACTACATGTTCTATAGATCATCAGGAAAGGAGAGCTGGTCTTGTGGTAGCAAGCATGACTTGCCCCCTTAGTTAAGCAGGGTCGGCCCTGGGTGCATATGAATGGGAGTCTTGATTTGTGAGCACTGTAAGATATTCGCCTCAGGGGATGGAGCTGCTCGGGGAAGAGCAGAAGGTTCCAAGTTCCCTCCCTGGCATCTCCAAGATAGGGCTGAGAGAAATTCCTGCCTGCAACCTTAGAGAAGCCACTGCTAGTCTTTGAAGACAATACTGATCTTCTGATGACTTATATTAGCCTTTCTCCAGTTTTGTGATACCTCACCTGTTCTCCAGGATTTCTCAAAAACAATTGACAGAGGTTCTGTCATTACTTCAGCAAGTTTTTTTTAGCTCCTTAAGTTGGAATTCATCTAGCCCTAAAGGCTGGGATTCATTTAAAGTATATAGCGTTTGGCTGACCAACAGCTTCTATCCTGACCTGCCTAACTTTTGACGAACTTCTTTTCAGTCTTGAACAGTGTTGAACATACTCATTTTAGTAAACATTTGTATTATGTTAATATGCTGTTTTCAAAGAAAGCATTATAATGGAAATCATTAATATAACATACCTATTCATTTCATTTTCAGTCTGAATCCACCATCTAGCAGAGGACTGGACGATCCTGTTGGGAGATAAGAAAGGGCATTGATATTCACGCCATCTGTGCAAAGATCTCTATTCTGTTTTAAAAGGTTGTGTTTTTTTTTAAAGATCCTGAGATGTCAGGAATGTTGTCATGTGCTTTTTAATATGTAGCCATTGCTGTGCAGAGGGCCCAATTAGTGTCAAGTCCATTCCATAATTTTGGCTCATCTGCCACATGCCCTGCTATCACAGCCCAAAACATCAGTTTCTTCTAAGGACTGCTTATGATCTGTTCTGCTCACACTGGCAACAGGAGGTAATCTTCTCAATATCTTCCAACTGCTAAATCATTATCTGTTCACATTTAATCAATATAAACTGCTTCCTTTTATGGAGAGCTGTGCAATATAATGTATGTAGTGATATGAGGGATTAACTGAGCTGTTGAATTTAGATCTGTATGCAGATCTGCATGTCTCCAAAATTATGCCTTGTTCAGAGTCAGAATTCCATTACAGATTCATTACAAAGATTGAATCGCTCAACTTCTAAGTCTGCCTCTAACCTGAATCTTGCGTGAAAGTTCCTCAAATATTTGGAGTGCAGAGGAATGTGCGTGAGAGTGGTGGGGGGCGGGGTGGGGGGGACCACAAGACAACATTTACACATAATGTGGAACTGCAGTTGAATAGGCCTGCGGTTCTGTGGATGTTACATCCAAATGCAGGGAACTGGAGTCTGGCAAGCTGATGAAATCGAGCATTCAGAATAGGAACTACAATCTAAACCTTCAGGTTGTAGTGAGTTTCATCACCACATCCTGAGGTTCCAGGCAGCCTGCAGCACATCCACATTCGGAACTGCAGGCTGCTTCCCCTGGAATGACGAGTTGAGGGTGGAAGCTCCTTCCTCAACTCTGGCATGATTGGCTGTGCGGGCTGTCCTTCAGTACAGAAGGAAGCTCACACAGCAAGCTCCCCTGCCTCTCTGCAGTCTCATTGACTGCAGACTGCTCTCCTGAATGTCCAAATAAGGAGAGCAGAGGAAGGGGGGTGCTATGTTACATGTGAATCTGGCCATAGAGAGAAATTCTGAGAAAGAGGGGAAGGCAAACCTTGGCCTCATCCAGAGGAAGTACTTGTTACCATCCTGATTCTTCTCTGCCACTATCTGACTAGAAACAATCATGGGGCTCCTTCCCTTTCAGCCTTCCCTCTGTTAGGGCATCATGCCCAGGGCTTTATTCTCAGATAGGCTATGAATAATAAAGAGGCTCTGTTCAGGTGAATGGCAGGAACCAAATCCTTTTCTGCTTCCAGAGGAGATCTCCTGCTTCTCGGTAGCTTTCCATTTGCTCAGCTGTTTTTGCTTCATCCCCTTTAACAGACCGTACTCCTTCACAGGAGGCTCTGGCAACTTATCTTTGACAAATATAAATATATGGCTCCATAAATTTCTGCAGACATCCATAATCTTAATATGGCACTTCCTGGACCCTGATACAACAGAGATGGAGGGGGAAATTATCACATATATGAATACTCATCATGGGTGAAAAGTACTTCATTCACATAGAAAACTAAAATGACAAGAAGAAAACTAGCTCAAGCCTTCTTCTTGACATACTAACTTGCAACTGGCAGAGCTGACCTTTTGTTTCATAGGGAATTTCAAATGCACGATCACTCAACTGCATCAATAGTACAATCTCTATTATACTGTGTGGTGGTCCTGGATGTGTAATTATTGCCTGTACCTTCTGAATCAGTAATTATTGCTTATATATTCTAACCTGCAGAATGTTAATACAAACACACTTTTGAAAAACATGCCCCATCTATGAACCTGGTTTGGATAGCAAATGTCTATAAAGGGCTATTGCTGATGGCAGTCCCACAGCAAAGAAGCCCCCTGTCCCTGGAGATATTCTACAGCCTTAGTCCAGTGGTTCCCAACCTTGGCTCCCCAGATTTTGGACTACTACATCCATAATCCACAGCCACATTGGCCAACATGTGATGGGAGTTGTAGTCCAACAACTTCTGGTGACCCAAGGTTGTGAAACCCTAGCCTAAGTCTGATTTGGAAGCATTGCGAGATATTTTCATTTGGGCTACCTTTTGATAGTTAAGCTTTCAGTTTAGGTATGTTTTAGCACAAAGTTTATTTAATATCACTTTTATCTGGATATCCTTAGGTTCTGAGTTCTGGAGATGAGACAGACTATTAGTTCAGATGAGTGAGTAATGGGGCTCCTAAGAGCCCACATAAACAATGTCCATGTCTGCATCTATGTCCAGATTTTGATTTGCCTTCCTTGGATTATAAACATAATTGAAAAGTAGGTCAGCTAAGTAACCCCTTGAATAGCTTTTCAGGAATTCAAGTGCATCCCAATGTTTTGTCAGTTAAAATACTGTAACAGAAAACTGTACATTGTGATAAAGGCATCATTTACCACTACAATATCTCAGTTCTAAATACAATATTAATGACACTGCATTCTGGAGATATGACAGTTTTGCTGGCTAGAGGTAGAATTCTTGCTGTATCCATCAGATAGAAAGATTAGATAGGTGCTGGAGAGGTTATGTTCAAAATGCTATCAAGCAGTTAATCTGGAAATAAGGAGAGCTTCACTTCATGTGCATGATACCTTTGGGTTATTTTGAAGCTGACTAATAGTTTTGTATTCTCCTGAAATGAACATCTATATTCAGGGTGTCACTGTATATTGTTGTCGGAACATTAGTATTGCTAAGCATCAACTTGGTTTTTCTTTCTTTCTTCAGACCTGTTTTTTGAAAGCATTCCTTAGGATCAATAAAATATCCATTTCACTTTATCATGCACTCATTCTTAATTTTGAAAGGACTGTCATTGGATTCTTTTCACTGAATGAGAAGACTATCTATTTGAAAATCGCACATGTGTTTTCAAAGAAATGAAAGTCTGTTATCATACTCACACCTTTGTATTTACCTACTAAGAAATCTCAATAGGTTCTTCTGGGTATTCTTATAAAACAATCACAACCATCTCCATAACATGTAGAGACCTCTTTCCTTATTGTACTGTGTGTGTCTGGGAGACAGACCTTTAGGTGGCACACCAGAGTACACCTGGAGGTATTGAAGCATCCTGGGAAAATATGTTTCTTTTACAAAGAAAGAAAGAATGATCGAGAAACCAACAACAGCACATTTGCATCATAAAATAAATGTCAATTTCAAAGCATTTGTGTAAATTTCACAGCAATCAGAGCAAGTTTAACTGAGAATCAGCAGAAAAGAATAAACAGTTTCTGCATGTGCCCACAAAGTAACTGGCTTTGGTTGCCTGGTCTGCTGAATGTGGGCCACATTTATGCAGAAGCTTGTTTACTATTCTAAACTGTTGGAGAACGTTAGAGGAAAATAGTGCTCGATTCAGATATCAGACAAACATAATAAATTGGCAAAAATTGCATTAAAACCCAGGTGATGATTTTATTTTGTATTTATTTATTTACGGTCTTTGACCAAATAGTACAATACATTTACAGTACATGAAAAACTAAAACACACTTTCAGCAAATATAAAACATTAAAATATAAAACCAATTAATCATTTATAGTGGAGTACTTATATATATATTATAGCTTCTCCAAAGCCTCAAAAACTCATTAGTGCAGTCACTACCAACAATGGAGCTTGCTCAAGCCATGCCGGCAGGATCAGAATCATGGGTGGGCATGGTCCTGAGGGTCTATGTCCACCCAGACACTCCCCGTGGAGTGCCCACCCATCACCTTTGCTGAGCAGTAAGAGTGTGAGTCAGCTAATTGGCTCATGCTGCTACTATCTTCACTTTCCATCCAGGCAACCCCAGGCTTGGGGAATGTGCCCATTGGCTGGTGTGAGGGAACTGAGTTGCTGCTGAAGGACTCAACAGCTTCAGTGGCAGCTCCTTTTCTTCCCATCCTCTGACAGTGAGAGCTGCCACCAAATTTGTTGAATCAGGTGGTGGCAGCACTGCAGCAGCTCTTCCTTCCAACCTATGTTGATGAGGACCTATTTTTTGACTATGCTATGCCGAAGCTCATACTGAAAAGGAACAATGGACCAGAATCTGGAACAAAATGAAGGCAAATAAAGGAGAAATGTAATGGTTTGCTGTATACTATGAAATATTCTAGCAGAGAGCCCATACTTAGGCTAACTTTGCTTGAAAGAGCCCCCAAGCAAGAGAGAGGCACAGCTTGGTACCATTTAGCCAAAGAGTGCTTGAAGATAAGGCAGCAAATACATCTACTGGTTACAGGTTTTGGAATGTATGTGAGGAGAACATTGGAAGACCCATTCCATATCCACCTTGTTAAGTTGGTATATGGTTCCTGGTAGCTTATTGAGGGATGAAGAAGAAGAATTACAAGGCCTGGTGGGAGCAGTTAATTGGGGGAGTAAACAAGCCCTGCCCCTGTCAAAAGTGGGGGATTGAATTTTTGATGGGATCCAGGTTGCAATGGTCAACACAGAATACTAGATTTGAACAAACAGTAGAACAAATCAATCCAGAATTTTCACTCAAGGCACAAATGACCAGGCTCAAACTATCATACTTTGGACACATTATGCAAAAACACAGCTCCCCTGAGAAGTCCATAATGCTCAGAAAAGTTGAAGGAAAGAGAAGAAGAGGATGGCCAGTAGCAAGGTGGATGGACTCAATTACGACAGCAATGAATGCACCACTGAGAGACCTTAATGGCCAATCTGAACACAGATCATCGTGGAGAGGATTTATCTATGTGGTCACTAAGAGTCGACGCTGACTTGACAACACTCAATCAATCAATCAATCAATCAATCAATTGTTCCTAAATGTATTATAAGTGTAAGCCACAGCGGACATTTTAAAATCGAAAGATGGGATAGAAATGCTTAAAATTAATGAATAAATAACAACATACAGAGGAGTAGCCAATCTTCTGGAAGCCCAATATCACCAACAATCAGTTTTCCTTTCCTCCTTTTAACCTCCCCCCCCCCCCCCGCCGCCATACACACACTTTTTTTTTCTTGGCTGGCTGGCTGGGCTTTTCCACTTTGGATTTACATTCTGTGAAACTCCAACTCTGCAGTTGCACTACATGATGCAACATGTTCTTGTCAAGCATTTCCAAAGACAAATCTTTGCTGTCAATGAATCTGCAGCATCAGATAATAGGAAGAGACAGAATTAACTGCCTAGTGGAAGAAACCTTTCAGATGACAAGCATTTTGCTCTCCCCCTTTTAATCCTTTTGTATTATAAATAAGACCACAAAAGAAAAAAGAAAAGGGTTGGGGTGGCACAGAGATCTCTATAGGAGCTTGGTGAAGGCTGAGGTCTGCTACAATACATGTATCCTCTGAGGGAGGGAGGGAGGGAGGGAGGGAAGGAGATTTTCTCTATGTGGGTTTCCTGAAATATGTGGACCAAGTGAGCACAGAACTAGCAAAATATGCAGAAAGTAACGGGACATCCTTCCTGAAATCTATGGAAATCTGAGATACAGCATGGTGTATAGGTTAAAGTGTTGGACTAGGATTGGGGAAACCCGAGTTCAAATCCCAATTCAGCCCTGAAACTCACTGGGTGACTCTGGGCTAGTAACTTATCTCTCAGACTAACCTACCTCACAGGATTGTTGTGAGGATAAATATAACCATGTGCACTGTTCTGGGCTCCTTGGAGAAAAATAATTAATAATCATCAAATCATCAATAATCATCATGATAAATCTGCTTAATTTAAATGATGGTCACTAATAACATTACTGCCATCCCTTATACTGCAAGGCTGATTTCTTTGGTCATTTTTATATATATTTCCCTGGGGATGGATGCCCAGAACACAAATCTGTGGAGGCTTCTCAAAGAGGCACTGATCAATGTAAAAAGCACACAAATATATGTGAGTGGAAAACTCCCTGCATGATACTGGTGGTTTTTGCCACATCATTGCAAAATGTTCCATGCTGTCACCAATGCTTTTTAATGTCTACATGAAACTACTGGCTGAGGTCATCAGGAGATTTGGTGCTGGGTGCTATCGGTATGCTGATGACAGCCAAATCTATCTTTACATGTAATAATTATCAAGAAATTGTATCTCCCTAAATACCTGCCTAAAGGCAGTAAATGGGCTGGATGAGTGATAATAAATTGAAGTTGAATCCAAGCAAGACAGAGGTACTTATTGTGGGAGTCATAATCTTGAGGATGGGATAGAATCTCCTGTTCTGGATGGGGTTACACTTCCTCAAAAAGAATAGGTATGTAGTTTGGAAGTGTTCTTGGATCCTGGTTTCACCCTGGTATCTCAGATTAAGGCTATGGCCAAGAGCACTTTTTATCAGCTCTGGCTGATACAAGAGCTCTGCCCATTTCTTGAAGAGATGATCTTAAAACAGTGATGAATCAGCTGGTGACTCCCAGCTTGCACTACTGCAATGCCCTCTACATAGGGTTGCCTTTGTATGTCATTTGCAAATCTAAGTTAGTCCAAAATTCAGCAGCCATATTAATCTCAGGAGTAGCCAAGAGAGACCATATTATGCCTGTTGTTAAAAAGCTGCGCTGCCTGCCTGCAGGGTGCACCTAGGTATTTTTGGCACCTGGACCTGAGGCTGAAGGCTTAGGAGGGCCCCCTGCTGTGAGGGCTCCCCCCCTGATGTGAGACCCCCCTTAAGGTATTTTTCTTGGGTGGCAGGATGGCCCCACAGCTGATCCACTGCCGCTGCCCCGCAACTGCTGCCCGGCAGCTGCTGCTGCTGCCTGGTCCCTGCCGTTTGCACCGTGCACAATAGGAGCATGGAATGTCACATCCTGTGATGTCACAGGATGCAACACTCCATATTCCAACTATGCACACTCATAGGCTGAGAAGGCCAGTCTGCGCAGGCCAATGAGGCCAGCCTGAGCCTATTGCTGCCGGGGGGGGTGGCCTGCTCCCCTCACCCCAACCCCCGGAGGTGAAGGGGTAAATAGTGGCAGTGAGGGGAAAATAGCTGTGGTGCAGGCATCAGGGTATCAGGGCTCTAGGGAGGCCCCCCAGAGCATTGGGGCCCCCCAAGAGGCAGGAGGCCATAGAACCCCACCCCGTGTTCCATGCCTAAATGCACCACTGGCTGCCTGTATGTTTCTGGGCAATATATAAATTGCTGGTTATTACCTTTAAAGCCCTGAATAGCTTAGGCCCAGATTACCTTTAAAGCCTGTCACTGATTACCTTGCACCTGTCACTGCAAAATCCCTACCGCTCAATAAGATCATCAGGAGAGGTCCGTCTTCAGGTGCCTCCAATTCATCAGGTGGCAACTTGGAATCAGGCCTTTTCAGTAGCCTTCTCAGCAGGTTGTGGAATATGCTCTGTGTGGATATAAGAGGGTTATCACCCCTAGAGGCCTTCAAGAGAGTTGTAAAGATCCACCTCTTCAGTCTGCCTTTTAATTATATTTTATGGTTTTAATGGTTTTTAATTAGCTCTATGTTAATACTTTAAATGGTTTTATTTTATGTTTTCTGTTAGTATTTTAAATGGTGTTATTTCTCACTGTGCCCTGCCTGAGCTATTTGTGGAGGGGTGGTATATAAATGAAGAAAAACAAAACAAAACAACAACTAATCATCATCATCATCATCATCATCATCATCTACAAATTGAAATTGAAAGGCTGTGGCAGAAAAAGACCAAAATAATCCCAGTGGTAATTGGCGCCCTGGGTGCAGTTCCAAAAGACACTGAAGAGCACCTCAACACCATAGGGGCCACAGAAATTACGATCAGCCAATTACAAAAAGCAGCTTTACTGGGAACAGCCTATATTCTGTGACGATATCTATAACAATTGACAATAAAATTCAGCCATCCCAGGTCCTTGGGAAGGACTCGATGTCTGGATGAAACAAACCAGTCAATAACATCTGTCTGACTGTGTAAACAAGAAATAATATCAGAAAAAAATTCAAGCTATCTGTAGCCAAAAATTGGTGGGACCATAAAACTGAAAAAGTTGTAGAAAATGAAGATGCATAAATATTATGGGACTTCCGACTATAAACAGAGAAACATCTGCTACACAATACACCAGATAGAACTGTAGTCGAGAAGAAAGAAAAACAAGTTAAAATAATTGACATAGCAATACCAGGGGATAGCAGAATAGAAGAAAAAGAAATAGAAAAAATCACAAAATTCAAAGATCTACAAATTGAAATTGAAAGGCTGTGGCACAAGAAGCCCAAAATAATCCTAGTAGTAATTGGCACCCTAGGTACAATTCCAAAACAACTTGAAGAGAACCTCAACACCATAGGGGCCAAGGAAATAACCTTCAGCCAATTACAAAAAGCAACTTACTGGGAACAGCCTATATTTTGTGATGATATCTATTATAATAACAACTATATTGTTATTGTTGTTACCTCTGCTAACTTGGGAGAGTTAACTGACCCTATCCACCCCCAGCACAGTACCTCCTGTGACTGTTGTTGGTGTCCATCTTGTGGGTTTTTTTAGATTGTGAGCCCTTTGGGGACTGGGTTCCAACTTATTTTTATTCATTATTTCTCTGTGTAAACTGCCATGAGCCATTTTTGGAAGGGCAGTATAGAAATCGAATAAATAAATAAATAAATAAAATATAATATTGATAATAAAATTCAGCCATCCTAGGTCATTGGGAAGGACTCGATGTGTGGATAAATCAAACCAGTCAATAACACCTGTCTGACTGTGTAAACCATACATAATAATAAAAATAGACTGGCATGGTTGAAATAGCCACAACGATGTGAGGAACCACTTCAAAGGCTTGCCTTTGGGCCTTAATTCCTTGATTCAAGCACCCACCCATTAGGCAGGGGGCACATATAAACCGAGTCTCTGGTTTTTGCACATCCATTGCTCCTACCCTATACTCTCTTAGAATATTGACTAAGTGTTGCATTATACTTATTAGTGTAGCAATAATTCCCTAACTTTGTAAGGCTGGGTGCCCTTGTGTAGATGTCTTCCACATGATGGCATCTGCACTGCCATCTCTTAGAAGAAAAATAGACTAGGGTTAGGTCCTTAAAGATTATAAGACTCCTCAGGTATTTCGAAAATATTGAGGCTGTTCTCACACCTGGGCAAAACTGGGCTAATAAAGCCAAGTCTTTCCCATGCATGAGAACTGACAGGATCATGCCTGATCCCAGCAGTGCCTCGTTGGTAAACCTACCAAGCCAGCCACCCTCTTAAATGGAGTTAAGGGAGCTAGCACTCCCTTTGATTGATTGATTGATTGATTGATTGATTGATTGATTAAGTGCCATCAATCAGTGTCAACTCTTAGCGACCACATAGATAGGTTCTTTCGAGGATGATCTGTCTTCAACTTGGCCTTTAAGGTCTCTCAGTGGTGTATTAATTGCTGTTGTAATCGAGTCCATCCACCTTGCTGCTGGTCATCCATTCAACTTTTCCAAGCATTATGGACTTCTCTAGGGAGCTGGGTCTTTGCATAGTGTGTCTGAAGTATGATAGTTTGATCCTGGTCGTTTGTGCCTCGAGTGAAAATTTTGGATTGATTCGTTCTATGATCCATTTGTTTGTTTTCCTGGCTGGCCATGGTATCCTCTAAAGTCTTCTCCAGCACCAAAGTTCAAAAGCATCAATGCTTTTTCTATCTTGCTTCCTCAAAGTCCAGCTTTCACATCCATAGAGTGTCACAAGAAAAACCATGGTCCGAATGATTCTAATCTTTGTAGGTGTAGACACGTCACAGCATCTAAATATCTTTTCCAAGGCCTTCATTGCTACCCTACTAAGTGCTAGTCTGTGGCGTATTTCTTGACTGCTGGATCCTTTATTGTTGACTGTTGATCCTAAAAGGCAGAAGCTATCCACCACTTCAATGTCTTCATTATCAATTCTGGGGCTGGTTGCTGTACCCGTTGTCATTAGTTTAGTCTTCTTTACATTTAGTTGTAGTCCCATTTTTTCACTGTGCTCCTTGACTTTCATTACTAGACTTTCATTACCAGCTGCTTGTTGTAGCTTGAGCTGGGAGACTGCAGTGCTCCTGGCCAGCATCAGGGGAATCCCCATAATTCCAAGGGCCAGGGTGATGCGTCCTGTCCCACGACCCTTCATGCTGCCCAAGGAGGCAGCTGCACATCTGGTTGCGTGATCTTGGTGCCCAGACCAACAGCAGAGATTGTCTGTAGGGAGGTAATCTTTTTGAGGCTTTCTCCCCTGCCCTATCAAGCCCTTTCTCACAGATTGTGAGAAAGGGCTCATTGTCTTTTTGAGATTACTCCCAATTTACCCCCAGGGTAAGCGATGAAGGCTACAGAAGCATACGACCTCTTTGCTGAAACAAAGAGCAGGTATGAGTATTTAGCCAGATGGCGCTGGGAGTTAGACTGAGAGGAAGCAAGTGGCCTGTACTTGCTTCCCTTTTGCTGGAGTCTTAAAGGGAAGAAGAACTGGTCTTGGAAGACTGCACCTTGAGCCACGTGTCTTCATTGGCCAGTTCCTCCATAGAATCCTTGGAAACTGGAGAAAGAATGTCCCCATCTCAGCTTGACATTGAACAATATGCTTCCTCTGTGGTGAGTTCCCTTTCCTCCAAAGTTAAAATATTGAACAATGAAATATTTTCACAGGTCTCCACCTATATAACCAAACTCTCCTGCCTGCCTACTGATCAAGCCTGTCTACAGGCATTGCTTAATGGCAGGGTACATGTTTTGCATGTACAAGGTCCAGCTTCAGACTCCCTGGCATCTCCAGGTAGAGCTGTGAAAAAATCCCACCTGAAACCCTGAAAAGTTGCAGCCTGTCAGTGCAGATCATATAGGTAGCTGAACCAATGGTCTGACTCAGGATAAGGCAGCTTTATATGTTCTTCCATTTTACGGTATGCTTTGCTTTAGTTGGAATGGCACACTCGATAGCAGTGCACGTGAACTGTCCTCCTGACCTATTTGGCACTGCCCTTCAATCCAGGAGATTCCTATCCCTTTCCTTACTAATATGGCATAGCTTTTCTTTGGCCCTGTATGGTTCCTGTTGTACCAAATTCCCCATGAGATGTCACACAGAGGTACCCTACCTCTGCTTCATCTCCACTAGAGCAAATTTATGGCTCTTTCATGGTGCAGCTGGGCGGCAAGATAAATGACAGGAGAAGCTGTCATTGCCACACAAGCTTTCAGGCTCTCCTCAGATTCTTTCAGTTCAGTATCAGATTATTACTCTTCTTCATGACTCGTGCAATGACAGTAGGGTTAATTACAATTGGCAGTTTGGCCACACTCCTATGGGGTGTGATGTGAGAACCCCCGCTTTAGCACCAATCGTGTCCTGCCACCATGGTTAACTAGGATTAAACTATGATCAGCAATGTAGTTTAATCCTAGTTAACCGCGCCAGTGGGACTGAGATTGTTACCAAACTCTGTGGGAGCGCACCAGGCTGGCCGGGCATGCCTAACTCTTTAATTTCAAATGTGTGGGTCATAGGAACATGGCTGTAAACTGCATACTGGACAAGACAAGGCATCTTGACTACCTGAAAAGCGTCAGCCATTGTGGTATAGTCAGAAACCTCAATTTGCCAGGGACATAGGCACAATTTAAAATCAATTTTGCATTATAGAGTTTTGATAGTGTTATTTACAGTCACATACAACTGTTACTCCTGTAGATTAACATGGAAATGAAGGCAAATTATCATCTGCCTAATAATACAAATGGACACAGAGAAGCATCACCCTTATACAGAAAGGGCACACTAAATGTGGATGGCTGGTTCCCAGCACAGTAATATATCTGTGTTATCCCAGGAAACTAGAAAGACTTGGATTTTATCTTCTTGCCTCTTTAATCCTATGCATCCTCAAACTAAAAACATACCAATTAGCCTAAATGAATGGTGGTTAATGCTATTGCATTTATATAACCTTATAGTGTCATTGTTGTGGATATTAGCAGTAAACAAATCCCATGTGAAGCCTGATAAAACACTTCTTTTGTAATGTTAATGTTACTGTCTCTAGAAATCTATGATTCTAGCCACAGCCTCCATTCCAATTCAGCCTTTGATTTACGGGTAGGCTGACCTGGGCCTAACCCTGTCAGCTTTAGTTCTGAGACAGTCTTTAGGATTATGGGCCTCTGATCCAGTAAATTCCTGAGAGGAAAAATTTAACTGAGGAAGGCTCTCTCTGACAAGTGATAAAGCCCTGTTCTTTTCAGGTTACACCAGAGACTGAGCTGCAGGAAGAATTAATTGAGAGAGACACAGGGACAAAGTACAGAAGAAAAGAAAGAAGGGACTTATGGGAGACTTATTGCAAAGAAAAGAAGCTGGGTTGGAGGAAAGCAATCAATTCCCATTTATAAGGAAGGGAGTCTAGGACAATAATTAACATCAGACCAGAATCAATTTTCTTAGGCACAGTATTTCATTAGATTGTTACATGACAGGATGCTAATTAAAACTGATTGGCCTAATTAGAATGGCATTAATAACAGGAGGCACTGCCATTGTATCACTTTGTCCAGGATGTTCTTCGAAGGCACAAAGTGTCACTGCATACATTTCTTGTTTTTCTAACAAATCTACAGTGTGGTTGTGATTAGAATGTATATATGTCACTGGCCTGCTTTGGAATGATGGACAGGAAAAGAAATGGCAAATTAACTATGACAGTGACAGACAGCTAGAAAGGTGGAGACATCAGGGCAGACTAAAAGAAAAGCAATTAGTGCACGCATAGTGTACACAGGGCTTTTATTCCCTTTTCCTGCACGTTTGGAGAGTCATTTCCAGCTCACCAATGGAGAGGAGTACAGAATGGTCCTGCAGGAAAACAGTGTTACCTGCTCTCTCATAGGATATCTGGATTAGGTCATATTTATTTGGTTTTTATTTTATTTTATTTTATTTTATCAAATTTGTACACCGCCCCAAACTTTAGTCTCTTCATTCGATATGCTTTAATTTGAACTGCTGGCAGTAAAAGCCAGAAGGGGCTGAAGTACGTAGCAAGGTTGGTGCACCCTGCGGGGAGGGAAAGTGAAGATAGACCCCTGCCCACGCCCATCAGCAGACTTCTTAGAGGCAGGAGGGGAAGAGCTGTCACCCAGGCAAAGGACCCCCTAGCTCCAGCGCCTAGGGACATTTGTCTCTCCTTGTTCAATTGTATCTATAGCAATAGCAATAGCACTTACATTTATATACTGCTTTATAGCCAAAGCTCTCTAAGCAGTTTACAATGATTTAGTATATTGCCCCCAACATTCTGGGTGTTCATTTTACCGACCTCGGAAGGATGGAAGGCTGAGTCAGCCTTGAGCCCCTGGCCAGGATCGAACTTGTAAACTTCTGGTTACAGGGCGGCAGTTTTACCACTGCACCACCAGGGGCTCTATGCCCCTGAAGGCCCATACTTTCCTCAGCTGCAAATCTTACATATGAATTGTCTTGTTTGGGACACAACTCAAATATTTTCCTTACAAAACTATGCATGAAAAATATAAGAAAATAGTTTGATTGCATTGTATTTGAAGGAAATTGTGCTGCTTCATATTGTCTAAGTCACTGGGCCTATGGTTTACAGTACACACAATTAGCTTTGTGTATCAGAGATCTCTTTATGGTTTGGGCATATGCTGCCACATGCCCCATTTCTTTTCGCTCATGGAAAAAACAAACTGGGGGGAAAAATCACTTATGGAAAAAATGAAGTGGAAAAATGAGTGGGGGGGGGGAATTCACTCAGGAGCAATTCCTGGAGTGATATTTGGAATCTGAAATTGCTTAGCAGCACAATGTAGCCAGAAAGACCTTTTTTTAAATAGCATATCCAAACACTCTTCAAAAAGTGATGGGATCGGCTGGTAAAACACAAATCTGTTCCATCTTTCCTTCACAGAAGATCTCACTAGACACACAGAAAAACCATGAGCTTTCCCAGGCTTTATCTCGAGATTACTGTGAGTTCAAAGTTACTAAAAAAGAATGATGCAAAAAGTGCATTCCCCCCACCCCAGATATAAACCGGGCTACACTCTAACACACAATGAAAAGCCCAAATCATGTGTGAAGTGCTCCTCTGTAGCTTGCAGGGACTTGGGGGTAAATTTGGCTGATTCCAGAGGAGATGGGAACTAAAAGCTGGGTGTGAAAAGCTTCCATCTGAACTACTGTGGCAAGATGGCATAATGTACTGAGACTGCACCTATATTGGTTATTCTTCCCCGACCTTTGTTGCTTTATCTAGAGCAAGGCTACTCAATTTAGGCCCTCCTGCAGATGCTGGCCTACAGTTCCCATATTCACTGGCTGTTAGCCACTGTGGCTGGGGATTACAGGAGTTGTAGTCCAAAAACAGCTGGGGGGCTTAAGTTGAGCAGGCCTGGTCTAGAGTCTTGTGTTGTCTATAGTCTAAGGCTCTGCAAGTTTCCAAAGCATACCACAGAATGAAGCTACCGTACTTGGATCAATGTGAAATTATAACTATTTCAGGACTGTGTTCCATATCAACCTGAATACAATGCTAAACGTTAAACAGTGGTAACCGAAGTCTTAACTAGTTCAGTAGCAGTAAATGATAGTAATAGGGCTGGTAAACAGTAATAATAGGATTCATTTTCCCAATAAAAATGTCTTTACCAACACTATTTCATAAGTCTAAGAGAATGAACATGAATCAAGATTTTTCCCTTCCAGACTCCCTGCTAAGACCTGTAAGAAAGCAGAGCCTACTGGGCTCTTTTCCTAACCCACAAAGGCCTTGCAAGTTGTCATTTCTATCATTAAAATGCCCAAACACTTTTAATGATGTGTTTTCACAGTTCTCCTGGTGCCTTTTGAGTAACTTTCCCTAGTATGCTGCCATTGTTTAAATAGGGGCACAAACAGTGCAAGGAACCCTATAGTTCCATATTATCAGATGGCATATACCAAAATAAGAGTTTAATATTTAAAGCTTTCCAAATTACCTTTGCATTATTAAAATCTGTATTAAATATGCATAAATGGATATAGGAAATGGTACTTATGCACCATGGAGGAATGATCTACCACTATAATATAAGCTGATCCTTAAAGAATCCAGGGCGAGTAATGGGGCTGCACTGCAGGTCACCAGTATAGCCTTCAGTAATGCCTTGTCACAAATATATATCCAATAAGGATGAAAATAAGGTTGTTGCTGGTGTGCAGTAAGATATGTGAGTTACATAAAAATAGCACAACACCATGCCGTTTCTTTATGCAGAGTGTTTCACAGAAGTTTTTTTTAAAGTAACAATTTCAAATTTTGGTGTTCACATCCACATTTGGCTAATTCAGGGGTTCTCAGGCTTGGGTGCCCAGATATTGTTAGGCTTAACTCCCATCATCCTCAGCCACAAAGGTATTTGGACACTGTGGCTGGAGATTATGGGAGTTATAGTCCAACAACATCTGGGCACCTAAGTTTGAATACCCTTGGCCTAATGTTTTCTGAATGGATTGCTAGAACTGCTCAGTCACTCCTGCACTTCTACAAAGCCAGCTTAGGTAAAGTTTGAATGGGTAGGTGGTTGGAAGGCTCAAATCAGCCCTACGGCAACCAGACATGCCCTATCTATCCCCCACACCCCGGTTACAGATAGGCCTATGGGGCAACTGGAATAAGACAACAACAACAACAACAACAAATACTTATATACCACTTTTCAACAAAAGTCTCCAAAGCAGTTTACATAGAGTAATAATAAATAAGATGGCGCCCTGACCCCAATGGGCTCATAAGCTAAAAAGAAACATTAGATAGACACCAGCAACTGTCACTGGAGGTACTGTGCTGGGGGTGGATAAGGCCAGACTGCCACTAAACCAATTCTTCTGCTGACTGTTGCTAGCTCACTGGTGTTGCCACATCACACCAGCTTGGGCCAAGTACTCAGTGCAGCTCAGACTACTGCCCATCCCTGACTTCTCCTCCTCTTCCATCTCCATTTCATCTTATGCTTTCATTTCTGTCTCTTCATCTCTGACACACCATTATTCACCACCCTTCACAGACATCCCACAATGCAACAGAAGCTGAGAGTGACTACCTGAGTAAGTGTACCAGGATTCTCCTTGCTGCTTATTGTAGATACTAGGATGGAGTGAGAAAGGCAGTTTTTTAAATGCTGTGCATATATGCTATGTATGCACACCTTCCAACAATCCCTGCCTATGATTTATGCATGTACTAGTATTTTAAAATTAAAAATTTAAATTAATAATTAATAATTATTTTAATTTGTGTGTGTGCACAAACACATGTGTGTGCACTGGATGAGAGGAGCACTATCAGAGCAAAGGGAAAACTGGTTTCATCCCTCTGAAAACTGCCCATTGCAATGGCATGAGGCCCAAAGAGCCAAAAACTAGCCTGTCCAGTAAAAAACTGATTAGTTAGCAATTATAATCTCTAGTGTATATTTATTTTAATTAGAAGTATTGTAAATATATGCCATCTCTCTGAAATCTTTCCTCCCTGGGCATCTTCATACAGGGGCGTAGCAAGGTTGGAGTGGGCCCAGAGACGAGATTTTAAAATCCCCGCCCCGCCCCCGCCTTACTGAAGCTTAGCTCATGAAGTAAAGATATCTTAAAGAAATATGGTAGCTCCAGGTCTTAACACTCACATCAATTTCGGAGGATGAATATAACTGAAGAAAGCCCGGGCGGGTGCACGGCTGGGGGAGTCAGTCATGTGACTTGCCTCGGGGGTGGGCCCAAGGCAGTGGGCCCCCAGACAACTGTCTCCCCTAGCCCTATTATAGTTACACCCCTGTCTTCATACACATAAAAAGCATTTTAAGAATCTTTTAAGTAACAAATGAGAAACTGGCAGTGGAAATGCACAAATACATCTTTTAGAGATACAGAAAGTCCTAGATGTCATTCCATTTCATTGCCAGAGTAGATTTTCTATTCATATAACAAAAGTTGTAAATGGCACATTATCTACTTTCTCTTATTTATAAAGCAGACAAAAAATCCATTTTATTGAACTGGATGCTCTCTCTCTCTCTCTCTCTCATATGCAATATTACGGGCCCTTTTATATTACTGGAGCAACATTTCAAATTAAATGCAAAATATATTTTGTCAGCTGAAGCATGGCAAATGTAGCCACTCTTGTGTTCTGTAAGACTGTCTGCAGACATTAAGAGCAGAATCCGCCATCTCTTACACTGCTCCCTTTCCCATCTATTATTATTATTATTATTATTATTATTATTATTATTATTATTATTATTATTATTTTACACAGTCAGACATTATAGACTGGTTTGTTTTATCCAGATATCGAGTCCTTCCCAAGGACCTGGGATGCCAGAATTTTATTGTCAATGTTGTTGCTGTTGTTACAGATATCGTCGCAGAATATAGGCTGTTCCCAGTAAAGCTGCTTTTTGTAATTGGCTGATGGTGATTTCTGTGGCCCCTATGGTATTGAGGTGCTCTTCAAGGTCTTCTGGAACTGCACCCAGGGTGCCAATTACCACTGGGATTATTTTGGTCTTTTTCTGCCACAGCCTTTCAATTTCAATTTGTAGATCTTTGTATTTGGTGATTTTTTTCTATTTCTTTTTCTTCTATTCTGCTATCCCCTGGTATGGCTATGTCGATAATTTTAACTTGTTTTTCTTTCTTCTCGACTACAGTTATATCTGGTGTATTGTGTGGCAGATGTTTGTCTGTTTGTAGTCGGAAGTCCCATAATATTTTTACATCTTCATTTTTTTCAACTTTTTCAATTTTATGGTCCCACCAATTTTTGGCTACAGGTAGCTTGTATTTTTTGCAGATGTTCCAGTGTATCATCCCAGCTACTTTGTCATGCCTTTGTTTGTAGTCAGTCTGTGTGATCTTTCTACAACAGCTGAATAGGTGGTCCACTGTTTCATCTGCTTCTTTTCAAAGGCGGCACTTGCTGTTTGTTGTTGACTTTTCGACTTTTGCTCTTATTGCATTTGTTCTTAGTGCCTGTTCTTGCGTAGCCAGTATTAAGCCCTCTGTTTCTTTCTTCAAGTTGCCATTCTTAAGCCATTGCCAGGTCTTGGTGATGTCTGATTTTCCACTTATATTGTGTAAATATTGACCATGCAGGGGCTTATTTTTCCATTTTTCTGCTCGCTTCTTGATTTGTTCTTTCTTGTAGGCCTGCTTTGTTTCATTGGTGTTGAATAGTTTCTCATTATTGACCATTTGAAGTGTATCTTCTTCATTGTCCTTTATATATTCTTCAAGGCCTCTTTTCTCCTCCTCTACTGTTTGATGGACTTGCAGCATTCCTCTTCCACCTGAGCTGTGAGGGAGGTAGAGCCTATCTACATCACTGCGGGGGTGCAGAGCATGATTGATGGTCATGATTTTCCGGGTCTTACGATCTAGCATCTCTAGCTCTGCCTGGGTCCAGTCTATTATTCCTGCAGTGTATCTGATAACAGGTATAGCCCAGGTGTTTATGGCTTGTATGGTGTTCCCGCCATTGAATTTAGACTTGAGCATTTTTCTAACTCTCCTGATGTATTCATTTCCAATTTTTCTTTTAACTTCAGTGTGTGCAATGTTATCAGCCTGGAGAATGCCCAAGTATTTGTAATGTTTTTTCTCTTCCAGGTTCTTGATCTTGCTTCCATTGGGCTGTTCTATTCCTTCTGTTTTTGTTATTTTTCCTCTTTTCATTATTAATGCAGCACACTTGTCTACTCCAAACTCCATTGCTATATCGCTACTGAATATACGGACAGTGTTTCTGACTGGGACTTTCCATATAACTTCAGATCGTCCATGTACAGCAGATGGTTGATTTTACTTGATGTTTTAGATATTTGGTATCCGAGGCCTGTTTTGTTTAGTATTTGTGAAAGTGGGGTCATGGCAATTACAAACAACAGAGAGGATAGTGAGTCCCCTTGGAAAATGCCTCTTCTAATGCTAATCTGTCCAAGTGTCTCGCCATTGATTGTTAACTGTGTACTCCACATGCTCATTGCTTTTTTTTATAAATATCTGAATGTTTTTGCTGACACCAGTTGTTTCTAAACATTTTAGTATCCATGTGTGTGGCAATGAATCGAAGGCTTTCTTGTAGTCAATCCATGCAACACTTAGATTGGTTTTTCTTCTCTTGCAATTTTCTAAAATCATTTTGTCAATCAGCAGCTGGTCTTTTGTGCCTCTGGTGTTCGGGCAATTTCCTTTCTGTTCAACTGGGAGCTGTTTGTTAGTTAATAAGTGTTGCATCACTTCATCTGCTATTATTCCAGTTAATAATTTGAACATGGTTGGCAGGCAGGTGATCGGTCTATAATTACTTGGAACTGCACCTTTTGCTGGGTCTTTCATGATGAGATGAGTTTTCCCAGTTGTTAGCCATTGTTCAATATCACCGCCTTGCAAAATGTGATTGAACTGTTTTGATATTTAAATTATCTTTTAACTAATTAGGACACTGATATTAGTTCTGTTATGGCCAGGTTTTTTAATATTATTTGTAAAATACGTACTGGTTTATTGTAAATGTTTGCTTTTCAATGACCGAATAAACTTATAACTAGCTTCCTTATTAATTCTGGTGTTGTTATTAGATCTTTCATTTGTTGGTTACATTTTTTGACCTCTTTCATCCAGCCTGTTTTTTTTATTATAATCTATTGGATTGTCCCATAATTTCCCCCAGAATTGCGCTGTTTCTTCTTTATTTGGTGTTTCTAGCTTTCTTGCAGTTTCTCCTTCTATGCTTTGGTAGAAACGTCTCTGATTCGACTGGAATTGGAGATTCTGCCTGTGTTGTGTAATTCAGGCTTCGTATCTGCTAATCTTCTTTGACACTGCTGTTATTTGCTGCTTTATTATTTCCAGGACTTCTCTAATTCCCCTTGAATCTAGGTGGTATTTTTGGATCAGATACTGTTTGATGTTTTCATTCTTCAGCTTCTTGTCTTTCATATCTTTCAATTTACTAGCATCTGATCTGAGCCTGGAGATTTTATTTTCTAATCTAATCTTCCTTTTAGGTGATGTACTGCTTTCTTTTTTTACAGGTCCACTGATCTTATATCAGAGCTCTTGTGTTGTTATTGTTGCTGCACTGTACATTAGTTGGTTTGTTTCTTGGTTGTGATGTCTGCAAGTGCAGCATTGAGATCTTTTAATGCCTGAGCAAGTTGGTTTTTGGCAACTGTTTTAGAGCTGGAAGTCGAACCCTGGTGGTTGTTTGGTTCATGTGCTCAGTTATTTTTTGCTTTAGTTCTTGTTGCTTTTCTGTTAAATGGCATTTGGGTTTTTGAGGTGAAGGCAAAGGGGAGGTTGCCTGGTTTTGATTTTGAAACAGTTCAGCAACAGTGGCATCCTCTATTTCCAACACCTCCTCCACCTGTGCCTGAGCAACTTCTTCAGTTGGTGGTAATTCTTCTTCCATATCTTGTGTCTGAGTTGCTCTTTGCAGTTCTTCCAGCTCTAGCCTTTGTTATGCTATTTCTGTATACAGGCACCAAATTTGGTACATTCTTTTTAAATAACCTCTTCTAGTTGGACTAGACTAGTAATAGCAGATCATTATTTCCTTGTTGGCATTTTTCGTATATTTTTTTCGGTTAAGCGACATTTCTTCCAGTAACTTTGCAGTCTCCAGCCCTGGTTGCTCAATTGAAGATCCTGAGTCCTGTTGCCCACTTGCCACCAGATGTCCAGGGACTCCACCACCTGGCATGGTCCTTGTTGACACGGGCAACGACTGATCCAGTATAGATTTATTAAAGTTACGTCTCACCATATTGTTGATGGGAGAGGCACTCTTTGTCTGGCTCCTCTGGTGAGACCTGTCCAGTATGGTTGGACCTCTGGCATAGCTCTCACCTTCCTCAGAGCAGGCAAGCTCCACAACCACGCCAAGGTACTGCCTCACTGGGGGATTATTATTATTATTAATTTCCATTTTATATCCCACTCTTCCCCCAAGGAGCCCAGAGCGGTGTACTACGTACTTGAATTTCTTTTTCACAACAACCCTGTGAAGTAGGTTAGGCTGAGAGAGAAGAAATTGGCCCAGAGTCACCCAGCTAGTTTCATGGCTGAATGGGGATTTGAACTCGGGTCTCCCCGGTCCTAGTCCAGCACTCTAACCACTACAACACGCTGGCTCTCTTAAGCTTGCATAGGTAAATTATTTGGTGGATCATGCCCAAATGTGGCAACACATGATGGACCACAGCTCTTGTATACAGCTCTTAAGCTTCCTTAGATGGAATTTTATTTATATCCCTTATTAACAAATCCATTTTAAACATCCACTCAGGCACTGTTTTAGTAGATACAGATCAAAAAAACTCAGGAATTTTGTCATTGTTTCACTGGATAAATTGCAGCATGCAGTGGAAATGTATTTTCTTATGACCCATAAAGCTGTGGCTGAAAGATGAAGGTTTAAATCAAAGCATTTGGATTTAGTTCAGGGATGCTGTCAGGATAAAGAAGAAATTAGCACTAGTATAACCCCTGCTCTTTAAGGGTTAAAACATCTGGTGATATCGGCTTGTCCAGTAGTGGGCTGCAAGCTGAATAAAGGTAAAGTGTGCCAACGAGTCGATTTTGATTCCTGGAGCCCACAGATCTCTGTGGTTTTCTTTGGTAGAATACAGGAGGGGTTTACCATTGTCTCCTCTCACACAGTATGAGCTGATGCCTTTCAGCATCTTCCTATATCGCTGCTACCCGATATAGTACCAGCAGGGATTTGAACTGGCAACCTCTGGCTTGCTAATCAAGTCATTTCCTTGCTGCGCCACTTAAGGTGTGCAAATTGAATAGGGACTACCATATATGGTTAAAAAAAGCATAATCCTCCTCAGAGGATCCAGAGGCCTGCTGAAGGATGTCCCTGCGGGGAGAGCTCTTGTGAGCTGGATATTTGTTAAGCCTATATTTATTACTTTCAGGCTTTCAAGAAGGGGAGACAGAAACAGAATGTATCTTAATGCCACAGCAAAAAAAAGAACTCTAAACAAGCCAACACCAACACCAAAAGGAAAAACCTCAGTTTGTACACATGAGTCTGAGCAAGTCTCTGTAACCTTTTTAAAAATTTTATTTTGTAAATTCTGTTTGTGTTAAGAAAGAAACCTTAAAGTGCAAAAGTTATCATTTAATTGTTGTTATGATGGTGTTTCATTTATATGGAAAGTTAAAGAAATCTCACAAGGCGGGATTACACTGCCAATTGTAAAACAACCCATACATGGTGTAAAGAAAGTGTTATACTAGCAATAGACATACTCTTTTTCTGAACCTTTCCCCAGAAAAAGGTTCAGAAAAGGACAACCTAAGTGAGCAGGGAGTAGTATACCTTTGTATGAGGATAGGCTAGAGCAGTGGTAACTAACCTAGGGTCCCCAAATGTTACTGAACTACAACTCCCATCATTCACAGCCAAAATGGCCTTTGAGGCAACTGTTCCCACTATACAATGGTACACTTTCCCCAGGAGCCCCTTTAAGAGAAACTGGGCCTTCTTGAGCCCCAGTGCCACTTTTGGAAGGCACACTCTTAGAAGAGCCCTATGGGGGAGGTGCTGGCGAGGCTTACACCTTCCAGGATGGTGCTGGGACTCTTCCAGGATGGTGAGAAGGCTCTGTTTCTCTTAAAGGGCCCAGTTGGTGCTGGGGAAAGTGCAGCACTATACAGAGGTCTCTCACACCGTGACTTACACATTGAAGGGTTTTTGTTGTTGTTGTTGTTTTTTACAGAGTGCCCCTCACTAGAAAGATAGTGAAGATCACTGTACTAGAGGCTTATAAAATATTGGATGGTGTGGATGAAGTCGATAGAGAGCTCTTTCATCCACTCTTATACTAGAACGCAGTTGATTGGCAGTAGATTCAAGGTAGACAAGAGAAAGCATTCCTTCACACAATGCATTAGCCCTGGAATTTACTTGCCTGGAATGTGGTGATGGCCAATAGCATAACACATTATGCTAAATGTGTAGATTGACCCTGTGTGTTAGGAGCTATTTATGGGGACCATCAACACTGGGGCCAAGGGTATGTGGGGGGAAGGGCAGTTGCCCCCCTCCCACCCCCAAACTGAGCCAATCCCTTTGGATTCAATGGGACTTGCTCCCAGGTAAGTGAGAGCCTTTGTTCTCCCGAGAAAATGCCCTGTGGGCACCTAATATTCCTGAGGAATATTGCACTCCCAAAGCTGTTATCAGCTATGAAGGAAGCTTCAATTTATGCCAATTTTCATTAGAATTACATACAGGGAGGGGAAAAATTAAATTCCCCACTTGAGAGCAACTGATGGAGAGAGCTATTGCTTTCAAGCCCTTCCTGTGGGCTTCCTGAGGGTATCTGATTGCCCACTGTGGGAAGCAGGATATAAATTAGATAGACATTTAGTCTACTCCAGCAGGGCTCTTGTGTTCTCATGTTTAGCTGTGTCTTAGGTTGTTTTCCACAACCTAAGACACAAGTCATATGGCAGTCTTAGGATGATTAGGTTGCATGGCTCCCCCAAGGTGTCCCCACATAGGACAGATGTGGAGGATTATGCACACAAGGAAAATAATATTGAAGCTGTGCAAAGACTAGCACAACATTGTGTCTTCTTTTTGAAGATATATATGGCTTCACTTCTATTTTCTATGCTGAGGCATGGCCCAGGAGCAGGGGAATGTTATTATGCTATGCAGATCTCCTTCATTTTCACATTAGAACGACTTTAGTTCATAATATCAGCACAGAATAGACAACAGTCATATAATATTCAAACATAACACTGTGTGTTTAGGTTTCTCTACATACATCTACATGTTTTTGTGTGATTGACTGTACATGCATTCATTTTAAAAGGTCCCTTAAAACATGGTAGAGATAGGAAGTATACTGCTATACGTGCATTCAACATAACATGTGAATAATTTATAGCGTACAGATCAGAACATGCATACACTGTACACAGATTGTACGCAAATTGTACATTCATTGAAAAATGTATGAATAGGGCTGATCCTCATGAGCAGATGTGAGAAGTTGCTGTCTAGGTGACAAAGGAAGCACACATGCAGCTGCTGAGTTCCTAAGTAAAGCAGCATGGGTGCTGGTGCAAGGGTGAGGGGGATTTTTGCAAGCCTCCCCTTCCCTCTGAAGCACATTGTGCCACCTGCAAATATGTCCATGGGAGTTGTGCAGCCTTCAAGGACATGCTTGTAGGTGGCAGAGACTCCAGAGTGAAGGGTAGATTGATGAAAATTCCCCCTCAGGAGCACTCAGGAGTAGGGATGAGCATGAGCCTGTTCAGCACTTCCTTCTTCAAGAGCTGAACAGGCTCAAATGCTGGCATTTGAGATGGCTCAATGGGCAGGGAGGGGTACCTTTAAGATGCAGGTAAGCTCCTTACCTGCTTGCTCCCGCCCCACCTGCTGGTGCTCATCTTAGAAACAGTTGCACAGGGCTGTAGCAGACTTCCTGCAGCACTGTGTGGCATCCTCCTGATGCCACATGGGGGTTCAGGAAGCAGCACTGCACCCCGTGTGGCTGTTTCTAAAATGAGCGCCATCGGGGGGCGGGGGGGAAAGTGGCAGGGTCAAGGATGGCAAGTAAGGAGATCCTTACCTGCATCTTAAAGGTACCCCTCTTCACCCTGCAAGGGAGTGCATGAACAGCTCATGCACATCCCTACTCATGAGTTTTACTCAGGAATGCAGCAGCTGCTGTGCATGTGCTTCCTTTGCTGCATGGGTGCAACGTTAATCAGGATGTCAGTCCCTGAAAATTACTGTATTGGACCAAAACGGCATTAGATATGAGAGAAGAAGGAAGTAGATCGACAGAGCTGAACTCAGTGTGATTTTTAAATTCATTCATGTTCAGCAACATAATGGTCTATATTCAAATTAGAACCTTCAGCATAACTCAAGGCTGCGGGAGCCTTTCAATGTGATGCAAAGAGGGCACCGTCAATGATGAAAAAATTCATCTATTGAAGGTTTCAGAAGCTGCATCCTAGTGTGTAAATTAAGCACTTTCCATGTGGAATGCTACAAAAGCATTCTGTGGGGCAGAAAGGTCTCCAAGGGCCCACACTTTACAGTAGTGAGTGACTACACAAAACAGAGAGTAGGCCTAAATATGATTTATATGGCCATCAGGTACTCAAGGAGACATATGTTAAAAAAGAAAAACTCAATGTGTGTATGATTGCTTTGTTCAGAATCTGCAGGTGGCCTGGTTTGTTTTAGTTTGCAGAAAACCATTGAAAGTTAACAAGATTAGCCTGAAGAAACAGAATTTGATTGAGGCTGAAAAATCAGGCAGAATAATTTCAACTGGAACTAATCCAAAAGAATGTAAGCCTTAAAGTCAAACTTCCTAAAACTTGAGTGAATGATGGGCTCCGGTTCAACTTTCAATATGCGCATGAATAGCCTTCTCAGATAAGTTGAATCATGCTCGTTATAATTATTTCTTATATCTTAGGGTATATAGGTAAAACACTGAATCCATGATACATACTCTTACAAGGAAAGCTAATACTGTAAGGCAACTCCGTATTGTCCCCATATTACAGGCATCAATAGCAAAAGGCCAAACTTAACTGAGTCCTTATTCACATGTTTGCCTCAGCATGTAATGGGACCGTCTTACATTAAGAGAATAAGCAGAAAGGAGAGGGGCACTGTTCTTTCTGCTCTCCCACATTTTACCTCCCCTCAGTCAGTTTTTCCATCCCTTTTTCTGCCTTCCCAGCTACAATACTGGAAGTGAGCCAAGAACAGAGAAAACAGCTGGGTGGGTAAGATGCAGGAGAGGTGATCATTTAGACTCCAATATCAGAATGTAAGAAGAGCCTTGCTGGATCAGACCCAAGGCCCACCTAAACCAGCATCCTATTTCCCAAAGAGGCCTACCAGGTGCCTCTGGAAAGTCAACCAGCAGGAGATGAAGCCATACCCTGTTGCTCCTGTACAACTGGTATCCCTCTCCCATACACTCATTTTACTGTTAAAGAAATCACAGAGAGAGAGAGAGAGAGAGAGAGATTCCACGTTATATGGTGTATCATTATCATGAGACTTGGAACTGGGAACTTTGGATTCCTACTGTACGCTCTTAATCATCACATGACACCATAGCCCAAGTCGGTCACTATTTAAAAGTGACATTGTATCCGGGTACAGTGTTTCAAACAGGTCTGGAAGCCCTGGCCCCATCACTCACCCCCTTAACTGATCACTCACGCTTACAATGGTGTTCTTTTGAAGAGGCAAACGCTGCTTCTGTGATGGTGAGCGCTTCCTGATCACAGAAGTGCCCATTATCACGGAAGTGGCATTTGCCTCTTCAGACAAACATCCCTGTAAGCATGAGTGGCAGACTGAGGAGATGAGTGACAGGACAAGGGTGGGACTTCCGGCACCATTTGAGACACTGTACCCTAGTACAGTGTCTCTTTTAAATAAAGTCTGAATTAGGCTCATGTCTTTTTACCATCCAGTGTAAGGGCAATTGGATGGTGAAGATATAACCAATCCAGGTAAATGGATTTTGAAACTATACCCTCCAAACTTCCTCAAGTGAAAATAAGGTGAACTAAGGAAACAAGAGAAAGGTCATATTTAAGGGTTTCATCAGCATAGAAGGTGCAAGTCTGAGATGGTTATTTTAAAAAGTAATTTGTAAATGTGCTGTTAGAGGATTCATAGATACTGCCTTTCTGCCAACATACCAGTTTCTATAAACCAGGGTGAGGGTTATGGAACCTCTGATAAGGGTTGTTCTTTTAGTGAATGTTATCAGCTAAACAAATTCAAGGTTCCATAGGACCTGCACTTATTGTTGTTGTCTAGATAACTGCTCTATAACTGTGTGCATTGAGGTAATTAGTATTTCCTTTATCCTCTGTGTATGATAGCAAGAGTCATTGTCCTTATAACAAGCCTATGATTAATATGGGTGTCTGGGAATTTCAGATTATTAATTTGCTAAATGACAGTATCCAGGCCTTAGCAATACTGATGTGAATTGATGTTGATATAAATTATCCCATACAAATTGCAATTTACAAAAACCATTAAGCATTACAAATGTGGAGATAAATCATATTCAGCGTCTTTTATGCTTTGTCTTTGGCTTTATATATATGGCATAGTAGGGGGGGGAATTTTTTTTTGCAATATAATAATCCACTTGGGATAGCACGAATACTACAAAGATATTTTTAGTTTTTCTTTAGTTATCCTAGACTCTTGGAAAGGGCCCAATAATTAAAGTACCAAATCCAGTCAATAACATCTGCATGCAAATATTATAATAGACTGTATGCAAATATAATAATAATGATGATGATGATGCACCAAGGGCACCAACAACTATTGGCACCACTATTGTTTTCTTTTTCCAGAGCCACTCCATTTCAATCTGAAGGTCCTTGTATTTAGTGATTTTATCCAGTTGTTTCTCATTGACTCATCTATCCCCTGGGATTGCAATATGAATTATCAGAACCCGATTCTTATCTATGACTGTCAGATTCAGTGTATTGTGCGCTAAATGCCTATCAGTTTGTATTCTAAAATCCCAAAGGATTTTTGCCTCCTCATTTTCTGTGACCTTCTCAATCGGATGATACCACCAATTCTTGCTTGCTGGCAATTTGTAATTCTTGCAAAAGTTCCAGTGGATCATTGCAGAAAATTTATTGTGTCTTTCCTAAGGCCACACTACTCAGGAAAGCATGAATACTACGAAGCTATATTTAATGTTTCTTTAGTTATCCTAGACTCCTGGAAAGGGCCCTATAATTAAAGTACCAAATCCAGTCAATAACATCTAGTGGACTGTGTGTAAATAATAATAGTAATAATGGCGTGGTTGTGGGGCTTGCGTGCTCTGAGGAAGGTGAGAGCTATGCCAGAGGTCCAACCATACTGGACAGGTCTCACCAGAGGAGCCAGACAGGTCTCACCAGAGGAGCCAGACAAAGAGTGCCTCTCCCATCAACAATATGGTGAGACGTAACTTTAATAAATCTATACCGGATAGGTCGGCACCCGGGTCAACAAGGACCGTGCCAGGTGCTGGAGTCCCTGGACATCTGGTGGCAAGTGGACAACAGGACTCAGGATCTTCAGTTGAGCAACCAGGGCTGAAGACAGCAAAGTTACTGGAAGAAACGTCGCTTAACCGAAAAAAATATACGAAAAATGCCAACAAGGAAATAATGATCTGCTATTACAAGTCTAGTCCAACTAGAAGAGGTTATTTAAAAAGAATGTACCAGATTTGGAAAGAGAAGCATCCAGATACAGAAATAACAGAACAAAGGCTAGCAGAGCAGAGAAGATTCATAATAAGAAATAAAGTATTCATAGAAGTTGAGCTGGAAGATCTGCAAAGAGCAACACAGGCTCAAGATATAGAAGAAGAATTACCACCAACTGCAGCAGTTGCTCAGGCGCAGGTGGAGGAGGTGTTGGAAATCGAGAATGCCACTGTTGCTGAACTGTTTCAAAATCAAAACCAGGCAACCTCCCCTTTGCCTTCACCTCAAAAACCCAAATGCCGTTTAACAGAAAAGCAACAAGAACTAAAGCAACAAATAACTGAGCACATGAACCAAACAACCACCAGGGTTCGACTTCCAGCTATCCAACAATAACAACACAAGAGCTCGGATATAAGATCAGTGGACCTGTAAAAAAAGAAAGTAGTACATCACCTAAATGGAAGATTAGATTAGAAAATAAAATCTCCAGGCTTAGATCAGATGCTAGTAAATTGAAAGATATGAAAGACAAGAAGCTGAAGAATGAAAACACCAAACAGTATCTGATCCAAAAATACCACCTAGATTCAAGGAAAATTAGAGGTCCTGGAAACAATAAAGCAGCAAATAACAGGAGTGTCAAAGAAGATTAGCAGATATGAAGCCAGAACTACACAACGAAGGCAGAATCTCCAATTCCAGTCGAATCAGAGACGTTTCTACCAAAGCATAGAAGGAGAAACTGCAAGAAACCTAGAAACACCAAATAAAGAAGAAACAGTGCAATTCTGGGGGAAATCCAATAGATTATAATAAAAAAAGCAGGCTGGATGAAAGAGGTCAAAAAATGTAACCAACAAATGCAAGATCTAATAATAACACAAGAATTAATAAGTGAAAGAGCAAAGAAAATTAAAAATTGGACTACTCCAGGCGACGATGAACTGCATGGCTTTTGGCTTAAACACTTAACAAGCCTTCATAAACAACTATCAAAACAGTTCAATCACATTTTGCAAGGCCGTGATATTGAACAATGGCTAACAACTGGGAAAACTCATCTCATCATGAAAGACCCAGCAAAAGGTGCAGTTCCAAGTAATTATAGACCGATCACCTGCCTGCCAACCATGTTCAAATTATTAACTGGAATAATAGCAGATGAAGTGATGCAACACTTATTAACTAACAAACAGCTTCCAGTTGAACAGAAAGGAAATTGCCCGAACACCAGAGGCACAAAAGACCAGCTGCTGATTGACAAAATGATTTTAGAAAACTGCAAGAGAAGAAAAACCAATCTAAGTGTTGCATGGATTGACTACAAGAAAGCCTTCGATTCATTGCCTCACATATGGATACTAAAATGTTTAGAAACAACTGGTGTCAGCAAAAACATTCAGATATTTATTTAAAAAGCAATGAGCATGTGGAGTACACAGTTAACAATCAATGGCGAGACACCTGGACAGGTTAACATTAGAAGAGGCATTTTCCAAGGGGACTCACTATCCCCTCTGTTGTTTGTAATCGCCAAGACCCCACTTTCACAAATACTAAACAAAACAGGCTTCGGATACCAAACATCTAAAACATCAAGTAAAATCAGCCATCTGCTGTACATGGACGATCTGAAGTTGTATGGAAAGTCCCAGTCAGGAATCAAATCACTGCTAAACACTGTCCGTATATTCAGTAGCGATATAGCAATGGAGTTTGGACTAGACAAGTGTGCTGCATTAATAATGAACAGAGGGAAAATAACAAAAACAGAAGATTGTGTTTTAGCATTGTTTTATTGATGTATTGTGTATATTTGTTACTACCATTTCTGCTGGCCAATGGCCGTAATAAAACTGATGATGATGATGATGATGATGATGATGATGATGATGAAGAAGAAGAACCTGGAAGAGAAAGAACCTTACAAATACTTGGGCATTCTCCAGGCTAACATCGCATACACTGAAGTTAAAAGAAAAATTGGAAGTGAATACATCAGGAGAGTTAGAAAAATCCTCGAGTCCAAGTATGGCGGGAACACCATACAAGCCATAAACACCTGGGCTATACCTGTTATCAGATACACTGCAGGAATAATAGACTGGACCCAGGCAGAGCTAGAGACGCTAGATCGTAAGACCAGGAAAATCATGACCATCAATCATGCTCTGCACACCCGCTATGATGTAGATAGGCTCTACCTCCCTCGCAGCTCAGGTGGAAGAGGAATGCTGCAAGTCCATCAAACAGTAGAGGAGGAGAAAAGAGGCCTTGAAGAATATATCAAGGACAGTGAAGAAGATGCAGTTCAAATGGTCAATAATGAGAAACTATTCAACACCAATGAAAGAAAGCAGGCCTACAAGAAAGAACAAGTCAAGAACCAAGCAGAACAATGGAAAAATAAGCCACTGCATGGTCAATATTTGCACAATATAAGTAGAAAATCGAACATCACCAAGACCTGGCAATGGCTTAAGAATGGCAACTTGAAGAAAGAAACAGATGTAATACTGGCTGCACAAAATGTAATACTGGCTGCACAAGAACAGGCACTAAGAACAAATGCAATAAGAGCAAAAGTAGAAAAATCCACAACAAACAGCAAGTGCCACCTTTAAGCAGATGAAACCGTGGGCCACCTAATTAGCTGTGGTAAAAAGATAGCACAGACTGACTACAAACAAAGGCATGACAAGGTAGCAGGGATGATACACTGGAACATCTGCAAAAAATACAAGCTACCTATAGCCAAAGAATGGTGGGACCATAAAATTGAAAAAGTGGTAGAAAATGAAGATGTAAAAATATTATGGGACTTCCGACTACAAACAGACAAACATCTACCACACAATACACCAGATATAACTCTAGTTGAGAAGAAAGAAAAGCAAGTCAAAATAATCGACATAGCAATACCAAGTGATAGCAGAATAGAAGAAAAAGAAATAGAAAAAATCACAAAATACAACAATCTACAAATTGAAATTGAAAGGCTTTGGCAGAAGAAGACCAAATTTATCCCAGTAGCAATTGGCACCCTTGGTGCAATTCCAAAACAACTTGAAGAGCACCTCAATACCATAGGGGCCACAGAAATCACCACCAGCCAATTACAAAAAGCAACTTTACTGGGAACAGCCTATATTTTGCGACAATATCTATTATAATAACAACAACATTGATAATAAAATCCAGCCATCCCAGGTCCTTGGGAAGGACTCGATATCTGGATAAAACAAACCAGTCAATAACACCTGTCTGACTGTGTAAACAATAACAATAACACAGTTGTTTTTTAACAGTTGCTTTTTAACAAAATATATTACAAGGTAATTCACATAGCAAAATGTAATCAAAACTGAGAAAAAAGCTTAAGAAAATGGTTTCCTGTCCCAAAGGACTCACAATCTAAAAATAAAGGGAGTTACCAGAAACCACCACTGGAGGCACTCTGTGTTGTGTTGAATAGGGACAATTGATCTTCCCCTGCTAAATATAAATGTCATCACTTTTGTGCCTCTTTTCCCAATGAGTAAGGGTTATCATATATGACACAAGTTGAAAGTAGGGATGTGCACAAAACTGGTTTGCCTGGTTCGGTTCGAATTCGAACCAGGTTCGAACCAGGAGGGGGAGATTTGGTTTTGGTTTTGCTCGAACCTCCCCCTGGTTAGGTTTGAATTTGGACCATTTCAAACTGGTTTTAACCTCCAAAAGTGGGTGGGGTGGTAGCAGGCACCCATGGGTACCTGCCACCCAAAGCAATTGGACATTCATACAATTTTTAATTAATTTTTGAAATTTATTTGTATTTTTTCTCATAGGGTATAATGGGACTTGAACCAGTCCATTATTCAGCCTTTTGCCCAATTCCTTTTAAATAATTCTGATAGCTTCCTTGCCCACCTTGGGAACTACCACCCACCACATTCCACTCTAGGACACCCCTTTTCCCCTGATGTGAAGCTATACATTTGCTGTAATCCTCATTATTTCCTATGAGGAATTCAAAAATATTTTTAAAATTCACCAATAGTTGGAGGATTGGCCGATTGCCTTGGGGTTTTGTGGGTGGTAGGCCATTCTACCCTATAAGAAAAATAATTAAAAATATTTCAAATATTTACAAAAAATTGTAGGAGTGTCCTATTGCTTTGGGGTTTGGGTGGTCATTGACACCCATGGGTCCTCCACAATAGGGAATAATGGGCTGGTTTGAGTCCCATTATACCCTATGAGGAAAAAATAAAAGTAAATTTCAAAAATTCATTAAATATTGTACAAGTGTCCAATTGCTTTGGGCTTTGGGTGGTAGGTACCCATGGGTGCCAGCTACCACCCCACCCACATTTGGAGGTTTGAACTGGTTCAAACTGGTTCAAACCGGTTTGAATCAAACCACCCCCAGTTTGGTTCGAATTCGAACCTGCAGCTCAAACCTAATTGCTAGTTTGGTTCGAATTCGAACCATTGAACCACCCTGGTTCGAATTTGAACCAGTTCAAGTTCAAACCGCTTCGCACATTCCTAGCTAAAAGTAGTGAGTATCTTGGAACATTTCATGCGCAATATTTTGCATTCTGCTTACATAACTAAATAAATAAATAAATGAATGAATTATTCAACCCCCTGCCAAATTACCAATTCTGCACCCATTTTAAACTATATCAGTGAATTACATTTATATATAATAGCATGATAATTATAGCACAACTTTCTAATGGTAAGTACTTAGACAACTTCTATTGCTTTGGCATCCTACCAACATATCTTGTCCTTGCTGGAGTTCAGTCTTTTCTCTAGTGCATTATTCAGTACAGAACTCACATGAGCACATGAAATTGCCTTATACTGAGTCGGGCCATTGGTTGATCTAGCCCAGTACTGTCTGATTAGCAGCAGCTCTCCAGAATTCCAGACAGAGGTCTTTCCTAGCCCTTCCTGGATATACCAGGATTAAATCTGGAACATACTGTATGCTAAGCATAAGTTCTACCATTTAATATGGCCCCATCTCCTAATCCTCTTCCTCAAATGTTAATTAATGCTCCTTTTTACTTATCTTTTAGAAGCAGCTAATTCCTTGTTATTACTAATTGAATGCCTTATAGCCCACAGTACCTCTTTCTTGAAAGAGAAATGATGGATCTCAAGTCTGCATGAAAACACCTTCTGCCTTGAACGCCTTTCCTGTTAATCTCAGATGTGTTGGGCAGCCTGTGGCTACTCAGTAGTAAAGGAGAAATTCACTCTTTTAATTTTTGTGATAATTATTTCAAGGATATTCAAGGATATTTCTTGCACCAGGACTCATTATGAATTTTGGTTGCAATTAAATTCTCAATTCCAAAGTCCTTTTGTTAATCATGTGTATTTTCTTCTCCCCTGGATGAGATGTATCTTTAGTCGGATCCAGCAGATCTCTTATTATATTTTCATTCATGTTTGAGGTCCTTCACTGGATGCTGGAACAAATCCCTCAGACTTACCACAAGAACCCCAAAGGTACTAGCAGACTATAATGTCATTCACACAATCAAAAACTGTGTTCTACCCAGATTTGGGAGCTGTGTGTGCTCCCAAATCCCCCCCACCCAAAGTAACCCCAAAACCTGGGTAGCTTTTCCTCCTACCTTGTTTCCGCACAATCACTTCTACCCAGGTTTTTCTCTTACCTCGCTTCCACACAACTGAAAATTGGGAGCACACACAGCTGCCAAACCCAGGTAGAACACAGTTTTTGATTGTATGAATGATGATATAAAAATAACTCTCTGGAATTAGGTACCCAGATATTGTAGTCCATGGAAACATTCAAATGATATGGCTGGCAGAATACGTAAAGAGGAATGGGGTGCTCCAAGAGAACCCTTGATTATGTGTGGTGGTTGTTCATCCAAATGACTCCTAAACAAGTACTTGGAATACATTTTTTGTGCATTGAGATGAGATGGAGATAATACATATGGAGGCTGTTCTCACAAGCAGCCAAGAAAGGGCTAAGGCAGCCAAGCCTGGGCTTGGCTACATGTGAGAACCGCCGGGAGCTGCGCAGCTCTCAGTGGCTCTTTGGTGGCAAACCTGGCTATGAAACCCGGCTGTTAAATGAGGTTAATGGAGTGAACTCTCACTTTACCCTGTTTAACTGACCATGTGTCTAGCACTGGATGACACTGAGGGGTGCCCACCTGTTGCCCACCCATCGCCTTGCGCTGTGCATTGTGGGATTTCTGCATCATCCCGGCTCCCGCAACTCCACACTGCCTTGGGCAACTGCAGATCATTTGGGTGCATGATCCACGTGCCCAGCCACTGGGACCCAGTTGTCTACAGGGGAGGTAAACTTCTGTAGCCTTCTTCCTCACGTGCCCTCCCACTTAGGTCCCTGATCGTGAGAAAGGGCCTGTGGTGGCCTTTCAGAAAAGCAAGCACAAATGTTTATCATATGAAAAACATGTATGAAGCAGGCCTCAGGACCCTTATCCTTCACATTGCTTAGAAAGATGGATATATATTTTTAACCTAACAGTAATTCTGCTTTCCTAGAATTCAAGACACTCTGTTGTATCTGGAAAATCTGTTCTTCTTTGGTACCCACTTACTTTGTTCCACATATTCTAAGTTGTGCACAAGAATCTGAACTCAGTTTGTCATTGTCTCAGTCTAAGTAGGGTCCTCAGGCAGCAGGCAGCCTTCAAGCCTTTTCCTTCCTGAAAGCCTGTGTGTGTTTCTTCATGTCTTGACAGAGGCTTCAGGTGGTATAGATAAACTTGGTTAGTTTAATTAAGAAGAACCTATCCCCAGAGAAGAAGAGCTTGATGTCTGACAGGACTTTGACAAGAAATATATATCCATAGAACCACATGAGTCAGCTTTATCAAGTTACACAACTGTGGGTTCAGAAGCAATAAAATCTATTCACCAGAGACAAACTTGCAAAAGCTTGTAGAAAATCCAGTGATTTCTTCACCACTAGATTTAAAATTCCTCCCTACTGTGCATGTTGTATTCCATCTGGTAGTCCTTTTTGTTGAATAGAACTTTGTCCCATTGGGGATCCTGTAGAGAGTGTGTGGGGTGCAGTCAGAAAGAAAAGTAGAGTCAGGAAGAAAAGAGAGGGAAGGGAGAAGAGAAAATGGAATTGTTCCTGGAATAAAATCTTAGTTAAACAAACATAAGATTAATTTGTATTTATGAGGGACACAGCTATAAAACATTTGATGATGATATTTTGACACAGCTACGCATGTGAGTTTGCAACGCTTGTGAAGGTTCCTGCATCTTCATTTCATTGAATCGCTGGGGCCTATATTCCTGAACTGCTTCATTCTACTATTGCTGCTGCTGCTGCTGCTTGTTTCTTCAGCTTCCTGACCTGCCCAACCCCTGAAGATACTTTTTCATTACCGGTCCTGAACTCTGGTGTTCACTGGATGCCCACAGCAGCATGGCTCAAATCCCACCACCACCTTTCTTGTCCACCCCAGGAAAACTTGCTCTTCCCTGGAAACAATGGAGGTCCTATTTCTGCAATTACCTCCTCCCAGAGCCCTGATTTCACTCCAGCAAAGCAGAAGACTATATTGCTGCACTGCCTGGGCCTTGAAGGCCAACTAATATATACTCATTTGCCCTTTCCTGCTAATTTAGAAGGGGATGCCAATCCTTATGAAGCTGATCTTCAAGCCTTAGATGGTCATTTCAACCCTACTTTGAATGTGATTGCTGAAGGTTACAAGTTCTATTCTAGAGCCCAACTGCCTGGAGAATCTATCAAACAATATGTCACAGCACTGCGTGCCTTAAGTGTAACCAGTGAGTTTGCCAACTTTACTGATGAACTGATCAGGAATTAGATTGTTATGAAAACAAACTGCTCCAAACCATGAAAAACTGCTAGTGGAGTGGAAACGTACTTTGAATAAAGTCATAGAGATGGCTAAGAGGGTGGCAAATGTTCTTCACTGTGCCAGATCACTCTCTTTGGTATCTCAAAACCAGATTCCTGAAATACAGGCTGTTCAGTCTAAATCCTTCCAAATCCAATCTTCTCATATAGCACTGCCCCAGAAAGTGGCAGTACAAGAAAGGAAGAGCTACCAATTAACTGATGTGGAGACTCTACCCACAACACTGATTTTGCTCACTGTCCTGCACAGAAGGTCACTTGCAAAAGGTGCAAAGGTGGGGGGGCACTTTGCTATGGTTTGTAAGTTTTACTGATTTACTATATGATAAGGATGAGGCAGATGAACCACTTCCTGACAGTGTTTTAAGGGGTGAAAGACTCAGAGCCTGCTTCTCCACATTGTCAGGTTAAACTTAATGGCTCTGAAGTACTGATGTTGGCTGATTCTGATTCTCTGTACACTTATCATTTTCCATCTGCTTTACAGGAAACTCCTTATAACATCAGATCTGCACCTGCAGCCTTCCGAAATCCACTCACGGGACTATGGAAATAAATTCCCCTATTGCTATAAATGGATACTTCACTGCTGTCCTGGAATACAAAGGGCATACTGCAGAAGAGAAAGTGTATGTGTCACAAAAAGGAGTCTCAGTATTGGGCTGGAAACGTCAGAAGGATGTCTGGATAGCGTTAGGCCCAAATAGCATGGAACCTGTATTACAGATGATGGAGCATACATATGATCGCTGATTTCTTGGACATTTTTGCTCATGCTCCTGGCACTGCCATACATTTCAAACATAACATTCAGATGAAGGCAAATGCAATTCCTGTACAACACAAAGTGAGGAATGTACCCATAGCATTGTACCAACCACTTACAAAGGAGCTCTTAAGACTACAGCATGCTGGCATCATAGAGTCTATTGAGTCAACAGAATGGGTCTCTCCCATGTTCTTGTATGAAAATCAAAGGGCACACTTTGAATGTGTATAGATTTAAGAGATGTGAACTCCAACATCTCTTACGGGCCTTCTCCACTGCTGCCCTGAGGCTTTGGAATGCGCTCCCTAGTGAAATAAGAGCCTCCTCATTTCTGACAGCTTTTAAAAAGTCTTTAAACACACATCTCTTCACCCAGGCTTTTAATTCATGTTGTTTTAATGGTTTTAATGCTGTTTAAAAATATTATTTTAAAATTTTTAAATTGTTGTAATGTCTGTGGTCCCCCCCCCCACATTTTTGTCTTAACAAATGTCTTATTTTGTTTGTATTCTGTTGTAAACCGCCCAGAGACGTAAGTTTTGGCCGGTATAAAAATGTTTTAATAAATAAATAATAAAAAATAAACATGGTAGTGAATTTTTGTCCATTACCTAATGTCAATGAAATGCTGCTTACGCTGAAAGAGACCTCAGTGTTCACAACTTTGGACTTGTCTTCTGCCTATCATCAAATTCATCTGCTCAAGAGCACTCAAATACACAGCATTCATTACCTCAGAGGCTCTTTTTCAATAAAAAAAGACTGCCCTTGGGATTAGCCTCTGCAGATTTGGTATTTTAACCAATTATGCATGCAATTTGGGGGACTGTAGATGGCATCACTTACTTTCAGGATGACATTTTACTGTATGGCAAAACCACTGAGGAGCATGATGCTAAACTGACAGAAGTCTTAAGAAAACTCTGACAACATGGACTTACTATCTCTGCATAGAAATATCAATTTTGCACACACTCAGTGACATACTGGAGAACCTTCTCCTCCTCCTTATCCATTACTCACAGTTTCACATATCCACAAATTTAAAATAGAGAGCAAACCCCATTAACCATGGGTAAGGGCTTTGTATATCCATGGTTTGTGAGAGGGAAGGGGGGGAAAGAAAGCCTTTACCCTCATGAAGGTGACATCCACAGCTGGCCTCTCCCTGCCAGGACAACAGTAAAGGCTCTTTCCCTGCAGCCGTGGCAACACCTCCTGCCAGTGTGCACCTCCTCAAGCACGACCCTCTCCCCTCTCTCCCTGCAGGGATCAAATGTGATATCCTGCAGACTGGGGGAGCACTGGAGGAGGCAGGACAGAGCCGGCATGAGGAAGGTCTGCCTCAGAACTGGCCATTCTCACTGACTGGCCAGGACTTGCTTATCCTAAGCCTCGCAAGTCTTGTGAAACCCAGGAATCTGTACAAATCCCAAGTTTCGCAAAATTTGCCAGATTTGAGAGCGATGTAAGTTTTGGGCGGTATAAAAAAGATGTTAAATAAAATAAAATAAAATAAAATAAGGAAGCCCTGGCCAGTGAGTGAGAAGGGCCAGTTCCCTGAGGCAGACCTTCCTCATGCCAGCTCTGTCCTGCCTCCTCCAGCACTCCCCCAGTCTGCAGGGATGTCACGTTCGACCCCCACAGAGAGAGAGGAAAGAGGGCACTGTTCAAGGAGGAGTGTGCATGCAGGTGTCGCCGATAACACAAGGGAAAAGCCCAGCACACAGGGCAGCAGTTGTTTGACCCCTGCTGCAGGATGAGAGGTGAGAGGGTAGCACTCGATGAGTGTGTGGGTGGTGGCAGCAGCACATGGGGCAGTGGTGGTGACTGGCAATTGGCCCTCCAGCTGCCCCACTCCAAAGGAGATGTTGCCTTACTGTTCCTTTACTGCTGCTTTGGTAGAGAGAAGCCAGCACTGGATGTTGCCTTCACAGGCTAGCGCTCCTTTTCTTTTTTTCTCACCTCTTGTCCACCTGGGGAACTTAACACTGGATTAATGTCCAAACATTTGTGGTTTTCTTATTCATGGTGGTGGACTGAGAACCTAACCCCCATGAATAATGAGGTCCACCTGTAGTTGGGACACACAATATCTCAGAGTGGTGTATATCCCAAAACAGAATTGGTGGAAGCTATTCAGAAGCACCAGAGCTGCACAAGGATGCACTTCTAAAAAAATTAGGACTCTGTGAGTATTACTCTAAATTTGCCTCCAGAGTTGCTCCATTGCATCTTCTTTTCAAAAATAATGTAGCATTTAATTGGGATGCATCCTGACCCAGAAAAAAGGGGACAGTGAAATTACAGTTGCCTTTGCTTCCAGAGTGCTTACTGCATCAAAGAAGTTGTATTCTGTCATTGGAAAAGAAGCTCTAGCATGTTTCTGGGTGGTGAGGCATTTCAGGACTTACTTGTGGGGCAGAAAATTCACTTTATGGTCAGACCATAAACCCGTATTTGCTTTATTTACTATTTGGGTATTGATTTAAGCAACTCCAAGAATAGCCAAATAGATCACTATGGATTTTGATTTCCAGGTGGAATATCTTCCAGGTCTTCAGAATACAACTGCATATTGTTTTATCTCAACTTCCACTTCCAGGCCAAGAGGAGATCACAGAAGAGGATGAAGGAGTAGTAATTGTGCAAATAGCTCCATCCATTCATGGAATGATCACATCTTCTGAATGGAAAGTGACCCTCAGTGCTGATCAAGTGCTTACTGAACTTAAACCTTACATAACTAATGGATGGCTATGAAAAAAATAAGGTACCTGAACATCTTCAACCATACATACATATAGTGAGTGAGCTGTCTCTTCTCAATGAATTGGTGCTGAGGATTGGTGGTGCCAATCTCCTTCCAAACAAAAATTATCAAAATTGCCCATGAAGGTCGCCTGGGCATTAGCTTGACTAAAAGGTGAATCAGATAAAGTTTCTCATGGCCAGGTATGGACAGTGAAGATGTAATCAGTCTCTCTATGGCTTGTGCTGTATGTGAAAAATTGTAGACCTTTGCCACCCCCTTGACTCCAGTAGAGTATCCCAACGGTCCCTGGGGAAAATGTGCTCTGGATATAATGGGGCCTTTTGATAACCAACCCACAAAACAAAGATTTGTTATAGTGATGGTGGATAATATTCCAGGTGGCCAGAAGTTTCATTTGTTGATAATATTTCTACAAAAAAAAGGTGATCCACTTCATGGCTTCAGTTTTTGTGAGATATGGTTTTCCAAAAGAACTAGTGACTGATAGTGGGACACAGCTTAACTCATTTGAAATGGAACAATATTTGCATAACCATGGAAGAAATCACAAAACTATTTCCCTGTACCATCCTCAAGGGAATGGCTTAGTGGAAAGAATGAACAGATTAGTGAAAGCAAGTTTACAACTGGCTACTTCACAACAACACTGAAAAGAGACAACCCATGAAACTCTATTTGGTTATTGAACTATTCCTCATTCTGCTCAAGGAAAATCACCTTTGAACTGCTGAGAGGATGCAAAGCTACCACCAAGCCTTACCTAATGGTAACAACTGATAAGGCTTCCCATATCATCTCACCCTGAGGATACAGATATTTGTAATTGGGTAAGGGAGAAAGAAGAAAAATACAAATTTTATGTGGCTCAGAAATAGGGTGTGAAACAGCTAACATTTCAAGTAGGGGACTTCGTTCAAGTACAACTGCCTTATAAAGTGAGAAAAGGACACTCCCAATATCATGGGCCAAAACAAATCAAAATCCATAGAGATTCTGTCATATTGGACAATGGAAGGAAATGGAACAGTTTGAGACTTTCAAGCATGCATTTTATGAGAAAAGAGGGAAGGGAGTCTGATCTCAAGAGAGGAACTGTAGAGGAATTTGATCTTGCCTCCAGTTTTGACCTCAGGAATGAGGCTGATGAAAGTGATGGACAATCCTCTGCATCAGAAAACAAATCACTAACAGCTCCTGTGCTTTGTCCCAGTGGAGATCCTGTAGAGTGTGTGTGCGTATGTGTGTGGGGGTGTGTGGAATCAGAAATAAAATGGAGGGAAAGGAGAAGAGAAAATGGAGTTGTTCCTGGAATAATGTCTTAGTTAAACAAACATAGGATTACTTTGTATTTATGAGGGAAGCAGCTATAAAACAGTACATTTGCATCTACCATATTTACCTGAATAGATTACCCTCAATTTAATATGACCCCCTTTAAAAATGCAGGTTAAATACAGGTTATATTGTATTTACCTGAAAGCAAAAGGACTCTGAATTTAAGATGAATGACTGTACTGTAATGTATGATCCACAATGTATACCCCTGTGCATACTGCTGTTCCTGTGCATACTCAGCTAATTCCTCCCCTTGATTTCTAACATCAAAGAACTTGGGGGAAAGTATTGGATTCAGCTAATTACATTATGTTCTTGAATAGCAAGAACAATTATTGGAGATGGGCAAGGAAAGGCAAAGCTAAACAGAAGTTGGAATTTTAAACAAGTCACAACTGTATTACTCACACAAAATCTACTACAATGAATATACCACTTTTTAAAAAAAGTTCCCAAAGCAGGAGAGAGAGACAGAGATGTGTCTCCGGTCCCTAAAGGGCTCACGATAAAAAAAGAAACTTAAAATAGATACCAGCAACAGCCACTGGAGGGATGCTGTGCTGGGGTTGGATAGGGCCAGTTGCTTTCCCCCTGCTCAATATATAGCAAAGCGATGCTGACCACCCAAATGGCCACTGTGCATGTGCAGGGGGCAGATGAGTACCATAGACAGGCAACTGCCATGCAGGATGCCGGGTGGGTGCTGCTGCTCCCAGCACCTGCCAGGTGCCAGCAGTATGAAAGGTAATGTCTTTTAAAGATGTCTCTTGCCGCCCCCGCCCCCAGCAGCATCCTCACTGGCCTCCTCTGCTTTTAAAGAAAGGGGATTGTGCAGATTTGCAGCAGTAAAGGACTATACAAGAAGTAAAATAATTTACCACTGGTAATTATTGCTGTTTGAGAGTATAGATCCAACTAAGTCTCCAGAATCCTATCAAGCTGATTTTAATTGATGAAAGGTCAAATGCAGGTTATGGGACTCAAAGGTCATCTCTCATCTCTTGTAGTAACACACAACAGGTAATCTCTCCTAATAACAAACTAACAAAAAAGCAACCTGATATTCAGATGCATATACAATTTGAAGGATATTTAATGTTATCCCTGCTAATTAGGAGCCACATATCAATGAGCAGCTCTCATGTGGTTAGAAGAGCAATAAAATGATCCAGCCAAATGAGTGGGAATGATTATGTCATTTCCCCAGGAAATTGATTCTACCATTTCCCATGGGGTGTTATTTCATGAGACAGATTCGTGTGATTGGGCCTACCCAGGGCTGTAGCTAAAATTGAGAAGATGGGTTTCAAAGAACTCAGGGCTCCCAGCTCCACCCCTCCCTATTTTCTTCATTAGCTCCCTCACTCCAAGGGGCTACTGGGGAGAGGGGTGAACACATGCCCCCTCTCTCCTAGCTACGCCCCAGGGCCTACCTTCAAGGTTTAGTCACACAGAGTCACCAGCAACATGGAATCTGCTTAAGAATATTTTTAGAGGGCACCACACAAGATTATATGGAAATGTGGTGGGGAGAGGTGTTTAAATGTAGTGCTCCCCAAAACTCACCATAAATACTAGATATAGCAGTCAGAACCATTGAAAAAACCCATAGAAGAGTACCTAAGAGAAAACATGTGAACGAATATCAAGCTAAACATTGATTTCCAAATCAACAATAAGTGGTGTTGACTTGCTTCTGTTTTCACATCCATCAAGTCAATGAATAAAAGCAGTGCAAGAGCACTTTCATTATCTTGTTAACTCTTTCTTTTTATTCCTCTGTCATGCTTCGCTGTACTCTGCATATTACAGTGTGTATTCAACTAGCATGAAGAGTTCAATAGGTTTTTGTCAGAGGTCTAACTTAAGTTCTGTGTATCCCCTGGGCAACAAAATCTAGCACAAGGGAAACCAAATTCATCTTCAGGAAAAGCTGGATTTTATGACCAGTGTAAGTTGTGCCAATATGTACATGCATATATGCATATATGCATATATATTTGCCCTTTTAGCATTTAGCTTCTCCTTGTCATTTAAAGGAGCAAAAAATATGTGGCCGATTGAGTTGAAATTCCTGTTCACAATTCCTTCTGTCTTGTAAGGTTTCACCTGGCATTGCCTACATACTGGACTTTCTAGCCTATCTTGGCAGCTAGAAGTGCTAGCAACTGGCATTTGTAAAAGCTGAGATTTTCAGTATTAGGTAGCATAAGGAGGAGGCCACACAGAGGATGTACAACTAACTGGCAACTTTATTTAGTACACAAGACTGCAGAGAAACCCCTGAAGGAACAATCTGCAGAAAACACTACAGTCAACATGCTGAATTCTGTAAGGTAAAGGTCAAGTGTGCCGTCAAGTCAATTTTCATTCCTGGCACCCACAGAGCCCTGTGGTTTTCTTTTGGTAGAATACAAGATGGGTTTACCATTGCCTCCTCCCGTGCAGTATTAGATGATGCCTTTCAGCATCTTCCTATATCACTGCTGCCTGATATAGTACCAGCGTGGATTCAAACCGGCAACCTTCTGTTTGTTAGTCAAGCATTTCCCCACTGTGTCACTTAAGGTGGTTGTAACCAGTACCAATTTCTGTGGTTACATGATGCCATCAAAGAATTATAGTACATATATCCATGGCTATTATTAAATATTTTAGGTTCTGTTTTTAGTTTGACTATGACACACTGACCAAGGCCAAATTTCTGTATTTTAGAAACAAATAAGAACCTCCTGAACACCCAAGTCTCTAGATAACTGTCATTTCGCTTTATTTATTTATTTATTTATTTATTTGATGTATTTTTACCCCGCTCCTTCGGTACACTACTGCTCGGGTTGGCTCACAACATAATAAAAAGATACATTGTAAAATAAGACTACTGAAAATCAAATCTATCTATCTATCTATCTATCTAGCTAGCTAGCTAGCTAGCTATTATTCTCTAAGGCATACCCATGGCTAATCCTGTGCGTGGCAGCTTTTGCAAAGAGTTCATGAGCAGAAGCACCTGATTGGGCAGTGGGGATTCCATATGCAGATAGAGAGGAGGAGGAGCCTGTGGCACTGTGGTGATTGGGCAGTGGGAATTCCATATGCAGATAGGGAGGAAGAACCTGTGGTGGTGAAGGACAGTTGGAATGCAACTGTTACAGGTTGGAAGATGTTCTTGATTGTAGAGGAGAGGATATATATATATATATATATATTAGTGGGCAGGAGTCTGCAGAGGGAGGAAAAAGCCCCTTCAGGAGAAGGAGGCTGCTGTTGTGTGAATTAGATGAGGAAACAAGATGAACAATATATGTTAACTCAGGAAGGAAGAGCAGGGGTAGAAAGAGAGAGGGGAAGAGCAAGTGGAGGAGAGAGAAAGAGAGAGAAAAGGGAGGGGAAGTGAGAAAGAAGGAAGGGTGAGGGATGGGCCAGAGCCTGTCAGCGGCCTGAGGGGAATGAGCGGCCATGGTGGTGGCAGCAAGGAAGGACCCAGTCAACCACTGCTGCTGTTTGGGGCTACCAAGGCCATTGGTGGAGAGAGGCAAGCAGGCAAGGGACAGCATGGGCCTGTCAGCGCCTGAGGGGAACAAGCGGCCATAGCTGTGGCAGCAGCTAGGAAGGGCCCAATCAACCACTGCTGCTGCTTCTGTGGGGAAGAGCAGGAGCAGGGCTTGAGTGAAGGTGGGGAGGTCTCTGGGGATAGGGGGCTCAGAGGCGTAACTAGGGAAAACGGCGCCCAGGGCAAGCACTGAAATGGCGCCCCCCACGCCCCCCCAACATACTACATTATACTTAGGTTTTTCCTCACAAGCACCCGCCGCCACCAAGCCAGGCCACTGACTGGCCGCCAGTCACCAGCAAAGCAATGGGGGGGGGGCACAGGCGGCGCGGAAGGGACCGCTCGTGGGGAAGGAGGCACCGATGCGCTCCCTTGACTGCTGCAGCGCTGCTGCACTGAGCAGGAAACATTAAAAATTAAAAAAAAATTAAAAAATTGGTCATGGCGGCGCCCCCCACGTGACCAGAAAAGATGGTGCCTGGGGCATGTGCCCCCCCTGCCCCCCTATAGTTACGCCTCTGAGGGGGCTGCAGCTTGACCAATATTTACCAGCAAAACTGCAGCCGCAACCAAGAGGGGTGAGGGGGATGGAGTAAAGAAATGGAGGAGTGAACAAGAGGGGTGAGGGGGATGGAAGCAACAGGATGGAGGAGGAAGAGCAGGAGTGTGGCTCAGGTAAGGATGGAGAGATCTTTGAGATGAGGGAGGGCTGTGTCAGGATGTGAGGGGAGCAATCAAGCACTAGCATGCAGATGCTCTATGTGAGTTTAGCTAGTTTAAGTCAAACAAATTAAAAGACCAAGCTAAAACCACATTTAAAATCAAAATTAAAAGTTATTTTAAAAGCTAAAAACTGGGAACTATAAAAACTAAATAATCTACCTGATATAAACAGAGATGAAACATTAAAAAGCATCTTTAAAAAGATATGTTTTCAACTTTACAAATGGGGCCACAACCAAAAAGGCCCTCTCTCTAGTCCATACCAACCGGATCTCTGTTAGTGGCAGGGCCATGAACAGGGTCTGAGATGCTGAGCAGAGGGTCCTAGCAGGTTTGAATGTGGGTGAATGTGGTCCGACAGGTACCCAGCCCCAAGCTGTGTAGAGCTTTAAAGGTCAAGACCAGCACCTTGAATCTAGTCCAGAAGCAGATCAGTAACCAATGAAGCTGTCACAGGATGCATGTGACACTCATGAAGCGACTTGTGCACATGAGCATTCTTGTAGCAACATTCTGGACCAGCTGAAGCTTCCAAACTGTCTTCAAGGGCAGGCCCACATAGAGTACATTGCAATAGTCCAATCTGGTTGTTACCAAAGCATGAATGACTGAGGTCAGATCCAATTTCTACAAGTAGGGTCGTAGTTGGTGTACCAGCCATAGCTGGTAAAAGGCACTTCTGCACACAGCTGCTATCTGTGCCTCCAAGAACAGTGTCGGGTCCAGAAACACCCCCAAGCTGTGAACTTCGTCTTTCAGAGAGAGTGTGACTCCATCGAAGACCAGATTTACTTCACTACTCGGATGATCAGTTTTACCAACCCAGAGCACTTCTGTTTTATTTGGATTAATTTTCAGCTTGTTTACCTCCATCCAGTCCGGAACAGCCTCCAAACTAGGTGGCCAGATTTGGCTTTTAAAAAGCCAAATTCTGGCTTACGGCCCATTTGACCCACGAGTATACCCCTTAGGTTCTGGCAACCCTGCCAAGCCCCAGTTCAGAGCACCCACTGCCTCTCTGGTTCTGCCTATTTAAAAGATAGGTAGAGCTGGGTGTCATCAGCATATTGATGGCAACACAGCCTATACTCACGGTTGACCTCTCCCAGAGGTTTCATGTAGATGTTAAACAGCATAGGGGACAGAATAGATCTCTGTGACTCCCTATAGACCAAAGGTCAAGGGGTGGAACAGGTATCCCCCAGCACCACCTTCTGAGTACAACTCTCCAGGTAGGAGCTGAGCCACTGTATAACCATGCCCCAAGACCCAACCCAGAGAGACGTCCCAGAAGGATATTATGGCTGATGGTATCTAAAGCCACTGAGATGTCAACAGAGTCACACAGAATCAACACAGAATCAACAGAGTCACACTCCCTCAGTCTACCTCCCAGCGTAGATTATCCACCAGGGCAACCAATGCAGTTTCTTTCCCGTATCCAGGTCAGAAGCCAGACTGGAAAGGACCTAAGTAATCAGATTCATCCAGGGATGCCTGGAGCTGAGATGCTAGCACACTCTCCAATACCTTGTCCAAAAAGGGGAGGTTAGAGACTGGTCAGAAGTTTTTCAAATAAAGTTATTCAAAGTTTGGACTCCTTTGGGTCCAAAGAAGGATTATTTAGCAGGGGGATAATGACTGCCTCCTTCAGCTGACGGGGCACCACCCCACTGCTTTAGAGAGGCATTCACCACCCCCATCACCCATGGATACAGTTCCTCCCTTGTAGCCTTCATCAACCATGAACGGCAAGACATGTGGTAGGCTTCAGCATTCCAAGCAGCCTGTCCACCTCCTCAGGCAACACAGTTTGATATAATATAACAAGACCAGATGGTACATTGGCAACATATAGTTCTGGTGCCACAAAAACCTTAGCATCCAAGTCAGAATGGATGCGAGCAATTTTATCTGCAAAATCTTATTTATTTTTATTTATTTATTGTTGAATTTATATATCACCTTTCATTAAAAACGATCTCAAGGCGGTTTACAAAAGTTTAAAAAACATACAATAAAATGACAATAAGAATATTAAGCTAAAAATAGGGGGGGGAACCAAATTTAAAACCTATAAAATACAAGCATAAAAACTATACACAGGTAAAAAAACACATAGAAGCAGCAATAAAAACAATCATGTAAAAGCCAAGATTTAACAAGCTTTCTAAAAACTGTGATAGAGTCTGAGGAGTGAATGACCACTGGGAGAGCATTCCAGAGTCTGGGGGCAGCAACAGAGAAGGCCCTGTCCCTAGTGCACGACAGCCGAGCCTCCCTCATTGTCGGCACCCGGAGCAGAGCCCCCTCAGATGACCTCATCGAATGGGCAGCAACCCTTGGGAGCAGGCGATCCCTCACATACCCCGGGCCCAAACCGTTAAGGGCTTTAAAGGTCAAAACCAGCACCTTGAATTGGACCCGGAAACAAACTGGCAGCCAGTGCAACTCTTTCAGAATGGGTGTGATGTGCTCCCATCAGGCAGCTCCGGATAAAACCCTAGCTGCCGCGTTTTGCACTAGCTGCAGTTTCTGGATATTCTTCAAGGGCAGCCCCACATAGAGTGCATTACAGTAATCCAGCTGTGACGTGACTAAGGCATGGGTAACTGTGGCCAGATCTGCCTTCTAGAGAAAGGTACACAGCTGGCGCACTAGCCAAAGCTGTGCAAAGGCACTCCTGGCCACCGTCTTCACCTGAGCTTCCAAAAGCAGAGCCGGGTCAGGAGTACCCCCAAACTGCGTACTTGCTCCTTCAAGGGGGAGTGCAACCCCATCCAGAACCGGTAGAATCTCCTCATCCCAATTGGCTCTCCTGCTGACCAACAGTACCTCCATCTTGTCCAGATTCAATTTCAGTTTATTAGCCCGCATCCAACCCATCACAGCCTCCAGCTTCTGATTCAGGACACCCACCGCCTCCCTAGGATCAGGTGGCAAGGAGAGATAGAGCTCTCTTACACAAATTGGCCACAGTAGACTGCCAAAGGTTCCTTTTGATGGTCTTTGGGGCCCTCACCTAGGAGGCTCCCAAACCACTCGGAAAAGCTCCACTGGATTACATTGAGCAGACGCAATGGTGGTAAGAAAAGTAAGATTTTTTTGCCACCATCACTGCCATAGAGTAGACCCTAATATGGGCTCTAGCCTGTGTTCAGTCACATTTATTCTGCAAATGGAGCTCAAGCCATCTACCAGCTTGCTTCATTGTCTGCAACTGTATACCAGGGAGTCCGTGGGTTGGGAGAAGCCGACTAGATGTGACTGTGTCAATTGCCTGACCCATCTCCTCAAACCAAAGGAAGACCAGGGTGTCAACAGGATCATCCACTCTTTCAGCAGGAAACTCCCGCAGAGCCATAAGGAATCCATTAGGATCCATAGGCTTCTGAGGGCAGACCATCTTAACTGGTCAACCACCCCTGCAGAGGTGTATTGGTTCACCCCCCAGTCCAGTCTTCACCAGATAGTGATCCGTCCATGACAACAGTATTGAGGCCTCCTGGACTATCAACGGAGTACCACTGTCCACCATTGACCCAAAGGCAAAGTTGAGTGTATGGCCTGCCACATGTGTGGGACCAGAAATCAATTGAGACAAGCCTATGGTCATCATGGAGGACATGAAGTCCGAGCTGCACCACACAAAGCTGCCTCAGCATGGACGTTAAAGTCCCCAAGACTGACAGCCTCGGTATCCTCAATGCCACATCCAAAAACCACCTCAAGCAGCTCAGGCAGGGAGACTGTTAGACAATGGGATGGGCAGTATACCAACAGGATCCCAGCTTTGTCTTGCGATCCCATCACTGCATGCAGGCACTCAAACTGGTCAGAATGGCAGACAATGTGTCTGGTGATGGGGATGGTCCCCTGATGGACCAGGGACAACCCCACCTCCCCGCCCACCTTGCCTTGGCTGAGATATTTACATTTTCCCCCTCATCCAACCAGGTCTCCATAATGCGTGCCAGATCTATGTGCTCATCCAGGATAACCTCCTGGATGGTTTTAAATGTCCTATATTTTAAAATACACTCATTTTATTTTTGCTCCTACTATTTAACGTCAAGATGCACTACTTCACCAAGACTAGAAAGCCTTCTTTCTTTTTATGAAGCCTGAACATTTTAATAGCATGATTATAACAGCTGGAGGAACTATGGAGGAAAACTCCTGATCTAAAACTTTGTAAATGAGTAATAATGGGTTGTATCATAAGTTGCATTACAGACAGTTGTGTTTGCAAAGGGCGGAATGGTGTTTTTGACCCATTCTCCCTCTCTCAACAGTCTCCCCGCCATGCCACGTCCCATCCTGCTCCAGAGGATTATCTGACCTCAAGAGTGGGAATTGGAAGCTGTTGGGGGCTGATGAGAGGAGAAGGGGCAGGGAAATTCCTTTGCTGGGGCTTCCTTATGCACAAAGGTTAGGATACAACCCAGTGATACTGCTTGTTAATTACTTTGTTACTGAGTAGTAGCCATAGTAATCAATCAGTGAACAATCTGAACCTTTCCTGTAGTTTCATGTCATGGGTGGGAACAGATTGTTCCTAACCATCCTTGTGCTGGTAGAGTGCAGTCCTACTCTGATGGAAAACAATGCCACTGCACAGAGAAATACTTTTGTGCCTGCAAGAAGTTACTGTTAGTTATGCTAGCAGCATTGTGTCTGCACAAAACAGAAACCTAGGAGGAGCTGTGGGCATGGTAGAAGCTAGCCAGAATTGCTTGTAGGGATTGTTCCTGTATTTGGTAATGGTGTTATGTCTGCAAATGAGTGTTGTCTGATGCACAGCTCTTAATTCAATAAGTTTTTATTTCTCTTGTTGTAAATTGCTGATGTGATACCATTTTTAAATCCAGAATTACATCTGAAGGGAATCTGGATTTTCTACTTTTCATTAAGAGGCTTTAATTGCTTCTGTGATATCCACGTTTAGTTAAAAACATTAAGAAGCATTATCGAAAACTCTTTTGTGTTTAAATGGATATTAAGGAAATGGTTTCATCAACAATGAAATGTCTTCTGCTAAAGGCACAAAAATATTTAAACATCATTTAATCAGATAATGGAATAAGCAATTAAACACCTCTTTCGACCCAGCGGTATCCGTTAATAGCTAATTTTAGACTACTGATCTCAGAAAATCCAGTTTCCAGTGACTAGGCAAAGGTTCAAAAATGATAAAAAGAATCTTTCCCACTTCGTTTCCCCTCTCACAAATGACATTCCAAATGGTTAAATCAGGAAAACTGCTAGAAATAAAACTACAGCTGTTCTGAAAGTACTAGAAAGCAGAGAGCAATGTTCTCCATCTCTAAACAAATGTATCTCAACCCTTACAATATTAATTAGAATATTTAATAGAAATTAATATCTTCTGGATCCTGTTTTCTGATAAAGACATTGGGTCAATTTATAAACTGACACACAAATGAATGATTCATCATAAAAAGAACAGCAGGCAGAAACAGTGTGTTATATTCACAAGACAGAAAAGATTAGAAACGATTTATACCAGTAAGTAAAAGACGCAATGGAATAACTCTTTTTTAAAAAGGATTCACACAGGGAGGAAAAATCATATTAGTACTCTTAGAGCTCAATAATAATACATCAAAAGGCTTCCTACAGTGGCTAATGTTCGTATAATAACAGAGACTGATGTATAAATTTCCCAAACAAGCTGAAGATCTGAGTCCTTTCAGGATCAGTCCAATGACCATTATAGTTGATTATCAAAATGAAGCCTGGATTTACTGTCATCATTTGCAAATCATGTTATATTCACCAACAGTTGGCAGGTAAAAGTAGCTATGACCATAAAACAGAAACTGTAGGTGCACCCAAAGTGTTCTTTGATGTTTTCATTTAAGCAGCTCCCAGCTGATCATAGAAACATAGAGCTGGAGGGGGTCTTGTAGGCCATTTAGTCTAGATGCCTTCTTAATGCATGCAGGGAATCAAGAGCTAAAACTTTCCTAACAGATGTTAATCTGTTATTAATATCCACTTGTGGAACTCTCTGCCACAGGATGTGGTGACAGCCAATAACCTGGATGGCTTTAAGAGGGGCTTGGATGACTTCATGGAGGAGAGGTCTATCAATGGCTACTAGTCAGAGGGCTGTGGGCCACCTCCAGCATCAAGGGCAGGGTGCCTCTGAGTGCAAGTTGCAGGGGAGTAATGGCAGGAGAGAGGGCATGCCCTCAACTCCTGTCTGTGGCTTCCAGCGGCATCTGGTGGGCCACTGTGCGAAACAGGATGCTGGACTAGATGGGCCTTGGGCCTGATCCAGCAGGGCTGTTCTTATGTTCTTATGTCTGTGCAGCCATTGCTTGAAGACCAGTGAGGGAGCCCACCCACCCACTCATTCCACTAGGTAATTATTTTGATTGTTGGACTGCCCTTACTATTAAAAAGATTCTCCTAATGTTTAACTGAAATCTAGCCTCCTGTAACAAATGTCCTACTGTAACTTATGGCTATTATGTTTATGTTATTAAACTTATTACTATTCCCAATTCTTTGCAATCACAAACTATCAGTGCTACTGGTGTGGAAATCCTAATCAAATGATAGACTTTAAAAGATATCACACAACGGGAATTATATGCAAGAAATGCAATAAGAAAGGATATTTTTCTAGAGTCTGTAAATGAAGTTTAGCATATGAGATGTTTCCACAGATGAGAATGATCTTGTGAAGCAGCAACATTCTGCCACAACCCTCAGTGTTGCTCAGAACTATTCCCCTTCCCAAAGCCTAATGTGAGTTAATAGTTATGAAATGAAAATGGTTACAGATTCTGGCTCATCATAACCATTAATCCTTATCACCTGTGCTACGTGCTGTTACTTCTCCATATATGAAACTCCCAGGCATATGACCAGGAGGGTATGATGGGTTTAACAACAAAAAAAACCAAGTCATTGTTCTTATGGCATCTCGGTACTATGATGAAACCATCAAAGAAATCTTCAAATGGTTCTCTGGAGCTTGCAAACTATAAGGAGATCCCAAGAGGGACCTTATGCTGAATTTTCAGGAGTTTTCACAAATATCCCAATGGTTGTTAGAAAGTTAAAACACAAGATTGAGCTGAAAGAAAATTTTGTGCCAGTCCAACTCTAAATGTAGAATGTGGCAATTGCAGTGAGGAAGCCACTCAATGAAGAGAGTCTCAGATTATGCAAAGCTGATATTATTGAACTTCTTAATGCCTCAGAATGGATCTTTCCCACGGAGGCTATTCTCATGCACAGTGGAAACTGGGCTAAGGGATCTCCGCCCGGTTTCCGCCGTGTGTGTGAACTGCCAAGAGATGTGCAGCTCCCATCAGCAAGCCCGCTTAATTGCCCCCCACAAACGAGGTTTGATTGTGTGTCATTGTGGTGCAACTGCACCCCATGGCATCTCATGAGTAGCTCCAGACCAGGGAGGCTACAACAAGCCTCCCAGCATCAGGGAACTCATGCAAGGCATGCTGGGACTTCAGGAGCCAGGAGACCCCCGATCCCCACTGCCCCAACTGGCTCCGTGACAGAGCCGGTAATCATGTGGGTGGCCGATTTGGCCGCCCAGGGCAAGCTGCCTGCTCATCTGCGGGGCGAGCGGGTCAAGTCCGCTATCCCCACAGAACCCTCTTAGGCTCTCCACATTGCTCATTATCTTAGCCAAGAAGGCTGATGTATCCATATGTGTGTGTGGACCTGGGAGTAGGGGTGTGCACCGGACCGCGGACCTGCGGCTCGGCACTGGGGTGGGGGGTTCCATTAAGGGCGGGGGGGGGCTTTACTCACCCCTCCCGCGCTTTGCAAGTTTGGTGCCATAATTATTTTTAAAAATGCGCCGCAGAATTTCTCGTTGCTCGCCGCTCCTTCTTGACTTCAAAATCGGGCGGCAGGATACTTCCCTGCCGCCCCCGAAGCCCCCTCAAGCCATTTGAGCTCTTGAAATCTCACCCGGACCGAGTGCCAAAGCGCTCGGGCGGGCGGCGGTGAGATGTCTGTCCATCCGCCCGCCCCCTTCCCTGCCTTCTGCGAAGTGCAGGGAGCCTTCTGCGCGCGCATGCGCAGAAGGCTCCCTGCTTCTGCGCACGCACGCGCAGAAGGCTCCCTGCACTTCGCAGAAGGCAGGGAAGGGGGCGGGCGGACGGACAGACATCTCCCCGCCGCCCGCCCGAGCGCTTTGGCACTCGGTCCGGGCGAGATTTCAAGAGCTCAAATGGCTTGAGGGGGCTTCGGGGGCGGCAGGGAAGTATCCTGCCGCCCGATTTTGAAGTCAAGAAGGAGCGGCGAGCAACGAGAAATTCTGCGGCGCATTTTTAAAAATAATTATGGCACCAAACTTGCAAAGCGCGGGAGGGGTGAGTAAAGCCCCCCCCCGCCCTTAATGGAACCCCCCACCCCAACCCTCCCGAACCAAAACCACCCCTTGTCCGGATCGGTTCGGAGGCCAGTGGAATGGCCTCCGAACCGATCCGTGCACACTACTACCTGGGAGACCTCAATCATTGTTGCAGACTGTCATCCTCTGGCCAATATCAGTGAGATACTACTGCTCTCAAAGAAGCAAATCTCTTTACAAAAAGGTGGCCTGAAGTTACATTTGCTGTAAACATCACCACATAAATCCATGTCTTCCGTTTTTGCCAGAGCAGGGTTCTCTAAAGAATTTGTTACAGATAATGGGTTTCAACTAATCTACAGAAATATAGGATTATCTCCACAATAATGACATCAAACACAAAACCAGTTCCTTGTACTATTCAAGAACTAATGGCCTGGTTGAAAACATAAACAAATTTGGTCCAAATCAGTTAGGCAGATCACGTGGGCACCTGTGCCTCAAATGTTCATGTGTCCACCATCTTGAATCAAGGTGGATGACATCATTACAAATTATGCTCTTGAGCTGTCCCTATGTGACTAATACAACATGAATACATGAATGTCCATTGACACACACACACAGAGACAAAATGCCTACAAACATTTCAAGACTTGCTAAGATCCTGTAAGCAGTAGATGAGGAAGACAGCCTCTGTTTTTTCACTAGACAGCTCTAATGACACTGGTGATGAAGGATAAATCAATGCTGTGGAACTATTCCATCTTCCAGTTCTTCAGTAAGATGAAGTGTAAGATGAAGGAGGTTCATCTGGAAGATTTGAAGTTTTTATATCTAATTCTTGACTACAATTTATTATCCTTCTGCGTTCTTCTGAAGAAGAGGGATATGTTGTATCTTTACAGCTGCCTAATCCTTTTTCCAATTTGTTTCTTAGATGTTTTTCCCTTAGAGGACCCTGGTAGAAATGGAGAGGGATAGGAGAGCAGGATCTTGAGAGAGAGACAGAATGAAGGGAAGAGAGAAAGGAGTCAAATGCTATAACACAATTTGAGCACAAAGAAACAATTTGTGATGTTCAGGTCTTGCTTGTTGTATCCTTCTAACCAGGAAAAAGATACAAAAATACATTCCATTCTGAGGTGTCAGGAATGTGTGGGGAGGGCATGGGGTAAAGGCTGCTTTCAACATACCTTCCCCCCAGAAGACCATCTTCGGTATGCCTCCCGTGTGCCCACACATTCCGCACTCCACAAAGGAGTGCAGAGGGATCTCTGGTTGGAACTCATTGTTCTAGCTGCCTGTATCCCACAATACACTTTGCCATGTGCCCAATGAATTGGGGGATTCCTCATGTCTCCTCAGCCTGAATTCAGCCCAATGAAACACATGATACCTGACAGCTGGGTTAAGGGTGTGCTTGCACCTTTAACCTCAGCTAACAGCCAGGTTGGTTTGGAGGGTTAGGCAGATGGGAAGTGGAGGATCCCGCCACTTCCCGTGACCAGCCTAACCCAGGCTAGGTTGCCCCAGCCAGTTTAGGCTGGTTGTGAGAACAGCTTCTCTGACTAACTGCTTTACTTGTCAGTTTTATGCTCCCGTAGTATCTTAGGTCACACACAGCAGCTGAAATTTGCCTGGATGTTTATTAAATGCATCTAGAAGGTGAATTGTCCTTTCTGAGATCACTCTTCATAAAGATTCATTTGGTGGACCTCCTCCAATCAGCTAAGAATGCAACAAAGCACAACGTATGACTTACATTGCTAAGTTTGAAGACACAGTGGATCAATTGTAAGAAAATTATGATTAATGCCAGTGGTTTCCTCTCAAAGTGGAGATTGCATTTCAGGTACTTTTACTGGGTTGTCTGTTGAAATGTCTGTGACTAATTTAACAGACCTTATCAATAAATCCAAGGTTCTGGTGAATTTACCTCTTCCCAGAGAGAGTTGTGTTCCCAAGCTGTTTCTGGTGATAGCTTGTAATTAGCTACTTGATTGTTCAGCATTCCAGTGTTTAGAAGCCTCCTGTCATCTCACCATCTAAAATGTGGTGATTATATTTGTGATGATTGGTTTTCAGAACAGTTAAACTGTGGCAGATAAGCACCTAAAAGTCCCAGATCTTATGATTACCTGAAAATCTTGGTTCAGCAAGAGATATGCCATTTCAGCTCTTTCCACTCAAATGGGATAGTAGCAACAAAACAGAATCCTCAAACTCTTTTTTCCCATCTCTGTCCCATTCATTATTCTCATAATTTTCTGGAACAATAGCTTGTGAAGATAGAAACATCATGTCAATATCAGACTGAGTCACTTTTTCATTTCTAAGATGATTTTTTAGTGTATCTGATCATATGTAAACTTAATAGTTTCTATTGTAGCTAATATTATGTGAACACTAGCCCACATTAAATTATTGTTGTGTGAACTCATCTTCACTGTCAAAATAATAAATAACTACAAAACAGATAGCAATGCCTTAAGCACATAAGAATAGCCCTGCTGGATCTGGCCCAAGGCCAATCTAGTGCAGCATCCTGTTTCACACAGTGGCCCACCAGATGCTGCTGGAAGCCACAGGCAGGAGTTGAGGGCATGCCGTCTCTCCTGCTGTTACTCCCCTGCAACTGGTACTCAGAGGCATCCTGCCTGTGAGGCTGGAGGTGGACTATAGCCCTCTGACTAGTAGCTGATGATAGACCTCTCCTCCATGAAGTTATCCAAAACCCTCTTAAAGCCATCCAAGTTGTTGGCTGTCACCACATCTTGTTGTAGAGAATTCCACAAGTTGATTATATGTTGTGTGAAAAAGAACTTCCATCTGTTGGTCCTAGATATCCTGGCAATCAATTTCATGTGATGACCCCTGGTTCTAGTGTTAAGTGAGAGGGAGAAGAATTTCTTTATCCACTTTCTCCTCCTGGATCACTTTTTGAAAATCGGTGTTACATTTGCTACTTTCCAGTCCTCCGGTACAGAGCCCGATTGCAGGGATAAGTTATATATTTTAGCAAGGAGGCTGGCAATTTCACATTTGAGTTCTTTGAGGACTCTTGGATGGATGCCATCTGGCCCTGGCGATTTGTTAGTTTTTTTGTTTTTCCAGACAGTTTAGAACATCTTCTCTTGTTACTTCTATCTGACTCAGTTCTTTAGCCTCCATCCCCAAACCGTCTGGTTCAGGAACAGGTTTATGCTCAGTATCCTCCGCCATGAAGACGGACACAAAGAACTCATTTAGCTTCTCTGAAACCTCCATATCTTCCTTAACCATCCATTTCACTCCCTCATTGTCTAATGGTCCAACCACCTCCCTGGCAAGTTCCCTGCATCTGATGTATTTAAAGACGTTTTTGTTATTCCCCCTGTTATGTTTAGCTAAATGTTCCTCAAACTCTCTTTTTGCCTCCCTTATTGTCACCTTGCATCTCTTTTGCCAGAGTTTGTGTTCCTTTCTGTTCTCTTCATTTGGACAGGCCTTCCAATTTCAGAAGGAAGTCTTCTTCCCTTTTATGGCTTCCTTGACGGTACCCATTAGCCATCCTTGGACTTAGTGGTACCTTTCCTCCTTTTGGGTATACAATCTAACTGGGCTTCTAGTATTGTGATTTTGAGTAAACTCCATGCATTTGGGAGCGAAGTGACTCTCTTGATTTTCCCTTTCAGCTTTCTTTTCACCATACTTCTCATTCTGGAGAAATTTCCTCTTCTGAAATACAAAATGTCTGTGTTAAACTTCCTTGGTGATTCTCTCCCCGCATGTTTGCTGAATTTGCTCACTGTTCCCTAAAGGGTCGACAGCACTGACATCACACACCAGGTCCTGGGTGTCACTCAGGATTAAGTCCAAGGTCGCCTTTTCTCTGGTTGGTTCCAAGACTAACTGTTCTAGGGCACCGTCATTTAGCGTATCTATAAATTTGACCTCTCTGTCATTACCTGACAGTGAATTTAACCAGTCTATGTGTGGGTAATTGAAGTCACCCATTATTACAGCCCTGCCATTCCTCTCCTTGATGCCTCCCTGATTTCCTGCTCCAATTCCCAGTCACTGTCAGCATTTTGATCCAGAGGGAGATAGCACATCCCCAGTAGCACATTTCCTTTCAGGCCTTGTATTGTCACCCACAGGGTATCTGTGGAGGACTCCAGTCCCCCTAGGTTTTCTAGCCTTCTTTTTGTTGCTGTAAGATATGACTAACATAACAGCTTTGCAACCTTTAGAATTTAGCTATAACTTAGCTATTAGGTTCTCAAAAGCCACAAGCCCAAATGTCTACTTTCTCCTTGCATCAACACATATCAACAGCTAAGGTTTCATGGGTAAATTTCAAATGTAAGGTAATATTCATTGCAACTGTAGGAAAAATGTTTTCTTGAATATATGTGATTAAAGCAATGTGACTAATACAACATGAATACATGAATGTCCATTGACAGACACACTCAGACAAAATACCTACAAAGTAAGACAATGTTTATATGATACATTACAGTGTGCACCTGACACATTGCTATGCATGCACATCTGTTCAGCATCAAACCTGGGTGGAAATTTGTAATGCCTACGGAAATTAACTCTTCACACTGTGGCAACACCCTATCGATTTGTTTCTTTTTAACTCAACATTTGACATCATTTGTAGGGAAGACAATGGTCTGGGCAGTTTCTTTTATCATGAAAAAGATGTCATGTGCATGAAATTTCATTGTATCATCTGACTCCTCGTTCTTCATGATAATGAGCTTCCATTACTTTACCTTGATCCTTGTAATAATTCTTCACAAATTCACTTGATCTTCCTGCATCATTTTCTTTCAGTGTTCCTTGCTTCTTGCTGTATGTTGTAGATGTTTCAAGATTTTACTTATTTGGTTCACCTGTATTTCCTTTATTTGAGTCCAAGTGCAAGACTGCAACTCTATTCTATATCCTCTCCACTGATTTAGTTTAATCTTATCAACATGAATTGATGAAACAGACTGGACGAACTCATGTAGCTTACCCAAGCTACAATTTTGATTTGTCTGCCTTCAAGTGCACTTCAGATGTTATCAAAAAAGACACAGCTGCACACCCAAAGCAAGTTCGGAAGTTCCACCCCAGTGCGTCATGCCATAACCGTGATAGCGGGTGTCTCCATGAATGAGGGGCTGGGGTGCCTGCCATCCCAGTTACAGTGTTCACTTCTTCAGACGACCGCTGCTGTAGCTGTGAGCAGTGCGGGCAAAGGGGTTGAGTGACACGCTGGGGGAGGGTTTCCGGCACACTCTGAAAGCTTGTACTCATGTACAGTGTCTTTTTAAATAACTCTGCAGAGTTTAACACTACACATAATTCAATAAGGTCTTTGATTTGCTTTGATCTGCTATCAAGTTTGCATGCTGCCAAAAGAAGACTTAAGTTCTTGCAATAAAGCAAGCTTGATGATCCTTAGCAGAGACTAATTGAGCACCTTTGGGCACACAAATCTGATATTTCCATTGGTGCTTGAGGATGCTCTTCTCTTCAATCTTTCTTGGAAAGCCAGAAAGGAAGAGAAGCTTCAGGAAGCTTCTTGATTCAGCGGAGGAAAAGCTATTTTATTTCAAGTGCTTCTAGTGCTTCTAAGTACTTCAAGAAAGGTGGGGGCTGTCTTGCAGAAAAATATCCCTGATTCTACACCCTTCTAAGCCACACCCAAGTTGAAGTTCCTGATTATTATCCATTCCTCAAGGATGGATCTTGGCAATTTTGGCTGATGGTTTTCTGTCCTCATGGGCGCAGGCAATCATGCTAAAATTCGTTCACTGGGATTTTCCATGGATTATCTGGTTTTGCTGAGCCATAATCAAGCTCTACTGGCCTTGAAGCAGGGAATCCTGGATACTGAAAATCAACACGAGCGCTCTATGATCCCCGAATGCTCAAGAAGGAGGTTGTCTTTTTGTATTGCTGTTAGAGGTCCCACTACTTATTTGTATACCTTAGAGAACCAGCGCTATCTGAGGGCTTTTTTTAGAGCAAGATATGATATGCTCCATCCTGTTGGCTGTGCTTGCGGGGAGAGTAAAAATAATACCTAGGGAACATAGAATCTGCCCTTGTGGCTATGGGGAGATTGAATCCATCTAACATGTATTGCTCCACTGCCCGTTTTACAGAGAGCTAAGATGCTCCCCGATATCTCCCTGCCTGGCACCTTTTCTAGAACGCTCAGATCAGTTTCCACCTGTTACATATAAAGTGGCGAAGTTTTGCTCTAATGTTATGTGGTTACGTCAGCATTTTATTTCCTGTGTATGTTTTCCTTGAACTTTTAGTCTTATATTCATACTTTTATTGTTAGCAATTGCTAGTTAAGTTTTTGTTTGGTACTGTATGTGATTGATGTTTTATTACTTTCTAGCAACTGTTAACCTTTTGCAGGATTTTCTTTATTTTATTATCTGTAATTGATTTGTAAGCTGACCATGGGTCATAAAACAAACAAACAAAACAAAACACCTAGCCCTCATTACAAAATCTATTAACATATAATTATATCATTATCTTTCATCTCAAAGCAATAATATATGGATTGAATATTAATTCACATAGTACACATTATGTTACTCATACATTATGATGTTACATTAGTCACAAGCACTATTTCTTTTCTTTTTTTTAACGATATCAAATAACATCTCATCACATTTTCTTAATGCTAGCCAACTTCAAAAGGACAATGAAGTCAAAACATACATATTTTATTTTCATTTCTCCAGGGGAAAGATTATGTGTTTTTGTGACTAGAGCAACATGTTGCAGCTGTTCTCATGAGCAGCCAAGCTTGGATCCACACAGATCCCGGTGCTGCCGCGGTAACAAACCCAATGCAGAAGCCCCCCTCTTAGCTGAGATTAAAGGCACAAATGTGCCATTAACCTGGCTCCTGGAATTGTGTGTCAGTGCAGGCTACTTGTAGCTTGCACTGACTCCGATACGGACGCCTAGAGCACCTGTCCTCTGGGGAAACTTCCTAGTTCACTGCTCTCAGGGCGCAGTGCACTGTGGGATACCCAGAGGCCAGAATAACTAGTCCCAGCCGCAGAGCACTCCACCCTGCTTTGCACTGCATGGAGCAGTGGCAATTGTGTGGTAGTGCATTCCCGCCAAGCTCAGGATGCTCATCTGGGGGGAAGGCAAGTTTCATCCTAACCGCCCATCTGCCTGGTAGGTTGTGTGAATGGCCAGTTTAACCAGTTATGTCGTTGCTGCAGCTGTTGCTGTTGTTACTGTTATACCACCTTCCAACAAAGAATTTCTCAAACCAGTTTACACAGAATGGATGTTATTGGCCGAAGCTCATCTGATTTCATTTCTAGCATGAAATTTCTTTTCAGTTTGAGAAAACAAGAATATCAGTACAATAAAGGGGCATTAATCTATTGCCTATTCTTGGAAAGTTCTCAAACTGAAGATTAGAAAATATTTCAAGAAATTATTACTCATCTTGCATGTCATATTCACTTACATGTAATCTGCCATTTAAAAAACTGGTTGCCAGATTATGAAGCTTTGAAAAATGATCTTTCAAATTATATAGAACATGAACATTGAACATCTGAAAGAAAAGAAAAAAATGAGTTTGTGATATTTCATGTAAGTTACCTTTAATTCTAAGTTTGATGACATGTTTACATATTAAAAGAGCAGCTGCTAAATTTTCATATCCATTAATATCCCAAGGAGGCATTCTTGTCTATATTATTAGATCTTATTTGAAGAAAGAAACCTGCATTGAATCCCTCGAAGTAAGCTAATTACAGACCTCTTTATAATATTCCATGGTTGGGCAAAGTGATTGAGCAGGTGATGGCTTCTCAGCTCCAGGAAGTTCTGGATGATACCGATTATCTGGACACATTTCAAACTGGCTTTCAAGAGGGTTATGGAGCTGAGACTGCCTTGGTCGGCCTGATGGATGATCTCCAATTGGGAATTGAGAGAGGAAGTGTCTATTCTGTTGGTCCTTTTGGCTCTCTCAGTGGCTTTCGATACCATTGGCCATAGTATCCTTCTGGAATGTCTGAGGGGATTGGGGTTGGGAGGCATTGCTTTGCAGTGGTTCCGCTCCTACCTCACAGGCAGATTCCAGATGGTGTCTCTTGGAGACAGTTGTTCTTCAAAATCTGAACTTTTGTATGGTGTCCCTCAGGGCTCCATATTGTCTCCAATGTTGTTTAACATCTGATGGATGATCTCCAATTGGCTATTGACAGAGGGAGTGTGACTTTGCTGATCATTTGGATATCTTGGCAGTTCTCAATACCATCGGTCATGGTATCCTTTTGGATTGCCTGAGGGAGGTGGGATTGGGTGGCATTGTTTTACAGTGGTTCCATTTTTACTTCTCTGGTAGATTCCAAATGGTGTCACTTGGAGACTGTTGTTCCTCTAAGTGAGAGCTGAAGTGTGGAGTTCCACAAGTTCCCATACTATCTCAGATGCTCTTTAACATCTACATGAAATAGCTGGGAGAGATCATCAGAAGGATTGGTGCAGGGTGTTATCAATATGCTGATGACAATATGCTGATGACATATCTATTTCTCCAAGTTGACCTCATCAGTTAATGGCATAGGTTCCCTAAATGCCTGCCTGGAGGTCGTATTGGGTAGGGTGAGGGATAACAAACTGAAGTTGAATCCAAACAAGATGGAGGTACTGACTGTGGGGGGTCAGGACCCAAGAGATGGTTTAGATCTGCCTGTTCTGGAAAGGGTTACACTCCCCCTGAAATATTTCTTGCTAGTAGGCCCCCAGAGGGGAGGCGAAAAGCTGCCTCCTGGCTCCAGGGGTCTCCAGGGTATTTGTCCTTGCACTACAGCATAGAAATGTGTGACTGATCTAAGACTGGGTTCCAAGTCACTGTAATTCAAACTTTATTGGGGGGACTGATGTTGGGAGGGGGAATTGGAGTCAGAACCCCTGCAGCTTTCATGGGGAGAGAGCCAATGAAAGTTGCAGGAAAATTCAAGGCGGGTGGCAAATTTCACAGACATGAAAGTAGCAGCAGAAATGGTGGAGCCTTATTTTAATTATATGTCATCATTTCCCCAAAGTATTATTACTTCATGGTACAGTTAAGTAAGTTTGTTTGTTCTGAAAATCAATACTTTCCTCTTCCTGAGCTCTAATAACAGGATATCAGCAGAAACAAGAAGGCTATACTATTCTTCTATACCCTGAAGGACCTTTTTGAGAGGTAAGGGGCTAGGGGGGATGCAATTGCCCCGGGCCTCAACAAATGAAACATCCTCTCCAAAGTATGGTTCAGTACTTGAAATAATCAGATTGATCCTTTACATTCAGGAAATTAAAACTAATTAAAATATAATCCCAGGATGAATAGTTATTTCAGGCCTTTGGGTTATCACATTAGGACCAATCACATGTTACACACATTCAACACTCGACAACAAGTGTATAGTGTACATAGGTACAGTCATTTGCATGTTACAGAACGTTGAATGAAAGTAGGGAAGTATGCTTCCTATCTGTACCATGCATTTGAAGCACCTGTAATCAGGCTCACTTTTAAAATGAACACAGGTACAGTCAGTCATACAAATATGTACGAGTATACAGACTCTTTCAGCATAATGTCTGAATCAGGCTATTGGCACAGGATACACTGCACAGTGTCACACACACACAGAAGAACGTAATATTTGTACAGTTGTGCAAGAGTGCTGTTGGGCAAATGCAAAAAATGTGCAAATGGAGTTGTACAACGTATTATATATAATGGTCACATTGTCACTCAATTCCACCTGTGCAATTTTTGCAGCATGCAACTGTGCAAACTTTACATTCCACCACATGCATAACGTTGCTTCGTATGTCATCTAGAGAGAAGCAAGTGTGGGGTAGGGATCTGCACGGAACCGGCTGGCCCAATTGAGTTTGAGGCCAGACTGGCCTTGAACCCAACCAGGCCAGTTCGGTCTGGCACCCCCTCGAACCCGCCCCCCACCGGTTCAGTTTGGTTCGGGGGTTCAAAATCTTTAAATTCTTTTTTTAAGAAAGTTTTTTTTTAACCTTTTACTCCCCTCAGGGGTGTTTCTGGAGGTAAGGGGGGGTCAGCGGAGGTTCCCCCTCCCCCTGCCAGCCTTCTAAATCACCCCCTCGCCCAGTTCAGGCACTCTTCAGTTGGTTTTCAGCCTTCACCTGGAGGCCATGTTGGGGGCTAGGTGCCTGCGCACATGGCCTGTGTTGTCAAGGTCTTGACCGGACTTGGCTGCACGCTGTCGACATATAGTTTGACGAATGTTGTTTTTCAGCAGTGAGTAGCCGACTGACGACGTGATTTATAGTGCAAGCCACGAGAGCTCCCAGCTGGCAGGGATTTAAGGCTTATCAGCCCTCTGCAAGAGGCGTTTGCTTTTCCTTATAGTCTCCAATTGATCCCTGCGTCTCATGACACGCCGCTGTTGGGGGGTCAGTGGGGTTTGGTTGCATAGCTCTTCTTCCAATTGGTATTTCACGATTTCTGCTGCCTCAGGTTGTTGTGCCTGCTCAGAGTCATTATCCACAGCTGTTTCATGAACACTGACAGCCGGGCTCTGCCCCTCAGACACTCCTGCATCGCCTGGAAAGTTGACAGCTTCCCCTTCCACCTCGCTGTCGGAGATCGAGGGCGTGACATCTGTGTGGCCTGGGGGGGGTGCTGTGAACTTGAGGGGGGGTTCAGTCCGGGTCTGGACCAAACCGGGGGGTTAGGTTTGACCCTGAACCATTAAACCCCTGAACCAAACCCCCAAACTCCCAAACCGGTTCACACATCCCTAGTGTGAGGCAGGGTCTTAATAAACATTCTGGCCCTGGGCCTCTCAAGGTCTTAAAAAAGGCTCTGATACCATATCCAAAAATGCAATTTTCCTAATGCTTGCAAAATAGTCTACAACACCAAGTTCCCCACCACCACCACCATCACCAAAGAAGGCCACTAGTGAGTTATTGACTCACTAGATACAGTCTGAACCAGGGAGCTCATAGATCATTTGTTTAACTAGCTTTGCTCTTCTATTCTGACTTCTAGTACTAGCAATAATGAGTAGCACGGATGACTCAAATGGTTACACTTTTTAAATATCACATGTTGTAGTGAGTAGGACTCCAACTTGACTTACAAAACCAATAGCTGGTGACCTGATTATGAGCATCTCTTTTCCACGGTGGGTGGGAATGATGGAAAGTGGATGCTCATTTTATTTCCCATTATTACTGCCACACTGTGAGCTCTTTGTTCCCTTAACTCAACCTGTGCATCCATTATATTTCCCTAGTGTGTGTCTTTATTGTGCAGGAGACGGTGGAGACCCCCTTTCCTCCTTCTATGTCTTAAGTCATAATTATTATTTTCTGCTATTGGGCCATTCACCTCTTAGAAACCAGAGAGGATGTATGGCAGGTTGTCACCAAAAATCAAATGACTGGCCAGGGATTAATAACTGTGACTTCAAGACTGCCTTTTTACAGGGATGTCATGTTTACTGCCTGGAGTAAGTGGCATCAAACTGAAAATTCCCCCAAATTATGTGTGAAATGGTCCTGTGGGCACAATCAGTCAGCCACCCATTTCCAAGCCACTGACATGTAATTAAAATAGTGTCATATAAATAGACAAGGAGAACTTGAACTTCTGCTCAGTCCTTAGAGTACAGATGCTTGGACGGTATATTAAAGTACAGGGTGGGGGTTTTGTTGGTCACTATGCCATGCAGGATATAGAAAGGAGAGTGTAGGTTTCATTTAAAAGGATGGATGCCTCATTTGCTCTGCTACATTCCTTAAAAAAAAAAAAAGTAGCCATCCTTTCTGAAATGCTGAGAAGGCAGCAATTCCTGCTCAGCAATTTCAAGACTGCCACTTGCTTGCACAGTGCTTTGGAAGATCAAGTCATGATATTTAAGTTCAGATTCGGATGCCTTAATATGAGACTCTAAGGTGGCCATGACAGCACAGGAACCAATCAGATCTCTGACTTTTCTTCAGAGAAACCAGTACAGAAAGCATTCACTTTCTACAAGGAAATTTCTCCAGGTCATTTGTCAGGCAACATAACCCTCATTATCTAAATAATGATTAATCAACACCCCTGTTTGTCCATATAAACTGTGTCTCTCGCCCCCATTTCAGTGTAATGCTGTATAGTCCACATTTGAATTATTTCTATATTTAACATTAGTGATGTCTTAGATTCAGCTTGCTCGGGCTGTCACGTTCACTGCACGTCATATACAGTGGCTGACTTCCTGACTACCGCAGTGTACACAAGAAGAGGGACTTCTGGGACGTGACAGAGGCTTACATGCAACTTCCCGAGTCCGTGTTCATGTGCATTGTTGTGCAAACAGGCAAAGTGCCCCTGCTCTGCCTGATCTGGAAGTGAGAAGTGATGTGGAAGAGAGGAAACATGCCACTGAGGGTCAGCAATGTCTCTTCTCCTGCAGATTGCTTCTAGTGTGTGGGTAGAGCAAGGGCATTTCACCTGATTGTAAAATACTTGTGCTTCAGTAGTCAGGCTATTAGCCAATGAGACTGTTCTCACAAGCAGCCTAGCCCAGGCTAGGGCAGCCTAACCTGGGCTAGACTGTTCGTGTGAAGTGCCAGGATCCATGCAGATCCCAGCATTCTCCTCCAGCCTAACCATGCCCCAAAGCCTAGCTTTTAGCCCTGGTTAAGGGAGCAAGCGTCCCCTAACCCAGCTGCCAGGATCGTGTGTCTCCTCGGGCTCCACAGACTCCAAGGAGACACAGAGATGGGCACCTTGATCTACTGTCTAATGGGGGAATCCCCCAAGGTATCACGTTTGTTGTGTGATGCCTTGTAGGATATCCAGTAGCTGGGGAAATGGGTCCCAGCCTCTGTTGATCCACACTGCTCCTGGCAGCTTGGGTCATGTGGGCACGCAGCCCGTGAGCTGAAGAATCAACTATCGATCATCTGGGGGAAAGTATGTTGAACCTTGCCTCCCGGCAGCCCACCCAACTGCCCACCTGTATGGCTGTGTGAATAGCCCCATTGTCTCTTCCACCATTCTGTTCATAACCATTGTAAGCTTCCTGGACTGGACAGAGCAATGTTTTCTTTTGACTTTCTTTGATCTTCATTCCAACCCTTAGCACACTCACCTCGGGGGGAAATGCATAAATTATATATCCTAAGAGATATACTGTATTACCAGATGGCCTCACTTTTCCTACTAAATAAGTAAGTGGAGTCCATTCTGAAGTGCTGACTACTGGATATGTAAGAACAGCAGCACACACTAGACTTATTCTAATAACTCAACTATGTATTGCTTACAACTCCCTGGAAAAGCCCAGAGGAGTGAAATAAAAAATGTATAACTTATATCTTGTTCATATAGGCCTAGAATTGTCCAGGTCCTTGAGGGGATTATACAGGCTCAACCACCCACAGACCTCTGCTGCAAATGTGAAACTATTTCCTCCACTTCATGACATGGCCTGTTTCATCCTGAGGTCTTCTAGATTTGCCTCTTAAAGAGGCAGTACACAACATTGACCATACAGCAACTCCAGTTCTCTTTGATAATGCTATGCTTACACAGCACTTCTGAAATTTAAATTTGGATTCAGCAGACTTGGTTGACTCATTGTTTTAAAATACTACCATGAGGTGATTGATAATGGTCTCTCACAGCCTAGATGAAACCTCACTTCCAGTAGCCTCTCATTTCTGAGTGTTTAGTCCTGGTACTAAGAAGCTTCTTTTGCAGACATCTACAGAGTATTATTAAATTAAGTATGAAAAAAATTTCTCTACCACTTTTCTACAAGAACAAAACTTCTCAACGCAGTTGCATAGTAAAAGAACATAGAAGATGGTTTTCTGTCTCAAAAGGGCTCACAATCCCCCCCACTTTTTTAAAAAAACCCATAAAATTAGGAGACACCAGCAACAGCCACTGGAAAGACCCTATGCTAGGCTGTACAGAGACACTTGCTCTCCCTACTAAATAGAAGAGAACAACCACTTGAAAGGTACCTCCTTGCCCAGATAGAAGTAGGTATGCACATCTCCTCTCAGCCAAACACCTGATATCTTTGGAACTGCTTGGTCTTCCTGCAGGTCCTTGAAAATACATCAGACCCAGCTGCTGCAGATCTCAGATACTCTTGTATCAGAGATCTGATACACGGTGCAAGTGTAAAGTTAAATTAGGTGCAAGTGTGAAGTGTGCAATGAATTTATGTTACATACCCACTCTCCATTTTAATGAGAAGTTCCATGGAAGTAGTGCTACTTGAATTCTGGCTTCCTCTGCGGGAGTGATCACTGGAAGCTTATGGCAACTTTGTACTATTTGGTTAATTTTCAAATATACATGCTGAGCACTAGATGGAGTTGAAAAAGCATGGCTCTCCTATATGTCAGCCACAGATTACATAAGGTCACAGAGTGAAAAACGCTGCCCCTATGCAGCTTCAGCTGTCTCCCTAGCCTTTTCATTCAAGACTGGCCACAACTCTGTCTGTGTGTGTCTCACACCTAGCCTGAAATTATTTCTTTTCACAGAGCACTTTCACAGCTGGACATTTGGAAGGAGGGTGAGTCACCACACCCTCTGACATCAGCCTCTCCCATCAAGTGAAGGATATGTGCCATCTTACAAAAGTCTGGATGGCTTTCCCCCATTAGGACACTTCATTAGGACACTTCTTGCCATTAAAACCCCATGACATAGGAACATAGGAAGCTGCCATATACCGAGTCAGACCATTGGTCCATCTAGTTCAGTATTGTCTTCACAGACTGGCAGTGGTTTCTCCAAGGTTGCAGGCAGGAATCTCTCTCAGCCCTATCTTGGAGAAGCCAGGGAGGGAACTTGAAAACTTCTGCTCTTCCCAGAGCAACTCCATCCCCAAGGGGAATATCTTACAGTGCTCACACTTCTAGTCTCCCATTCAATATGCAACCAGGGCAGACCCTGCTCAGCTAAAGCAGAGTATCAGCCATGATACTAGCTGGGTGACTCTGGGCCAGTCACTTCTCTCTCAGCCTAACCTACTTCACAGGGTTGTTGTGAAAAAGAAACAAGTATGTAGTACACTGCTCTGGGCTCCTTGGAGGAAGAGCAGGATATAAATGTTGTAGTAGTAGTAGTAGTAGTAGTAATGAGACAAGTCATGCTTGCTACCACAAGACCAGCTCTCCTCCTTTCAGAAGCAGGTAGGCCTCTGGACTATGTTTTGACTCTTGTCCAGATAGCCTTCATAACCATAACTTCCAATTCCCTACATTATTAACTGGTTATGCCAGAGGGAAGGGGAGCACTCTTTAACAAAGCTTTTGTGGAACAGCAGAGTGAGTTTACCACAAGTACATTTTGTGATGGGCAGGTGGAGACTAACCTTCCCACTGCAGGGATTTTCCACTTGCTGGTTAAAAAATGGACATATCTCTCTGCTAATATTTTTCTACCTACTGCTCATTTGCAGAGCAAATCCAGTAACTAGCAACTACTTAATGTAATGAAGTACACAGCAAGAGTTAGTGCCCAAGACCAAAACACAAGTTATGGGTTTGTATGCTGCTTCAGGGAGAAATGTCTGTCCAGTACCATTTATGTAAACTAGTTGGCATAGCTATTGTAATGACTATTGACAGACAAAGCTATGAAAAGAAAGGGAATGAAGTAACTCCAGTGACCTGGATATGGAGACATTTGCTCCTATTTTCTGGTTCAGAAATGTCTCACAGGACTATGAAATGTTGCTATCACTGATGTGTGAGATGGGTTTGTGACCTCCATCTACTGTCTAATATTAGCTCTACTTTCTATCCTTTAAGGCAGCTCTCTGTTGTGGTAATGTGCAGTAAACATATTGACTGAGGAAGATGCAAAATTGACCCTGTATCTAATCAAGTCAGCTTTAACGATAATTAGTGAACTCTGTGTGTGTGTGTGTGTGTGTGTGTGTGTAGGGAAGGCCTGAATAATTTAGAGTCTGTAGCCCTTTTATCCCTATCCACATACGTTCAGAGCACATGCAGTATCCGCATGCATTTCAGGGGGCCTGTACCAAGATTCACTTTCTAAATGAATTCATGCACAATAATTCACACAAAAATATTTACATATATGCAGACATCTGTATGCATATAGAATGCAATTTCAGTTAAGGATGTGCAGAACCACCCCAAGAATTTCTACTAGTTGTATAGAAATTTGTTTCTCTTCCCTTGAAAATTCTCATATGTTTTTCCTTGGCACAAACCCTTAAATTCACTTCATATTGCACCTTTTCAATAATCCAGCATCATGAGATATACATTTCACATATCCTCACATGGTCTCTGTAACTGAAGATTACTAGCATTTTATTGCCATCACAATATTGTCCTCAAATCCAGCAGATTTTTTCCTCTTCTCCACTCAACACCCTGACTTTCCAGGTTGTACCGCTTCTCAGTCAGCACTCCCTACTCCCTAATTCTTGTCCACAGATTATATGACAACTTTTCCCTTTAAGTCATTTACCACTATTCTGGTGAACATCACAAGCTCTCTTCAAAAGGGATGCTGCATACACATACAGCGTCCCAAGATCTGTTCACTATCTGAGCTATCTGCTCTCTGAGCTGATGGGCTCAGAAGCCCACCCCATGTTGTCCATGAGCTTTGAGAGCTTTGTTGAAAAGTGGTACATAAATATTCATAGTAGTAGTGGTAGAAGTAGTAGTAGTAGTAGTAGAAATAGCAGTAGTAGTAAGAAGCACCTATTTATTTATTTATTTAACATATTTTTAATACTGCCCAAAACTTGCTTCTCTGGGTGGTTTAGATGGCGATTTAAATCCATGGTTTAAAATGGTGATTCTACATGGCTTTAAATGGTGATTCTCTTTATTTAGCAGGGGGAGAGCAACTGGCCCTATCCATCCCTGGCACAGCATCCATCCAGTGGCTGTTACTAGTGTCTATCTTACGTTTCTTATTTTAGATTTGGAGCCCTTTGGGGACAGGGAGCCATTTCATTTCATTTATTTATATCTATGCAAACCGCTTTGGGATCTTTGTGTTGCAAAACGGTATATAAATATTTGTCATCATCCTCATAGTAGACTGTTTTATCTTCCGGGACAAATGCTGTGAGTAAGAAGGTATTCTTTTCATGATCAGAATCCTGGAATGCACATAAGCAAGGCCAGCAGAGTGGGCGTGGAAGGCTTCTGAGAGCAACAGTGCTGGGGCGGAGCTTGTGGGTGCGTTCTTGGGATGCTACAGAGCATTCCTTTTTTTCAAATATCTGAAGAGGGCTAGAACGAGCCAAGCCCAGAAAAACAGGCAACCGCCTCAGTGGTTGATGGGGCAGCAAAAAGGTGGCGGGCAAGTCTTTCTTCACATATTCATCTTTATGAATACCCTTTTGGGACAAGGAACCTTTTGTTTTGTTGAAAATCAGTAAATAAATATTGCAAATAGGGGCATAGCTAGGGGAGAGGGGACCCATGTTCTCCCCTCTCCCCGATGGCCCCTTGGAGAAAGGGAGATAATGAAGAAAGTAGGGAGGGCTGGAGCTAGGGGACGGGCACTCCGGAGATGGGGACCCAGGTTCTCTGAACCCATCCACTCAATTATAGCTACGCCCCTGATTACGAAGACGAATATAATGAATACAGTGCAGAGAAACATGGGCTTGGAAATAATGGAGGTGGTGTCAGTTGTGCAATTTTAAGTTGGAGCAGGACAGCTCCACAGCAGTGGAGGTGGTGGTTAGACACACACAGCAGCAGCCACACAGTACCGAGCAATTAAGAAAGGGGGGCACCCAGGTAACACAACTGTACTCACGTGTAGAGTGGTGGTTCTCATGAACCACCTCCCTCATGACAGAAGAACATGCTGGGAAGAGGATATCTGGGGAAGGCATCAGGATGGGCACATCTCAGTGTGCCCATCTTTAATCACAAGGGCTGATTTGGGGGGGGGGAGAGAGAGAGAGAGAGATTGATTGATTTCATCTGAACCAGCCCATTATCTGTCAGGAAAAATGATTTTGCCTCACCCCCTCCCCAACTAAGGAGCTGTGTTCAATGTGGAGTAGGATGTAATGAACGATTTCCTTTCCTTATTGCTTGGGGCAGGGAGTGGGGGAAGAAATGTCAGAATTGCATTGTGACCACTGCTTTTGGGCAGGAGCTGAAGAAGGCAATGCCTTTCTGACACACTGCCACCTTTTGTTTCTCTCCTGAAGTCTTTTCATGTGTCAACAAGTAAGGTAGCATTATTTTTCTGACACTTCTACTCACAGGAAATTAGTATCAGAAGAGCTAGAGCTTAGCCGTAGCAATGTCTGTTAGTAAAAACTGGAAAGGAAATGAATACAGAAGAAACCCTGCAAACACAGTGGGAGCAGTACAAAGTTCATCCATATGCCAAGTAAATAGTCTTTTCACAGTCTAATGCTCCAAATATAATCAAATACAATTTGTTGTGGTAATGCAGTTGGACATTCTACTGTTTTAATGTTTAAAATATGTAACTTAAATTTTAAAAAATATTTTTCTTTTGTTAATGAGGCTCCTGTTAAAATCTACTTTTTTTTTTTTTTTTTTTTTTTTGCTTAGAGGCTGTCTTTTTGAGAGGCTTTAACACCTGCTAGCATGAGAGTCTATTTATCTTACTGTAATCCTTTGTGAGCAAAGATTCTTTATAATAAGATCCCATTTGTGCACACATTGCAATCCCTAGTTATTTTACGACCATATTGTAGGCCATCTGGGCCAGTCCATTCTATATACCATGTTGCACAAAAGACTTACAGATTTAGCTTTTCATTATATGTTTGAATCCCTCTCTCTGAATTCTTAAATATGTGGTTATATTGAAAATGAGCAGAGAACAGAACTATTCTGCCATGCTAGGCATGCTGTACATATTTCCAATAATAGTTTGTTTTACAGCACTTCTTGTTCACAGATACTATTTGGATTCTGAATACCCAGGAGATCTCTTATGGTAAAGATTTGGAGACACATTATGGCTGCATTCTCACAATCACAGTGATCCTGGTTAAACAGCTAACCGGGATTGCTGAGCCCCACACAGCTGGTTGTGACTGAGAATGCAGAATCCCAGTCACTCCTGTTCAAACCAAACCAGTGCAGCAGGGGCGTAGCAAGGTTGGAGTGGGCCCGGAGACAAGATTTTAAAATGCCCCCCCCCTCACTGAAGCTCAGCTCATGAAGTAAAGAAATCTTAAATGAGACTGACATACCTATGTGCCACAATATATCATCAGCCTAAATTATTTGTAAAAAGGTTTTGTAAATTGTGGACGATGCAAGTCATTTAATGGTACTAGAGAAAGAGAAAGACATGCTGTTCTGGTAGCTCCAGGTCTTAACTCTCACATCAGTTTCAGAGGATGGATACAACTGAAGGAATCCCCAGTGCGTATGCGGCTTGGAGAGTCAGTCATGTGACTTGCCTCTGGGGGACCCCCCAAGGCAGTGGGCCCCCAGACAATTGTCTCCCCTTGCCCTATTATAGTTACACCCCTGCAGTGCAGTTAAACCACATTTAACGAGGACAGACCAGGATCTGACGTTGCACATTTCCAGGATCTGTTGTTGGATCTGATGTTGCACATTTCCTTGCAAGTAAGTCTGCCTGAATCAATGGGACGTATACCCAAATTAATGTGTATAGGATTAAAAACTAGGGGTGTACATGGAACTGGTTTGGCAGGTTTGGTTCTGTGTCTGCCTGAACCGGGTCCGAACCAATTCAGGGGATATACTTGTAAAGGGGAATCCAGCAAGGATTCCCCTTTAGAAGTAAGGGGCATAGGTGGCAGTTATTAAGCTTGGGAGTGATGATGGGGAGTGGCGAGAGGGGGAAACTGCTTACCCTCGGCCGGCGCAGCTGCCAGTGGTGCTGCTCACCATTCTGGAGTGGGCCCCCCTGCCTGGCTTGGTAAAAGTGGGGGGCTGCACTAGGAGAGTGAGTGGCAATGCTGGCAGCCATACTGGCTGAGGGTAAGCAGTTTTCCCCTCTTGCTGTCCACCCCCATGTTCATCCTGAACCAGTTTGCTCGAACAAAATCCAGTTCAGTTTGATCATGGACCAAACCATCCTCCCCAGTTCGGTCCGTGATTTAAACTACAAAACAGTTCCCTTCAAGGTGAACCAATTTTGGACAAACTGTTCATGCACACAGTGGTGGATTAACGGAGAGGCAGAGTAGGCATTCGCTTATGGTGGCAAAATTTGAAGAGCAGCAAAATTTGCCCCTCCTCTGGGCAAAGAGATTGAGGAGATTGAAATTACTGCCAGAGTGTCTGTAATAAAAGTTGTGGACAATATAAGCAGGTGATCCACAGAAGATGGAAGAACAACATTGAGGCTGGCATTTGACCCTGAAACATTTGTTTTTACTATGCTTTTAACAACATTTAAAACAATGTTTTAGAAGATATTGTCATCTGTTTTAATGTAATAAATTTGAAGGTCTTAAAGGAGTACTTGGGAGTCACCTTAAATATGCATAAATATCACCAGCTTATCAATCTATATTTCAAGAAACTTTTGGGGTCCTTTTCATGGGTGCAGCTCAATGTGTGGGAAATGATGGATCATGTGATTTAGAGCCAACCCTGTTCTGGTCGGTGTCGGTAACAATAAAGACTGACTGACTGAGCTAACCCAAATATGTATCGGCTGCTTTTTAAATTACAAGGAAGACACATGTTAATATGTATATTGATCCAAGTTCACAAGTAGGAAAGAGGAACAGGCTGAATCCACAGCTGTTCAGTGGCGGGTGGGGGGAGAATCTTGTCAGCAAACAATGAATTGATCAGAATGTTGATCTAGTGGCAAAAATCGCCAAATGCACTTTCTAGATCATGCTATATTTCCAAAATAAATTGTTCAGGGTAGAACAGGCATGGATGCACTTTGGTCCAAAGGGCTTCCAAACTAAGCTGACTAATATACAGAATAATCATAGACTTTTATCTCCTTGCTTTTAAAAAAAACCCAAACACCCTTTCTCTATAAGAGAGGAACTGTCTTTCTTAATGCTTATTTTCCACCTTGAAGCACACTTCCTTACTAGACTGACATTGATTTCATTTGAAGATGAGAGGGCAGTTCTCAAGGTAATATGTCTGATGCAGCGTGGTGTGGAGCATTACGGTTTAATCAGTTTGCTACCAATTGCCATCTCTGGGATAGATTTATATTGACAGAAAGGAGGAAAGGAATAATTTCTGCTCTGTTTGTGGAAGTGTGCAATCTTTTCCATTCCCATCTCTTTTGTGGCTGATGCAGCTTATTAAGCTGTTTTCCATAAAACTATACATTTCATAAACTGCAACAATTTCAAAAAGAATAAAATAGGGGAGCTGGGGCTGATCCAGTACCTTCCTTGAATATAGCAATGTGTGCATGTATGAAATGGGGCCCAGTGGTGAAGGGACTCTGCCAGAAGAGGGCTGCCTTTGCACGTGCACAGCTCTGCATGCCTTAGTTCAGGGGTGGCCAAGCTGAGGCTCTACAACTTGCTGGACTACAACTTCCATCATCCCAAGTCACAATAAAGTATAGCTGGGGATGATGGGAGTTGTAGTCAAACAACAGCTACAGAGCTTCAGCTTGGCCACCCCACCCTTGTAGAAGGATCCAGATATTAATGGGTCTGAATGTATGTTCCTCCAGTCAGTCCTCTTTCTTTCTTCTCCAACAATGATGGATTAAACATAAAAAGAAGAAAATTGCTTTGTGCTGCTAAACATTGGATTCAGCACACAAATTATGGCCATTTTAAAACAGCAAAAATACATATTCCTTGCTTTCCTTTTCTTTCCTTTCCTTTCTGGTTTGTCTGGTTGCGACTCAGAGGTGGGCCTTCTCTGTAGCTGCTCCTGGACGGTGGAATGCACTCCCTGCAGAAATCCGTAATTTGAGATCATTACTGTCCTTCAGGAGAGCCCTTAAAACCTATCTGTTTGGCCTGGCCTTTCAGGGTTTTTAAATGATTGACAAACTGTTTTAAATTGTTTTAAATTGCTGCCCTGTTTTTCCAGGGGGGGGGTTAGCTGTTGAATTGTTTAATTGGTTTTATTCTGTTTTTATAGTTTGATTTTAACTGTTAAAGAAAGAAAGAAAGAAAGAAAGAAAGAAAGAAAGAAAGAAAGAAAGAAAGAAAGAAAGAAAGAAAGAAAGAAAGAAAGAAAGAAAGAACTACATTGGTATACAGTCAGTGTACACTGTAACACCACTGTACACCAGTACATTGGACACCAGTGTACATTTGTGTACCCCTGTTAAATGAGCAAGAGAAACCTTCTAAAGTGGTGATTCTCTTTATTTAGCAGGGGGAGAGCAACTGGCCCTGTTCATCCCCAGCACAGCATCCCTCCAGTGGCTGTTGCTGGCATTTATATTATGTTTCTCTTTTTAGATTGTGAGCCCTTTGGGGACAGGGAGTCATTCTATCTATCTATCTATCTATCTATCTATCTATCTATCTATCTATCTATCTATACCGCTTCAGGAACTTTTGTTGAAAAGCGGTATATAAATATTTGTTGTTGTATTCATATTCATACTGTAGTAGTTTTGGAAATGGAAGACCATGCCATAATTTTGTTACAAAAGATAATTCTCAATCAATTGGCCTCTTCAAAGACTTCTTTGAGGGGGAAAGAGACGGTTTCCTTGAGGATGCAAAGAGATGGTGGGTAACTGCTTGCTTAGATCGGAGACAGGGGGTGGGGCAAGGTGCTCATAGAGGTGGCCAGCGAGAAGTGCCACAGGCATGGATCGGGCGCAATCCCAGTGAGTCTGGGCCACCCTCTCTCTAATTATGGTTCTAGAAACAGCACAAAACTGTGATTATGGTGCCATTCACGTTTGAACATAATACTGCCGCTGGAATACTTCAGGTTGGCGTGGCAAAGCTCACTACAAACTGACGGTTCAAGTTTGCGTTTGGCAAAACAAACCATAGGTTGCTTTTGCCTCAAAACCGAGGTTTCACGTATATACACAAATTCTAACCTCTTCCCCATTTAACTGTGGTTTCACATGACATGCAAATGTGGCCATTGTATCTTTCCTATGAAAAATTTACATGGCATTGTTATAATGGTGTTGTCAGATATTATTAATTCACAGAGCAACATTGGACATATTTTGGAGCTGACCTATTAGTTATGGCTCTTCCACATTTCTTCCAATACAGTTGAACTTGGCCTGCAGAAATGCAATCATAAGTGATGTTCATGTTATCAGAAGGAGAAAGCTACTGGGAGAAGATTCGATTTTTGCCCATACTAGTGACCAGTTTCACACAGGAATCTGTAAACACAAGACGAGCCTGTAAATGAGCCCTCCAACCCAATGTACAGAGGAACTAGAAGGCACATCAATAGGAGCGTAGCTGGGGGGAGGGGGGCCTATGTTCACCCCGCTCTCTGGCGGGGTGAGGGAGATAATGAAGAAAATAGGGAGGGGTAGAGCTGGGGGGGCCCTCAGGAGCTTGGGGGCCCGGGTTCTTTGAACCCATTTGCTCAATTATAACTACACCCCTGCACATCAGCTCCTTGGCAGCTGTCTGTTGTGAGGAGTTTGCTGCTCCTGCTCTATGCTGCTCCAAGAAGCTCTTCGAAAGAAAATGATGAAGCAAGAAGGTGGTGGTAGTATCATGATAGTGGTGATGCCATTGAAAGGATTGGAATCTCTGGTATACACCAACACTCATCAGAACTTGTGTCTGTTATTTACAACCTGCCAGAAATTTCTGAATATGCACAACCTTGTTCACAGGTTCCTGTGTTAACTTGCCCTGGGCAAATGAGGAAACTATGGGGAAATCTACTTTGTGTTGCAAATTTTCTGGGACAAAACCAGAACATATGAACAAGGCCTGTTCAAACAAATTCACTTTCTAAACTGTTCTCTAGGAAAATGTGGTTGGTTTTTTTTTACAAAGGACTTTGCAACGCATGAGCTAAATAAATAGGATGATTTCTTATCCTAAAAGAAAACTAGGATCAAACAGGACACACCACACAAATTAGAAATACCATCTACATTGCACCAGGGCTAGCAAAAGTAATATGCCAAGCCAGAAAACACACCGTTGTCTGAGCTATTTCATTTTCCTGGAGAAAATAAATCAACAAAAGTTAGCATGAAGCAATACTACCCAATTTTCTTCAGGCTGCTCAAGGCAAACAAGAGTGGATAAGCTATATTATGTTATAGAACTAGAAAAAGCCACTACAATCTTTAATTTTTCAATGGCTGATATTTGTGTAGGAGTCATGAAACCTTATTTTTCAAATGTGTGCATGTGAAAGGTGACAGAAACAATGGTACTAGAGTAGGAAATGAATCCCCCACCCCAACCTTCCTATGGAATTATTCAGTGAAGACTGGCTTATTTTCAAAATTAAGTGGCATCTAAGTAACTTCCTTATTACTTTTATATAAATATACTTGATTGTTTTAAAATTGAGTAGCTCAAATTCTGCTCAATGCCTATTGAAAAGGAGGGTGTGTACGTTGGTTCCATGCTACTCCAAAGGCTTCAGAAACTGCTAATGGGTCAACTAGTCCACTTTAGGAAACTACAGCAATCACTGTTATGGTGTTATTCCATTTATTTCAGTCGTCTAGATTAGGTGCACTGCTAAATAGGAAGCACCATCAGACATGCTTCTGATTCAGATGTTTAAATTCTATGGTTCATGGAAAACAGCATGTGAGAGGTATGTTAAATTGCTATAAATATAAATGCAACCTGTGATCAAGCTGTATATTTAAACTGCAAAAAAGGGGGGAAATGTGATAACATTTTTGCCATTTGTTGCCATTCTCTTCCAGTAAAACAATAGAATGGCTATTGGAAGATGTAAGGGGAGATTAATGGGATATAATGTAAAACATCTCTAAAAAGAAATACCAAATGTGACTGTCAGCCCCAAACCAGTTTTTCTGTATGCTTGAATAGCAATTGAATTGGTGAAGCAGGCAATTGGAACATTGTGAGATGGAATGGGAAATGAAATTGCAGGGGATGGTAGAATGCCTGAACTATTAAATAAATATTTCGTAACTGCACAGTCAGAGCTGGGTCATCCAAATCAATTTGCAAACTGCTCATTTTTAGAGATTGAAGTTAATGGCAAATGCATCCTAGAAGACTGATTCCCACTTAAATTTCTTTGCCTGCCTAGGCACAAGGATAAACAGATCACATATTTTAAGAGATCTGGCTGTGTTACAGATGGTGCATTTGAACCTGACAGTTCAGCAGTAACTACACAATAATATTTTATTTCTGACATTTGTATCCTGCTCTTCTTGGAAGGGCAATGAGGTTAGGATAGTTTGAGCATAGATGTTCATCTCCTCACACAAGTACCCTGTGAGGTTGTGAAAGACTGAAAGATGAGCAAGTGGCCCAGGAACCTATCGGGAGCTTCAAGGCTGAATGGAGACTGGAAGCCTGGTCTAGCTAGCCAAGTCCAACATTCCATCCATTACACCACCTTGGCTCTGGTGCAAGTAAAGATATTACTGATCTTCCTTCTTAAAAATGTTCCTCGACAAATGTGATAATGACACCAAAATCAAAGTAATTAAGTGGCATCTAAGTAACTTCTTTATTAATTTTATATAAAAATACTTGATTGATTTAAAATTGAGTAGCTCAAATTTTGTCAAAGTAAACCTTTGACAAAATGTTGCAATCTTACAAATATGCTTCCAGTAGGATAAAGGATCCCTTGCTGTCTTTCAGTCTTGTCCAGGCAATATGTTATTATCTTGTTTACATAGTCAGACAGGTGTTATTGACTGGTTTGTTTTATCCAGACATCGAATCCTTCCCAAGGACCTGGGATGCCAGAATTTTATTGTCAATTGTTATAGATAGCATCCCAGAATATAGGCTGTTCCCAGTAAAGCTGCTTTTTGTAATTGGCTGATGGTGATTTCTGTGGCCCCTATGGTGTTGAGGTGCTCTTCAATGTCTTTTGGAACTGCACCCAGGGCGCCAATTACCACTGGGATTACTTTGGTCTTTTTCTGCCACAGCCTTTCAATTTCAATTTGTAGATCTTTGTATTTGGTGATTTTTTCTATTTCTTTGTCTTCTATTCTGCTATCCCCTGGTATTGCAATGTCGATTATTTTGACTTGTTTTTCTTTCTTCTCGACTGCAGTTATATCTGGTGTATTGTGTGGCAGATGTTTGTCTGTTTGTAGTCAGAAGTCCCATAATATTTTTACCTCTTCACTTCCTTCAATGTTTTCAATTTTATGGCCCCACCAATTTTTGGCTACAGGTAGCTTGTATTTTTTGCAGATGTTCCAGTGTATCATCCCTGCTACCTTGTCATGCCTTTGTTTGTAGTCAGTCTGTGCGATCTTTTTACAACAGCTAATTCGGTGGTCCACTGTTTCATCTGCTTCTTTACAAAGGCAGCACTTGCTGTTTGTTGTGGATTTTTCTACTTTTGCTCTTATTGCATTTGTTCTTAGTGCCTGTTCTTGCATAGCCAGTATTAAGCACTCTGTTTCTTTCTTCAAGTTGCCATTCTTAAGCCATTGCCAGGTCTTGGTGATGTCTGATTTTCCACTTATATTGTGCAAATATTGACCATGCAGTGGCTTATTTCTCCATTTTTCTGCTCAGTTCTTGACTTGTTTTTTCTTGTAGGCCTGCTTTGTTTCATTGGTGTTGAATAGTTTCTCGTTATTGACCATTTGAAGTGCATCTTCTTCACTGTCCTTTATATATTCTTCAAGGCTTTTCTCCTCCTCTGCTGTTTGATGGACTTGCAGCATTCCTCTTCCACCTGAGCTGTGAGGGAGGTAGAGCCTATCGACATCACATAGCTCTCACCTTCCTCAGAGCACGCAAGCCCCACAACCACGCCAAGGTAGTGTCTCACTGGAGTAGAATTATTAGTATTAGTATTAGTATTAGTATTAGTATTAGTATTAGTATTATTTCTTGTTTACACAGTCAGACAGGTGTTATTGACTGGTTTGTTTTATCCAGACATTGAGTCCTTCCCAAGGACCTAGGATGGCTGAATTTTATTGTCAATTGTTACAGATATCGTCGCAGAATATAGGCTGTTCCCAGTAAAACTGCTTTTTGTAATTGGCTGATGGTGATTTCTGTGGCCCCTATGGTGTTGAGGTGCTCTCCAATGTCTTTTGGAACTGCACCCAGGGCGCCAATGACCACTGGGATTATTTGGGTCTTTTTCTGCCACAGCCTTTCAATTTCAATTTGTAGATCTTTGTATTTTGTGATTTTTTTCTATTTCCTTTTCTTCTATTCTGCTATCCCCTGGTATTGCTATGTCGATTATTTTAACTTGTTTTTCTTTCTTCTCGACTACAGTTATATCTGGTGTATTGTGTGGCAGATGTTTATCTGTTTGTAGTCGAAAGTCCCATAATATTTTTGCATCTTCATTTACTACCACTTTTTCAATTTTATGGTCCCACCAATCTTTGGCTACAGGTAGCTTGTATTTTTAACAGATGTTCCAGTTTATCATCCCGGCTACCTTGTCATGCCTTTGTTTGTAGTCAGTCTGTGCGATCTTTTTACAACAGCTGATTAGGTGGTCCACGGTTTCATCTGCTTCTTTACAAAGGCTGCACTTGCTGTTTGTTGTTGACTTTTCGACTTTTGCTCTTATCGCATTTGTTCTTAGTGCCTGTTTTTGTGCAGCCAGTATTAAACCCTCTGTTTCTTTCTTCAAGTTGCCATTCTTAAGCCATTGCCAGGTCTTGGTGATGTCTGATTTTCCACTTATATTGTGGAAATACTGACCATGCAGTGGCTTATTTTTCCATTTTTCTGCTCGCTTACTGACTTGTTCTTTCTTGGAGACCTGCTTTGTTTCATTGGTGTTGAATAGTTTCTCATTATTGACCATCTGAAGTGCATCTTCTTCACTGTCCTTTATATATTCTGCAAGGTCTCTTTTCTCTTCCTCTACTGTTTGATGGACTTGCAGCATTCCTCTTCCACCTGATTATTGTTGTTGTTGTTGTTGTTTACACAGTCGGACAGGTGTTTTTGACTGGTTTGTTTTATCCAGACATTGAGTCCTTTCCAAGGACCTGGGATGGTTGAATTTTATTATCAATGTTGTTGCTGTTATTATAGATATCGTTGCAGAATATAGGCTGCTCCCAGTAAAGTTTTTATTATTATTTCTTGTTTACACAGTCAGACAGGTGTTATTGACTGGTTTTTTTTATCCAGATATCGGGTCCTTCCCAAGGACCTGGGATGGCTGAATTTTATTGTCATGTTGTTATAGATATCGTTGCAGAATATAGGCTGTTCCCAGTAAAGCTGCTTTTTGTAATTGGCTGATGGTGATTTCTGTGGCCCCTATGGTGTTGAGGTGCTCTTCAAGGTCTTTTGGAACTGCACCCAGGGCACCAATTATTATTGTTGTTGTTTTTATAATTATAATAATAATTATTATTATTAATCTTAATCTTAATCTTTATTTATTTATTCGATTTCTATACCGCCCTTCCAAGAATGGCTCGGGGCAGTTTACGCAGAGAAATAACAAACAAATAAGATGGAACCCTGTCCCCAAAGGGCTCACAATCTAAAAAGAAACATAAGATAGATACCAGCAACAGTCACTGGAGTTACTGTGCTGGGGATGGCACAGTACCTCCAGTGGTATGTAAGAAAGCTTGACAATGCATTATCCTATATTGGTTATTTAAATTAAATATATTGTGGTCATTCCTCAGGCTGAGTACCAAACCTTGATTATAGCTTGGTAAATGAATATAGTACAGCAAGGTTGGTATTTCCATGAGTAGCATCATTTTGTTCTTGGAGTTCTAAGCTATTCCAAGTAGACAAATTAAGTAATTGTTTTGCAGAATTGCATATTTAGAGAATTATATTGAACAGCTATAGCTATAGCTATGGGTGTGATATCATGAAAACAGGAAGCAGCCTTCGGAGTCAATGAATTCCTGTTTCTGGACATATGCATAATTCATTGTGGAATCCATAATGGATTTTATTTGATACTAACGCCTAGCCAGCCTGGGCTAAGCTGTGTGTGTGAAGCACTGGGATTGAGCCCAATCCTGCTCCTAGCCCTGCTTTTGAACCCGGTGTTAAGAGGCTTCCCCCAGGCCTGCCATCATTTCCAGCAGTAAGCCAGGGGGAAGAAGCGGCCACACTGAACACAGAGACTGCTCTAAAGAGAGCAGCCACTGCACTCATAGCATGGGGCACCCTGGGATGTAGGAGGGGGGAAGTCCTCCCGCTCCTAGCTCCTGAGATTGATGCACTGCCATTCGTGTGGGTGTAGGTGTGAGGGGAGGGCCATGGCAGAGGGGAGAGCAGCCGCTGAAGGCAGGTATGCTCCTGCCTTCCCCGCAGCCCTTCACAGCAGCCACCAGCGGTTGTGTGAAAGACCTCACTGTGTCCTATATTTTATGATAGATGTCGGGAAGGAACATGGCACAAAGAGTTTGCACAAAATACCCAGATTTTGCTACAGGGGCTTACACACACAAATCCGAAATATGTTTTCCAATTTCTTCCTGCAATATGGCTGTGGATTGCGTTGCTGGACTGTCCACATTATGTCTTGTTTGTGTTATTTGTGCTGGCAAAGATGTGGCTACACCCCATATAATATATACTGAGATAGTCCATTTATTGAATAGGTTCCTGAATACGTTTTCTGCTCATTGACTGTAGCATGAAGTAATGACTTGCACTGTAACCAGCTATCACCAATTAATCACGTCAGACAAAACATACACATCACCAAGAATAGGTTTGGACAATAATCTAAACAGGCGCAGATTAAGCTTTTTGCCACCCATTTGCCAAAAGGCATTTGCCACCCTTTACCTTAAACAAAAAAGTGTTGCCTTTTTAAAAAATAAGGTAAAGGGTGGGGGGGGACTTTCTCCTCACTCATTCCACCCTTGCTGCAGCCACCACTGCTCACAGCGAAGGGCAGCAAAATTTGAGGAGGGGCAAGATTTGCTGCTCCTCAAATTTGCCGCCATAGGCGAATGCCTACTCTGCCTCTCCTTTAATGCACCACTGAATCTAAACTATGATTTTAATTATGAAAAATGACCCACAGTGAACCTTGGAGTTGGAGTTGTACATTCCCTCCTCTCCTTTTCTTTTACTTTGGCACAAGAGGAGGAGATCAAAATCCTCCACTTTCAGTTTTGAATAAACTGCAGTTTCCCATTGCACACAAATTGTGGAAACCATGGTTTGTTCAGTAGTTGGTTCACAAACCAGGATCTGAAAATACCACTAGATCCTGATTTGTTTGAATAAGTCATAGTAAACACAAATCAGGTTTTTTAAAAACTTTATATGTAAGGAGGAATTGAGGTTTATTCAAAATGAAAGACAAAACTTTCCAACTACTTCCCTCAATTGCAGGCGGGGGATGTATATGAGCCAGGACTCAGATTGTGAGAGCCCACAGCTCATTCATAACTATCATTCACAACAATCATGGTTTTGATCATCTTCTGAACCTAGCCCCAAACTTCTTTTTGAGCATGTATGTGCTGGAAGTAGCCACACACAAACTATAATGGAAAAATCACTTATAATTATTTTTACATTGGGACAGAAGGATGTCCACATACCCCCACAGAAAGAATTAAGTGTGACTATTTATACTAGATCTGCTACATATATTGGTCTCATAGTCTTACCTTCTGACAATAGACCAAATGAAATACATTTCATACTCAAGCTTCAGATGGAAAGCAAAAAGGAAGCTGTAGAGGAGTGCTTGACAGTAACTTTGAATACTTTATTACCATCTGAAGAAATGTTTACATTCATCTAAACATAGTTAAGAGACTCCATTGTCAGGTGATGTGTCAAAAAAGTAATGTTACCAATAAGGAAACTCAAGAGCGTTAAGATTCGTGTTTATTTTAGCAGTCCAGCACCTTTTAAATGGCAAAGTCTCACCATGTCTCTTTCCATCACTTTTATGGAGCTTTAGAAATGAAAATGTTCCAGACCAATGATATTTATGACTACAAAGCAAACATAGCTTGCAGTGGCAAAGCCTACTGCACAGATTTTCACATTAGATTTTTAAAAAACAACACAAAGAAGGGGTCACCATGCTGGAGTGCTTCCATTTTAAATTCCATTTGTCCAGAACAAGTACCTTTAGAGTCTATTCTGAAACTGTGAACAACAGAATTATTTTCCAAAATGGTATTCAGAAGAAAATATGTACTCTTGAGATATTGTACACACTATATAAAATTGTGAAGATGGAAAAATAAATTCCACTGTAGTTATTTTCTACAGAAGAAAGGTATCAAGAGCCTGGGTGTTCCTATGGCAATGTATATGTTAGAATAGCATGTTCAGCAGTCACCATATATTTCCACAAATAATTAATTTCTCCCAGACCAGGGGGCCTTGTGCTGCCAACAAAAAGACCCTCCCCTATTTCCTCTCACTGTATAGATTATCAATGCTGTCCTGCATAGGGGTGGAGTGATTCCTGGATTGGGGTGGGGAAATAGGTCAGAAAGTGGGTGACTTGGTCTACCCAATAGATTATGAGCACTAACAGACTGCTCAGGCTGCAGCAAAATGTGCACAGTAGCAAAGATCCATACATAGAAACCTGTTCCCACACATGGGACCCTGCAATGGACTAGAGTCATGCGTTTTGCCTTGCTTTATCAGCATCTTTATTTAAGACAATGTTTATTTCACTTGATCAAATTCTACATATACATGTGTAGGATCACAGCCTCATCTTAAATTGGGGGAAAATCACACATAGGGCACATTACAGCAGTTGGGCCCAGGGGTTACCAGGGTACTATAGACCACCCTGAGCCATTTTTGGAAGGATGGTATATAAATTGAATGAATGAATGAATGAATGAATGTACACTACTGTTTTATAGTCCCTGTCTTCCGAAAAGGGACACGGGTGATATATCAGCTGAAGCTCTGGCCACTGCCTCAACCTGAGGTACCAGAGAGAGAGAGAGATGGGGCTAGGAGTATTTCCAAACTGCAAACCTTTTTCAGCTTGGGGTGTGTGTGTGATATAGCTCCATTCAGAACAGGCAGATTTATCCGGTCTCCTGATTTATGACTGCCTCCCCCCAGCACAATGAGCACCTCCATCTTGTTTGGAATCAGCTTCAATTTATTATTCCCAATCTAACCCATTGCTGCAACCCATTACCATTATGTTCAAATTGGACTATATACATTATTAATTTAACAACAACAACAATAAATGGAGGGCTTTTATAGGCCCAGATTTCATGGTCAATATTGCAGATAAAATCCAGTAGTTTCGATGCAGTCTTGGCCTCCTTATGTTTGTGAATACAACTTTTGTACACCTTGGGTTGGTATGCAAAATTGAGAATCTGGCTTTTGCATGGAAATAACCTAAATATAGTTGTGAATCTATAGATTCTGTTTAGATCATCTGCTGATTGCACAGAAGTTAGGCTCGGCCACTAGGTACAGCACCAATTCACACAATACTTTCAATGTGCGATTAGATTCTTCTACGCTTGTACAAATGATCATCCACATGGGAAAACATACATTCTCTACCCAGGATTTAAATACTAGATATAGTGTTGGATTTGTGTGTTAGTCCCTATCATGTGGTTGGATGATCATCCGGATTGCTAAGTGTTGGTTTGTTTGTTTTAATTGTAAATACAACAGAGCTCAGGATAGGATTATTCCCTCTATTCAAATTGGTCTGTTCACATGAATTTATTTTCCAAGAGGGTATAAAAAAACCCACAGATTTATTAATTGTGCCTTTAAAAGTATCATCTGAACTGGCCCCAAATCTCATCCCTATCCCAAGACACATTCTCTACACATGCCATGTTACATGAACAGGGCTAGGGGGACAAAAATATGTGTAGATTGAGATAAATGATTCCTCTTTCACTACATGGTCAACTATCTTAAAAAAGATCTCTGGTTTTTGGCCTAGGTGTGATTTTTCAGGTTTACCGTCATAGCAAAGCTCCATGTTATAAGAAGGCTGAAGTACTGTAGCAGAAATCTGGTTAGCAGAAATAACTGAAGTTGCCCATTTGAGAATATTTGTTCAAAGCCACAGCTGCAAGAAGTATACATTCATCCCTCTAGGGCATACTTAGAATTTAGATTTTACAGAGGCCATTGCACTGAGATGAACTTTGTGCCCAATGGGATATTTCTGTGCATGTTTTGGAATTATCCTGTGATAAATATTAATTCTGACCTTGATATTTGTATATTTATGATAGGCTGGATGATCCCAGGAAACAGCAAATTGATCGTGCTATTCCATCACTTTGTAAATAATATGTGCAAAGAATGAAGACTGGCAAGCAGTGACCTGCTGGAGGAAATGGAATGTCAAGTGGCTCTTTTCGTGTGTGATAGTTTCCGATAAGGGACAGGAGGCAAAGTGACTCAAAGCACCAGCATTTCACCTCTGGAGACCTTGTTCAAGTTCCAAGACAAGTTCCATGTAAAAATGAATGTGTTGGTCTCGGTGAGTGCGCCTCGCTGCATAATTTGCTATGATTGGCAGGTTTCACCTGGAAGCCTGCAGATGGGTGAAGAAGGGGTCTCATAGATCTTGACAGAAATGTTCTCTGTAGGAAATAGGAGGACAGCCTTGGGAAGCCACTTTCTGAACTGTGTCCACTGTGTCCACTGCTTCTTCCATCACTTGTGCGGATCATACATAAAAATGATTTTAAAAAATAACTGGGGGTAGGTGTTGCCCATTCTCTGCAAGAAACAGCAGGTACGCTTAGGAACATAGGAAGCTGCCATATACTGAGGCAGATCATTGGTACATGTAGCTCAGTATTGTCTTCACATCATAGCAGCAGCTTCTCCAAGGTTGCAGGCAGGAGTCTCTCTCAGCGCTATCTTGGAGAGGCCAGGGAAGGAACTTGGAACCTTCTGCCTGAAAGCATGCCGATGCTCTTCCCAGAGCAGCCCCATTCCCTAAGGGGAATATCTCACAATGCTCACATGCAGTCTCCCATTCAAGTGCAAACCAGGGTGGACCCTGCTCAGCAAAGGGGACAATTCATGCTTGCTACCCCAAGGCCAGCTCTCTTCCCCTTCTAGAATATTGTGTTAAATCTATATTTCATAAAACCAAAAATATCTTACATCTGGGGTTCCCAACCTTTGGTAATCCAGATGTTGCTGAACTACAATTCCCATCACCCCCAGCTACAGTTTATTGTGGCTGGAGATGATGGGAGTTGTCGTTAGCTACATCTGGTCTACCACAAGTTGGGAACCTTGCTGTCTTACAAGATACAATAGGTTTTTAAAAAATGCTTCAAATCACTGCAGTTAAGCAGCCAGGAGATATAATTTTAACTGAAGCCTTATTGCAGGTGTTCTCAAACTTGGGTCCCCCAGATGTTGTTGAAGGACAACCCCCCCATCACCCCCAAAGGCCCTGCTGGCACCTCAATAATCTTCTGCTTCAGGCTACCACTTCAGCCCGCCTTATGAAAGAACTACCCTGGAAGTTTGGAAATGAGAGGATTACATGGATTATTGATTTTTCAGGTTACATCTGCTTCCCAGTGATCTTGCATGCAAATAGCATCCAGAAGGATCAAAAATCCTCTATCTTGGCTAGAGCAGGCTCCTGGCTGCTTAGGATCTCCTTGTCACAGCCCTCCCATTTGCCGCCTTCAAGACACATCCCTCTCAAAGGCCTCTCCTTTGCTACAGAAACCTGACTCATGCTATTCTGAAGTTCCTATCTGGCACTGGTGAATGCCTTTATAACAGAATATTACATGATGGGAGTTCTTTACATTGTCTGGTCTGGCTCATGCTCTCTCATCTGACAGCAGTGAAATTCAACAGGAGTGTTGCTTGATGAAGGGACCGGCAAAGAGAAATCTCCCACTGTGAGATATCTGTGGAGCAAGAACTCCACAGTCGTCACTGAAACACTCCTATACAGAGCTCCCTTGCCAACTTTTATGCAAATGCCTCGACAAAATGTGAAGGGACCAGGGGACAAGCAGAAGCGGTCTGACAATCACGCAGCACTGCCTCAAACCTATTATTACAGCATTTGCCATGACATGTTATTAAATATTTAAATACTTCAAATGACCCCCTGTGGAGTTGTTGGAGGCTTGTAAATGCAAAAACAGATTTGCCAGAGATTTTGCTTTGCACTGCTTTCCACCCCAAAGTCTGATTCTTTTAATAGGATTTAGGCTACGTCACCGGAGATTTAAAATAGTCTTTTGTGTGCCCTAACTTGAACCTAACAGCTTAAATAGGGTCACACTTTCTCCTCCATCAGTTAAGGAGGATATTTTGGGAGGGAGACAAAATAAAGTACATACCACTGTACACCTTAGCTCAGTAGATGGAAACAGGGGGGCAAGCAAACCACATGTACAGCAATTGCTTTTTTTGGAACACATCTAAATCAGCTATTAATGGGGATTTGCAATCTGTTCATGAGCATCTGCAGAATTTTTTTCTGGGGATGGGGGAGCAAAGGCTGCAATCCTGTACCCACTTACCTGGGAGTAAGCCCCATTGAATTCAATAGGGCTGCCTCAATGGGGATGGGGGGCTGGCTCATAAGCACATAAACAGCCCTGCTAGATCGGCCCCAAGGCCTATCAAGTCCAGCATCCTGCTTCACACACCAAATGCCTGGGAAGCCCACAGGCAAGGTCATGCCCTGAGGCATTGCCCCATGTTTCCTCTGGGAAACACCTATTTTGGGCAGCAGTGATATAGGAAGATGCTGAAAGGCAATGGTAAACCCCTCCTGTATTCTACCAAAGACAGCCACAGGGTTCTGTGGTTGCCAGAAGTCGACACCGACTCAACAGCACACTTTAATTTACTTTAATGCATATATTCCTAGGTGGTGTACATATTATTAAATACAATAAATGAAAAAACAGAATAAAAACAGTTAAAATAATTTCATAGAATGAGAACAGTTAAACAGATTTAAATTAATTTTAATCGAAAGCCTGAGAAAACAGGTGTGTCTTAAGGGTCTTAAAAGTAATCAGATATGGACAAGCTTCTTCTTCTTCTTCTTCTTCTTCTTCTTCTTCTTCTTCTTCTTCTTGGACAGGGAGTGTATTCCAAAGCCACAGGGCAGGCACAGAGAAAGCCCAGGCACAGAGAAAGCCCAGTCCCAAGTCACTACCAAACAAGCTGATGGGAACTACAAACTGCCCCCCCCCCCGATGTTAATAAGTAGCAGGGTTATAACAAAGGGGGTACTTTCTTAAGTACCCTGTACCCAAGCCATTGCTTCTGCTTGAACAAGTTCTCCCCCCCGCCATCCCCCTGAAGCCTGCCCATGCCATATCCCACACTACTCCGGACAGTTCCCTTGACACTCAGGAGCAGATTTTCAGAGGTGCCAGGGACTGTACTGGGAATTAGGGTGCAGGCGAGCCTCACTGCAAGAGCAGAGTTCTGTTCACATTCAAGGAGAGCTGGTCTTGTGGTAGCAAGCATGACTTGTCCCCCTAGCTAAGCAGGGTCTACTCTGGCTGCATATGAAAGGGAGACTAGAAGTGTGAGCATTGGAAGATATTCCCCTCAGGGGATGGAGCTGCTCTGGTAAAAGCAGAAGGTTTCAAGTTCCCTCCCTGGCAATTCCAAGATAGGGCTGAGAGAGATCCCTGCCTGTAACCTTGGAGAAGCTGCTGCCAGTCTGTGAAGACAATACTGAGCTAGATAGATCAATGGTCTGACGCAGCATATGGCAGCTTCCTATGTTCCTATGTTCTCTTGATGCACACATGGATTTCTTGCTCTCTCAGTGATAGACTGCCTTGTGAACAACTGAAAGGCTGTGTGTCTGTGAATTAAATGAAACTTGAGGTCAATGCAGACAAAAAGGCCAGAGCTAGAAGGGAAGGGAATGCATGACAGAGGTGAGCATGGCACACATTCAGAACTGAATTGGGTTGTCACTTTTTCAGCTGCCCTGCGCCCTCTACACTCATATCTTTAACAGCAGCTATTAGTAGGTGATGAAGTTTATCTTCATGCCATGAATAGTTTCACCTTCTGAAAATCAAGCTGTTGCTAAGAGCATTAGAGCAGGCCTCCTTTTCTTTAGGGAGTTGGCAACCCACCACCAGTAGATAAAGAAGCATTTTCCATTATACACAGCAAACATAAGCTTGTGTATTACGAAGTTCATGCCACTGAGAACGAAAGGATCTATTCCCACATAAGTAGACTTGGGACTGCTGCCTAAAACAGTTGTTTGAGAGATTCTTAACCAAGTGCCCAATAGTTTTACGTCAAAGCATCCATAAGAAAGTGATTACTGCCGTTTTAAGGATCAAGTGAGGAAACACCAGCCTTCCTTCGATTTATTCTCTATCGTGCTTTGCGGTTAAACCACCACCACCACCACCACCACCAAAGAACCTCCTGTGCAGTAACATTGACTACAAAGGACACCAATTATACTTTATTTGTGAATATTAGGGAAACAAGGCAAATGGGGTAAGGAATACAGTCAGAGTACTGCTTTTGTTCACCTTAGTGGGACACAGAGCCATCTTTACTATGAAGTGATATAATGCAGTCACTTGAGGTGGGGGATAGTATCCCCGGGATACCACAGGAGAAAGGGGTTTGAGAAATGTGCCCTACGTCTGGAGCACCTATTCAAAAAGCCTTTAAAGATGGTGATTGGGATATGTTTAGAAGATGACTCCACTGGGCAGCCTGAGTTTCCAGGAGGATTTATAATGGAGGTTTAATGGTTTGTCTTCTCAAGGGCACTGTTGCTCTTGGCTCTGCTAACTCCAATGAGAAGCATATTTGGCTTTAACTGGAGGACTGCAATATAAGGCATTTGGAAAGGATACAAAATATGGTCCAGTAAAACAGGTTTTGGTGACCAACATGATCCATAGCCTTCCAATGATGGTGGGAGGGTTGCAGGTTCTCAAGAAGCTTTCAGCATCCTTCCACTTAAGGCTTCTTTGCACAGCACAGGGTGTGAAAGGGAAGGTGGGATAAATTTGCACGTCTCTCCCCATCCTCCAAAAGCCCTGTCCACTTGTATAAATGTCCCTGAGGGTTACACTGTACTATTTACATATTTCATGTAAATAGTAAATATATGTAAATATATATAAAATATATGTCACATATATTTTATATATTTATGCAATTGGTCAGAACTTTTGGAAGGGATCAGAGTCTGCAGTCAGGTCTGGACAGGTTTCATTCTGGATGAAACCATAGCCAAGGAAGAAGACTGGGGGCAGGACTACAGCTCTATGCAGATGACCCAGGGCCCTCAGAGACCTCCAAGAAGCCTGTGTCTCAAGACTCCATCCAGCCCTCCTTTGTCTGTCGTCTGGTTTCCTGCCCCAACCGATTTGACATCAAACAGTTTGACTGTTTTGTCTCACCTACTGTATGATTGTTCACAGACTTGATCTTGGCCCAGGACAGATATACAATTGAGAAAACATGTGCAATGAACATGGGTTGCCATGGGGGGAGGCGGGGCTTGTCTGAACTGCTGACTTAAATCACAATTTCCCTATAGGAATTAGTGGGGAACTCAAAAAATATTAATAACTTCCAAATGGCTTGGTAGAAAGCCCTGAAATTTCACATGATGCTCCGACATGATTATAGCATTGAATGTGTCAATGTTCAGGGAGATCCAGCCACCTATTGATTTGAAAATTATTATTTATTTTTAAAAAACATTAGTTAAAAATAATAGATTTTTAATAATAGATAGATTGAAGTCCTTGAACTTGCACACATTTATTGTTACCATGATGTGCTACTCCCATATGCATTTTGAGAATTTTCTGCTCAGCCATTCTGTAGTTATAACATGGGGTGTAAAAAAATGGGGTACTACTCTTTTTATATCAAAACAAGGAGCAGTTCCCTCCAGATGAGGCTTGAATGATGGAAAGAGTTGGAGATTAAAGTCCAGAACTTTTTGTAACTTTCTGCCATGAAACAAAGCAGTTATGACACTTTTAAACAGTTTTAGAAACTTTCAAAAATTTCATTAATAATTGAGTGAACCAACGATGTTTATCATTGGACTTTTTATTATGAGTTTGTTGTTTTCTCAAAGAGATGTAAAACCATGCATTTCAAGTCAAGTCATTTCCTGCTAATAAAGGATGTTGTGATGCTATTGGCACTCTAAGAAAGAAACCAAATATCTGGGTTTTTTTAAAGCAATAAAGGAAGCACTTATCTCTGCGTTGATAATGTTAATATCTGAAGTTTTTCTGCTTCCCTTTTTCTGAAACCATGCAACAATTTATGTTCCTTACCTTGCATTATTTCTTACCTTGTATCACAATTTTTGTTATGAGTTTATTTTGTTAAACTTGTCAGAATCTATGAGGTTTTTTGTTTTGTTTTTTTGTTTTTCGCTTTTCTGCATGATCCCCAAATGAAAGTTGTCTTGTTGTTCTCCATTTGTCCATAGTTTCCTATTCAAGTTGGTCTAATATCCAGGCAATGTAGTATCTTTTCCCTTACCATCTCTAGAATTAAGCCTTGGCAAAAGTTATTTACACAGCCAAATGATTCTTGGGATAGGAAGAGGAGAACCAAGCTGCCCATTTGAGATGATGCTGCTTCTCCTGCATCCTCCACAGCACTGAGCTTGACCTTTGAGCTTTTAGCCATCACCAAGGAGACAATGAGCACATCATAATAGAGAAACCACAGCTGGTGACATAATTGCCACATGCAGTGTCATCCTTCAGCACTGGAGATAGATGTATCCGGTGGGAACCTGTACACTACAAATATATATGTGTTTTACACCAGTCCTATCCTGGGAGTTCTAGCTTTCTGCCCAACCATTCAAGAGTTATTAATCTCTTTTAGTTTCCCATTGATCCTCATGGGGAAATTATCTGGTGGGCTTACACTCAATTCTTGCCCACAGTCCCCTTCAGAGCTTGATATGCCACTGCCCTGGCCTGTCTAGCATCATTCTTCCTAACCCACTGTATCTGCTGTCCCTTGCAGTGACCATGGACTATCTGTCTTGCTTCTGCTGTGGTCCCCTGTATGACCAGAGCCAGCTACTCCCCGCGAGTGCTGATAAAGACCACAGCAGAGGGAGGGGAAATATGCAAACATTTCTCCCCACTCCCTATCCATTCCCAGTCTGCTGTGAAAAGAAGCCTTCAACACAGGGACTCACAGCCCTCCTTCTGTCACTGGAGGGCTATGGATCATGTTGGCTAATGTGCTTAGATCTATTTATTCCTCTTTATAACTATGCCATGTGTCAGATACCAATACAACTCAAGCATGTTGTCAAACAGGATAACTTATGAACATAAATCAGCAGCAATATATTTAAAGCTTCTGGGTAGGGGTGTGCATTTCGGGTTTTCAGTGATTCGGCTCGGGACCCAAGCCGAATCACCTTTGTTCTGTTCTGTGTCTGAATTTCGCTGACCCGAATCACCCCCGATTCGTTTCGGATTCGGATTTAATCCGAATCCGAATCCGAATCGATTCGGATCAGCAAAAAGGACCCTGGAGCCAAAAGAGTGGGGTGGGGTGGTAGTGCCTAATGGGTGTAGGCTACCACCCAAATTTCAGGGGGATGGGACAAAGGGCTGATTTTTTGTGATTTTTTGAAGTTTTTGTGTCTTTGGGGCAGATTGGGGGCAGAAAGTGTATCTGCCCCAAAAGAGTGGGGTGGAGTGGTAGTGCCTAATGGGTGTAGGCTGCCACCCCAATTTCAGGGGGATCAGACAAAGGGCTGATTTTTTGTGAATTTCTGAGGATTTTCTTGGGTGCAGCAGAGTGCTAGATTGATTCATTCATTCATGCAACATATAGTACTCTCAACTCTAAATGACCCTAACACTCTCACTTTTCTCTCACTCTCTCCTTTATTACTGTGACGAGTATGGGAATGAATCAATCTAGCACTCTGCTCTGCTGCACCCAAGAAAACCCTCAGAAATTCACAAAAAATCAGCCCTCTGTCCCACCCCCCTGAAATTGGGGTGGCAGCCTACACCCATTAGGCACCACCACCCCACCCCACTCTTTTGGGGTAGATACACTTTTTGCCCCCCCATCTGCCCCAAAGACACAAAAACTTCAGAAATTCACAAAAAATCAGCCCTCTGTCCCTCCCACCCCCCTGAAATTGGGGTGGCAGCCTACACCCATTAGGCACTACCACCCCACCCCACCCCACTCTGCTGCCCCATATCCCACTCCAAGTCCAGCAACAGTGCCCTGCCCTGAACCTCACCTCATCCAAACTTTTTTCGCCCACTACAGTAAACAGACAGGCACAGCCAGGAGGGAACACGCATAGCATGTGGAGGACGCACGCAAGACAACAACACTCCACGAGTGGAGCAGCAAGGCTTTGCATGTTGTTGTTGCCCCCTCCTCGCCCACACAGCTTTGAAGAGTAACGGATGATGATGGCAGATAAGAAGAGAATGGCAGCACGCACGTGTCTCTGGACATTTCTTTTCCTGTCTGACTCTGTGGCATGAGATCGCCGCATCTATGTATGGGCAAGCACAATCTTCAAATAAAATGCTGTCAATCAACTCGCAAACATGACCCGAACTTCATTTGGAAACATAATGCAATGATGCATCTCCCCACACACATGCACAGGCACAGTGAATTGCATCTGTCCTGTCCTTTACCGGGCCCCACACGGCCACACCACTCCACACCACATCACACAACAACAACACACACCACGAAGAGGTCTCTGCAACAAAGCAAGCTAGAATTTTTGCAGACTTTTTCGGATTGCATCCCAATGCATGCCGCAGATACTGGGCAGAAAGACTGTGTGCAATCACATGATACAACATTACCACTAGTTTGGAGTCTAGAAGATGCCTTTATTCCCCTGTGTGTGTGCACTGTGCGGGTGTGCTGCTCAAGTCACTCACTCTGCAAGAGGGTTAGGGCTGAAAAGGGCTGTGTCGCCTCAGGTTGCAATGTGTGCTCTCTCTGTCTGCGTGAGACAGACATTTGTGTGAGGGCTGCACCAGCATCAAGCTCATCATTGGCAACACAGCTTTTTGGGGGGAGGGGAGGGGAGGGTGGGTGCATGTGTGTGTGTGTGCCGCTTCAGGCACAGCAGTAGTACTACTCCCATTGTGGCCAGAAAAAGCAGGCAGCAGCAGAGCAGACCATCTCACTCAGCGGCGGTGGCGACAACCTAATAGCTCAGTAGACCAAGGCAAACCACATATTTGGATTTGAACAGAGGAGAGCATGAAGATTAAGAAAGAAGTAAAGAACATCACCTGACAAGCAAGCCAAAATCAGAAATAATTACATCACATTGAGAAACGCAGCAGACAGACCTTTTTTAGATTTCAGCTTCAATGCTATTGTTCATGGGAGGAAGCAATGATGACAGTTTTAGCAGGCAAGCAGGCTAGCAATTAGCGGCAAGCCCACTCAGTGACAGTGTGTGTGCCCCCCTCGCCAGGAGGCACAGGCCCATTGCACAGAGCCACTACTCTCCCCCAGGGATGTCCCTTCCAATCCTGACTGTGCCCCCCACACACGCACACGCAGCAGCCTGTCTCTGAGGTTGTGGATGGATGGTGTGCTGCCCTACGGCCCAGCCTTCAGCACTGGGCAAGTGGGTGCTCCCAGCATCAGGGGGGGGCCCCACCACAGATTTCTTCTGCAGAGACAGCGACTACAGCTCCCATTGTCCCTAGTCTTGATGGTGGCCAGCCATCGGGACAGTGGGAAATGGGAGTTGTAGTCTCTCTCTGCCACATCTGTGGTAACCCCTCCCTCATGCTGGGAGCACTCACCTGGCAGTCCACCATCCCAGGCTGACAGTGCAGCGGTGCCTGTCTATGCATGCGTGTCTGGATGTGCCAGCAGCACATTGTTTTAGTGGCAGGGTGGGCTTAGAGGGATGGACTGTGACACATCTTCTGGCCGGGATGAACTGCCGTGGCGTGGGAGGCGCTGCATAGGGGGGGTGACGCGAGTCACTCGCCCTCCACGGCCAGTTCGGGGTAGCCCAGCAGGGGGAGGTTGGCCTTCAAGAAGATGAGCTGCTCGACCAACTCAGCATCCAGGCGTGAGCGCAGAGGAGTCACCACGTCCCCGGCCATGGAGAACAACCTCTCGCTCGAGACGCTGGTTGGCGGGCAAGAGAGAAACCGGACAGCAACGGACGCCAAGTCCGGCCAGACTTTGCGACGCATTGCCCAAAAGGGGAACGGCTCACTCTCCTCGTCTTCCGTCGCCTCCTCCAGGTACTGCAGAACAGTCTGCTCAGCACGGCTGGGGCGAGGGACAGGCTCCTCCCGTCTCCCCGGCATGAGACTAGCATAGCCCCTGAGCCACCGGGTGGTGGTTTGAGGTCGCACTGGCTGCTCTGCTGGTCCCACTGCCAGAGAAACCACGCAGCTGGACTGGGAAGAAGTGGGGGTGGTGGCAGTGCTGCTGCTGCTGCTGCTGGGGGTGGGAGGCGCAGTGCCAGCCTGCGACCAAGACCCCTCCTCCTGGTCGTCTGCTGCACCTATCCCTAGTCTCCTTTCCTCTTCATGCTTCACGTGTTCGACCAGGAGGCCCCTCCACCTGGGCAGCTCGCCAGGAGGCACAGCGCTGCCCTTCATCCTTGGTCACAAATGCATGCCAGGACATGCCATGCAGATGCGGCCCATGGTGTCTTGAGCCGCTCAACTACCCCAGTCCTCAACCGACCTGCCAGGGCAATCGCAACCCCAGTGGTCAGAGTGGTCTGGAGATCGCTCATTGCCTTCTCCAGGAGAATAGCAGTGGGCAAAGCCAGGCTCAGCGTGGCGGTCTGAGTACACAAGTCGTTCGTTGCAGAATAGAACGGCTCTAGTACTAAGACCAGCTCGCGGATCACCGGCCAGTCATCATAGAGAGACTTGCACAGATCCAAGCAACCACGCGTCCCCAGGCTGTTGAGTGCTCCCTCTTGCTCATGCATGCGCCGGAGCAAGAGAAAGGTGGAGTTCCACCGGGTAGGAACATCCTGGGGGATTTGGTGTTCGGGCAGGCCCAGCTCGATCTGTCTGGCCTTGAGCTGGCGCCTTGCCTTTTCACTCCGGTGGAAGTGGCCCGCTACCTGGCGGCAACGCTCCACCAGGGCGGCCACGGGAGCAGCAGGATCCTGACCTAAACTACTAGAAGAGCCCCGAACACGCTGGTGCTCCTTGGCCTTCTTCGGCGCCTCCTTGAGGCCAAGCGCACCCTTCACTACGAGGTTCAAGGTGTGCGCAGCGCAAGCGATGTTCACACCGTAAACCCGCCTAGCAGCCTTGGTGATGTTGGCTGCGTTGTCCGTCACCATGAAGCCCCGGTGGAGGGTTGGCTCCCCGGCCAGCCACGCCCCCACCTGCCGCTCCATGACAGCAGCCAACTCATCTGAAGTGTGGTCTGTGTCCATCGCCTCCACATGCAACACTGCCCAAGAAGGCGTGCATGCATGGGAGGAGCTGGATACAGCACCAGCAGCGCCAGATGTCCCCTCACCCCCATGCCCCCACCAATGGGCTGTCAGGGACATGAAGGCAGTGTGCAGCCCACTGCGGCTAGTCCAGATATCCGCAGTGAAATGCACACTGGTGTTTGGCCCAGCTGCACGCAGCTTGGCCAACACGGCCCCCCTGCACGCACGGTACAGGGAGGGGACCACCCTCCTGCTGAAAGTGGTCCTTGAGGGGATCTTGTACTCCGGAGAAAGCAGCTGGAGCAGACGCCGGAAGCCAACATTGTCGACAATGGAGAACGGCTGGTCATCAAGAGCGATCATCTCACCAATGGCCCGAGTCACGAGATGAGGCTTTGGACGATCAGACCGCTTCCCAAGAGATTGCACCCACTGATGATCGGTCAGCTTTTCCTGCCTGTGGGCAGGAGCCGCTGGCCGCTTGCTACTGCTGCCACTACTACTGCTTCTGCTACCAGGTGAGGCACCGGGCCTACTGCAAGTGCCAGCAGAGGTCTCCACACCTGGGTGCCGCCGACGCATGTGCGACCACAGCCCCGAGGTTGTGAAGTGCATAGGGTCCTTGCCTCTGCTGACCAGTGCCTTGCAGTGGGTGCACACAGCATGGGTGGGATCACCAGGGCTAAGCTCAAAGTGATCCCAGACCACACTGCCAGACTCCCTAGCGACACGAGGTCGCTTTGTTGGTGGAACTTTTGCTGGTTCCTTCTCGGGCATACCACCACCGATGCCCTCAGCGCTGGCATGGGAAGGCCCAGGGGCAGGAGAAGATCTTCCCTCCTCCTGAGCCCCCTCAGATGCCAGACTGAGCCCCCCACCAACCCCCATAGTGACCATTTGGGGGGTCTGCAAGGTGGATCTGGCTGGACTGCCAACCTCCTCCACCAGCACCACCTCCTCAGCTGCCACAGGAAGATCTTCTTCCCTGGCAATCTGGGAGGCCCCCCCCCCTAAATCCTGCCTGGCCGCAGGCCCTGGCATAGGGCCAGGCTGACCCGAGAAGAAGTCAAGCCTGCGCGCCGAAGCAGGGCCGGGGGTGACTTGGGGAGTAGGTCCCTCTTGCCGCCCCCTGCCACGACCAGCTGTAGGGAAGACAAGCCTCCCACTTACTTGCGCCCTCCCTTTTCCTGCTGTCCTCCCAACCATTGCTTTTTAAAACTTTTATAAAAATTTCAAAATGTGAAGAAGGGGTAGTTGTCTCAGGGGGCAGCAGGTACTAGAGGGCCAGAAAAACATAAAAATTAAAAATTAAGATACTAGCTCAGCTGCTGTGCTGTGCACAGGTGCAGGAGGAGTTATTTAAGGCTGGAGCCTTGCGCACACAGTGTGCAGTGCACTTAGTCAGTAGAAGTGAAAGTAAGTTTAGTTATATTATCTTTCTCTGACTGTTGATCACTTTGAATGGAATAGACTGGAGAATTTATTTGTTGCAAGTAACTTGTGTTGTTGTTACTAATGTATCGAACGCACTCCACCACAGGGGAAAGTTACTCTCTCTGTGGTCTGAAAGTAACACACAGTTACAAAAATGTTTCAAAAAATTATCTCTGTGTCAATTACACAGGCAAACAAGATGGAAAAGTAACTGTGGGCAGACTAGGCCCTTAAAAAATATTTCTGCAAAATACACAAAAGCAGCAACAGAAATATAAAGTTGCAGCACTACTAGGCCAGGCCACTCTTACAGTCTACTGCTACTCTACAGTTGAACCTCCTCCTAATAGCTAGCTACCGGGGAAGGTTACACACAAACCCTAGTTATTTAGAACCCTATTTATTCAAAACACTATTTAAAACCCAATCTTACAACTATCACAACACTTTAAAACCCTATTTATTTAAAACCCAATCCTACAACTATCACACAACACTTATAGAGAAAAGTGAAAACCCCAAAAACCTAAAAACAGGGGAAAATTAATAAACCCCAAACGCACAGTTAAAGAATGGAACACTACAGATTAGAACGCCGTGTGTGACGTGCGTGTGTCTGTGTGTTGTGTGCGTGTGTAAAATATAAAATGGCTGGGCCAATCTCACTCAGGTGTAGGCTTCTCCAACGCCGGGTCTCTGGCGTCCACCTCTGAGGGTCTGGTCTGGTGGCTGGTCACACAGGCGGGCCTGGAGTGCAGGCAGGCAGGCAGGCAGGCAGGCAGGCAGGCAGCAGTGACTCTCCGCAGAAAAAAATTGCCCAAAAAAGTGGTTTGGCAAAAAATAGGGTGGGGGCATTCAAAAGGAGGAAAAAAACCCTCCTTTCCCACCAAGGGCTGCAGGCTGGCAATGCTTGCAGGCAGTCAGATGTTTAAAAAAAAAATAAATCTAAAATCTATTCCTCTTCTCTTCACAAAAAAGGATTTAAAAAAATGGGAAGAGGAGGTTTGCTCTGCAAGGAAGAGGTTTCCAATCCTTTCCTTAAAAAAAATCTCCCCCTCTTCTAGCCCCAACAAGGATTAAAAAATGAGCAGAGGGTTTGCCTCTGCAAGGCAGAGGTTTCTTTTTAAAAAAAAATCTCACCCTCTTTTAATCCAAAAATGGATTAAAAAATGAAAAGTGGTTTGCCCCTGAAAGGAAGAGGTTTCCTTAAAAAAAATAAAATTCTCCCCCTCTTCTAGCCCCAACAAGGATTTAAAAATGAGCAGTGGGAAACCTCTGCAAGGCAGAGGTTTCTTTAAAAAAAATTTCCACCCTCTTCTCTCTTTATTTTAAACATTGCTTAAATAAAGCAGAAAACCAACCAACAAGGCAGAGCACTGGCGTAAATGCAGAAAAACAGCACCCACAAAAATCCAAAATCAAAATGGAGGCAAGACTTACTAAGCAAGGCAGCAGATCTCTCTCTTGTGTCTCTTCTCCCATGCAAGGCAGCAGAAAGGAAGAAAATGGCTACTGGTGGCCCCTTAAATACCCTCCTGCAAAGCCCTCCAAAAATCACCCCCACCCTTGACCCTACCTCCACCTGTACCTGGCCAATGGGAGGGTGTGATTTACTATCCAAACCTTATTTGGTCATTTTCCTCTGCAGGTAGGAACTTTTATTTTCAATGGAGGTGAATGGGAAAATTTTTCTGCATTGAAGTCAATGGAGGAAAAAAGGCGGGAAATTCAAAGAGCTGTCAGAATTAAAATGGAGGGGGACGAAGAAGGCAATTCTGCAGCCACAAAATGGAGGCTGCAGACATGCCCACGGAGGTCTGAATCACCCGAATTTTTTTTCACGAAATCGGGGTGATTCGGATCGGGCACAGAAATTTTCGGAGGTCCGCAGGGGTGATTCGGATCGGCTCCGAATCACCCGAAATTCGTTGTTTCGGGCACAGAACAATCTGTGCCCGAAACGAAGTGCACATCCCTACTTCTGGGGACTCTTTTTGGTGTGTGCCAGAGCCTCAGGAACCCCTTTCATAGGGAGCACCTATGAAATAGCACTGTGGAGAGGTGAAACAAGTCACAAAATGGCAGTTTGGGGAGCAGGGACAGCCAAATGTATTGTGGTGATTGAGGAAATATGCAAAATGCTGCTTTAGCCTGTGCCTTTAAGAGGGGGCAGCCTCCTTTCAAATCCAACTCTTGCAAGCTTTGAAACCCATGGGGGGAGTAGGGAGGAGGGAAGATTGTTAGCAGTCTCCTCTTATCTGCTGGTGCTTCTTGCAAGGAGTGTGAGGAAAGGCACTCCTTTCAAAAATTGTAAATATTAGATCTGTCCCAAAGAACTGCTCCAATGGCAATGGTGGGGGAGGTGCCACCCTGCTGGTGCCTAGTAAACTGCCACCTGAGGTGACTGCCTCATGAAAGGGCCACCCCTGTTGGGGAGGCACAAGAAATTGCAAAATGGTAGCAAACACAAAAATTTATATCAATGGAATAAGGGACGGGACACCCAAACTAGACTTGGAAAAGAATATTCCTCAATGCATTAATTAGAACTGAAGAGAATATTTCTGAGAATTCTATCCATTCTGTTAAACACACTGGAGAATATTCTTTTCAAAGTCTAAAATACCCCCTGAATTCAAGGAGAATTTTCCTGTCGGACAGGAAGAGAGCCAGCAATGCTGCTTTATGGGGGAAAGAGCAGAAGATAACTTAATGGGAGGCAAACTAAAAATGGGAGATGAAAAAATAATAATGTAAAAATACATTAATGGGAGGCAAACCCCTCAATCCTGAGCACCTGAAGAAACAGGAGATTTAAAATGGTGCAGCCTTGAGACCTCTGAGCCAGCCAATCGGACTTGTGATATTGCCTGGAAAGGGGAGATGGGGAGCAAAGCAAGCCGAAACACCTAGAGAGATACTTTCGATAATCCTGGAAGCTACCAATAGCTTCTGAGCTCCTTAGTGCCTGCCCTGATGCAGGCCATGTGGGTGAAAGTTATGAGTGAATAACCTGGAATTAAAGGGCTTGGTCTTCTCATGTATGCCGCCTGAAGAAGGAATTGCTGCAGATGCAGCTTCTCTTCAACCTACATGACAAGTTGCAATGAATGAAACTCCCTCTTGTACATTAATGAAGTTAAATGAGTGCATCCTTCTTTTAATCAGGTCCACCTTCATCAGCACACCCGAGCTGGTTTACAAAGCAGAAATTTCAGTCAGCCTACACCTTAAGAACATAAGAACAGCCCTGCTGGATTGGAACCAAGGCCCATCTAGTCCAGCATCCTGGTTCACACAGTGGTCCACCAGATGCCACTGGAAGCCTACAGGCAGGAGCTGAGGGCATGCCCTCTCTCCTGCTGTTACTTCCCTGCAACTCGTACTCAGAGGCATCCTGCCTTTGAGGCTGGAGGTGGCCCTCCGTAGCCATTGATAGACATCTCCTCCATGAAGTCCAACTTTGTCCCAGTTGATGTCTCTGACTCTAGCCTGGTGATAATGGGCCAGTTTGGAAGATACTGGTACCTATTACATGACGATAAACATGTGTGCATGCACATCTCCCCTACACACACACCCCTAGTGCAGTATTTCATGGGAGTAATTGTGAGATGACAGAATGTCCAAACTGCCCTTAATTGCACAATGTAAATATTTTTAAATTATCAGTTAACTATGTGGGGTGTGACTATGCTGGGCAGAGTGGTATTCTTTGGGTATGGGGGGAGATGTGCACACATGTGAAATGTCTGGTGGTATTATCCAAAGCAGATCAATATAAAAAAAGAAATAAGCACTCTGCTTTGTTCCTTGAATCTTGTCAGTGAATCTGGGGTTCATGGTGACTGAAGTCACCCCATCTTCGATGCTGGCATTTTCCCTTTAACCTGCCTATCTACACTTATGGACAGACTGAAGGCCTCTTCTTTTCCTAGCTCTGCTGTTCATTCCTTTAAACTGACTATCAAGAGATCAGGAGGGTTGAGCTCATTGACCCTTCCCTTTTATACTCCTGTCAGGTTCCTCCCTCTTAATTCCCACTCATCGAGTAAATTCATATCTTTGGCTTGTTGGTGTTTCCAGTCATGTCCATTAACTAATTAAACTCTACATCTTATCTTAACCCTGTTCCAAGTACATAATATAACAGTTAGTTCCCTTAATATATAATCACCATTTAAGCATAATGTACATTTAATGAGCACTCCTCCTCTATATCATGCCAATCACAATAGCATCTGGTGGGGGTCGGTGTCTATGTAAGGCCCAAACTTGTTCCTATTATGTCTTGCAATTATAGCTTGCTCTTCTTCTATCATGACACTCCAGGCCACATACATGGGGATGCTAGGAGGCCACCCATCCAAACATTAACCACACCTAGACCTGGTTAACTTCAGCAAGGTGACCACATCATAACCTCTTAGATCATGACACATCATTGTGTGTCTCTTTCTCCTTGGAGTCTGCCTTTTCTTTTAAAACAAGACTGTAATCAGGAGCAAAAGAGAAGCACTTAACCTGTCCCTTCCTGCCATTCACTTACAATTCTCTTATCTTTTCTCCACAGCTAGGAAAGCAGATAGAGGCATTTTGAATGAACTAATGCAGGTAGGGACAGAGTTAGTCATTCCTTCCCCTTTGCTGCTCCTCTGTTCCAAATTACAGCCCCTTATAGCTGCTTTTCATTTTTAAAAAAAAGTCAGGGAAAGAGACATGCTACTGCACATCACATCTAGGTTGGAGGGCGGTGCATCATTGGAAAGAATGGAATCAGATCAGATCTGATCTGATTCTCTTTACTTGTATCAGTTTGCCAATGCACCAGGGTGTATGTGCCTGTTTCAAACTAATCTGATAGGCTGGCATGCTATCGGGTTTAGTTGTATTGTGGGCCTTACCTGGTGCCTCAACTTCTTTCTTTATCCTAGGAAAGCTGCTGGCTCAAAAAGGCCCAATCCAATGAGATCTGATACAAGCATTTCTGCTATACCCTATCAGATTGGTTCAGTCAGGGGTGGGGACCTTAGCTGGCAGCAGTGTGATGGGATCTCCTTTCCTTTGACTTAAAGGAGCTGTTTTTATTGTTTTGTAAACTGCTAAGAGAACTTGTGTTTTGAGCGGTATAGAAATGTATTAAATAAATAAATAAATAAATAAATAAGCAAGCAAGCAAGCAAGCAAGCAAGCAAGCAAGCAAGCTGTTGCATCAATAGCAGCAGCAGCAGCAGCAGAGTATAACAACGCTGCTTTCCTCCTTGTCAGCCAGCCCACAATTCTTTGGGGAAAGAAGCAATGTCATGACATTGGTTCTTTCCCTGGAGCATTATGCTTGCTGCCAGGAAAGAAACAGAGTTTAAACTCTGCTGCTGCCACCTATCAAAGCAGCAGTTAAAAGAAAAAAGGAGAACCCATCATGCTGCTGCGAGCGAAAATCCCCCAATCCAATACAGTATGTATTGGATTGGGTCCTATAAAACAATCGATTGGGCCCTAATTGGATGGGGCACTATCAGACCCAATCTGATGAAAATTTGTCCAGTAAGGCCCATATTGAATTGACTCCAGTTATTGGCTCAATATGATGCACAGCCCTACTGGATTGTCCCTAACAGACAGTAATGGAGATGAGCTAAATCTTCAAACCTCCCTTGAATCAATAAAGTAGGCTTCACTATTGGATTCTTTTTTAATGTCAAGGTTCTTCACTTTGACATTCTAAGATATACCTCTACGTTGTCAAATGTTTCAAATGAAGTATATCCAAGGTTTGAGCACCACCAGAAATATCAGATCAATGCTGACATGATAACTATATGCAAAAAACAAAATAAAAAAACTGGGGGGCTCATACAGTCTCCCCAGCACTATTGGTAGTGGGTTAACATTGACCCAATATTTTACCAATAGTTCTTATTGGAAGCCAGCTTGGAGGGAAAGTCTCCCCAAGACTCTGGGCTAATTATGTTCTGACATTACTATTGGACATAGAAGGATTTCTGGTAGGACAGCAGGAATTTTAGCTGTAATTCTGACTATCAGGGCTCCCTGCTGTTCTATAAGAAATCCTTCCGATAATGCCCAATAGTGGACTGCACTGATACGGTTCCTATCAGACTGATACGATTGCACAGTCCTAATATATATTATTACTTCAATATCGCTTTCAATTTTCCCCTATTCTAGTTCAATCGCATTCATTCTTATTCATGAACTTATTCTGAAACCAAATGTACATTACTTTACACTTGTCAATTCAAAATTTCATTTGCTCTCTCCAGACCACTTAAACAGATCTAAAATCATTCTGAATTTTATATGCTGCTCAGCGATGACCTCAGTTTTGAGATTGTGTGGCATAACAGCGTCTGAGCCAGCGTGGAGTAGTGGTTAAAGTGCTGGACTAGGACTGGGGAGACTCAAGTTCAAATCCCCATTCAGCCATGAGACTAGCTGGGTGACTCTGGGCCAGTCACTTCTCTCTCAGCCTAACCTACTTCACAGGGTTGTTGTGAAAGAGAAACTCAAGTATGTAGTACACCGCTCTGGGCTCCTTGGAGGAAGAGCGGGATATAAATGTTGTAGTAGTAGTAGTAGTAGTAACAACAACAACAACAATAATAATAACAACAACAGATAGGTCATTGATACACATTTGAAATAGCAGAAGTTGAAGCACTGACCTCAGTGGAACTCCCAAACAGTAGTTCCTGCCAATTGAACATGCCTCCTTTCACAACAGCTATTTTCTATTGTCTAGTTGGTTTTTACCCATTATTATGAATTCTCTGGATCCTTGAAATTCATCCATTTGAGTGGCAATTTGACAATTAAAACTTTGCATTTTCAGAACATTGTAAAATTATGTCTCTTCAAATTTAAGACAGCATTGATTGCTGTTATAAAGTAGGGTGTAAGGCTATAGGAGTATCTCCCTCTCTCACAACACTAGAACCAGGAGTCACCCCATGAAACTGAAGATCTGGAAATTTAGGACCGACAAGAGGAAGTACTTTTTCAAACAGCACATAATTAATCTGTGGAATTCTCTGCTATGAGATATGGTGAAGGCCATCAGTTGGGTGGCTTTAAAAGGGGTTTAGACAGATTCGTGGAGGGCAGGTCTATCAATGGCTACTAGTTTGGTGTCTGTGGGCCATCTCCAGCCTCAGAGGCACGATGCCTCTCAATACCAATTGCAGGGGAGCAACAGCAGGAGAGAGGGCGTGCACATACCTCTTGCCTGGGGGCTCCCCAGAGGCATCTGGTGGGCCACTGTATGAAACGGGATGCTGGACTAGATGGGCCCTGTGCCTGATCCAGCAGGGATGTTCTTATGTTTTTATCTGTGTTGTGTTAATGCCTGAATTTCCTCCCATTGGTTTCCACTTCTTTATGGTGTAGTGGCTTTTTAAAGTGACCTATAAATTTACCATCATTTTTGTCAGGACTCCAGCAGTTGAATGATGGGCAGAAATTAATCAGCTGCTGAGCCCCCATCCCTATATCTTAATAATGGGGAAAGCCATGCCTGTTGAACCTGTGCACACTATGCCGGTGTGAACGGCACAGAAGCCCTGGTAGGGGGGAAAGATTACAATTACTTGGCCTGTGTTCTAGGAGATCACTCTGATAAGAACTGTTCCAAGAAAAAAATCGACAATATAGTGGGAAAAGACCGTGCAAATCTTTCTTGCCCTGAGGAAGATCAAAAAGCCCAAATGCAATGGGCATATACACCATTATACGGTTCTACTTTTTGCACACCAGTCTGAACTTTTGCTTCCTCATGACCTTCTCTCTTTTTTTGGCTTTTTGATTCTTTGGCACTGCCTCTCTTTTCACAGAAACCTTGCTAGAAAAAAGGATGCAACCATATCAGCATGTTTTTTTCTAGAAAATAAGTTTTCAAAATATATTTTCAGCCCTAATATGAGGATAACATATCTGCTTTTCTATAATTCATGATTGCCACTACAAGACCAGCAGAACTTTTCTACCCAGAACAAAAAGAGTTAAACGTCCAAGAAATTCAGAGCGATCTGGTCAAATTTAGCTGAACTGTAGTTGTGCAAATGCCTGTTGTTGCATATTTAATCCCCAAACATTTTTAGAATGCAAAACTGTTTGTAAGATGTCCTATGCAAATACGGAACCTTTTCAATTTACAATTGCAAAGTTCAGTGCATCCCAGAAGGTTTCATATGTATCAAGAAATTATTGGGTTATGTGATAACACAGCAGAAAATGCTGGCATTTGGAAACAGTTATGTTAATATTTTGCTGTTCTTGATTATAATTCAGGGTGTCGATCTGTATTTTTACTTTTAACACTGGCATTGGGGATTTGGGTACATCACTAGGAAAGAAAAGTCAAAAGCAAATCCTGAAAGGCAGAATGTCACCTTGAAAGACATATTTTGTGTGCCTCTGCATGGTTTGCATTAAAGGATGCATTTATAACATTAGCCTTACTTGCAAAAAAAGAATAATAGATTATAGCTTTGTGTGGTAGCGGATAAAATGTCATGAGTTGAGGAGTGAGGAAGAAGAGCTTCGACAAAAATAGCAGGAAATTTCCCAGCTTGAAGAATACTACCTCAGGACAATCACAACCCCTTCTGCTTCTGAGGGGAAAATGTGCTGGAAACTTTTTATTTTCCTTATCAGCCATTTCATAGTTATGTGTTTCTAAGGCGGACGGGGTTTGACATGTTTAAGCCCTTGGTATGAAGGGTTAAACCTCCCCCCGCCTCTCTACAATAACATAAAAATAACTCCATGTGTCTGAACTCTCCTGAGGAACACAAATTCCTCAGGAACACTGAATCTGTTAACCGTTGGTCTGTGTATGTGGGGACACACACTCTCTCACATAATAAACTACCAAAATTCACCATTAGATACAGAGGCGTAACTAGGGAAAACAGCGCCCGGGGCAAGCACTGAAATGGTGCCCCCCCGCCCCCCCCAACATACTACATTATACTTAGGTTTTTCCTCACAAGCGCCCGCCGCCACCAAGCCAGGCCACTGACTGGCCGCCAGGCACCAGCAAAGCAATGGGGGGGGCGGGTGGCGCGGAAGGGACCGCTCATGGGGGAGGGGGCGCCGACGCGCTCCCTTGACTGCTGCAGTGCTGCTGCACTGAGCAGGAAACATTTGTATTAACAAAAAATTTTTTGTCATGGCGGCACCCCCCACGTGGCCAGAAAAGATGGTGCCCGGGGCACGTGCCCCCCCTGCCCCCCCTATAGTTACGCCTCTGATTAGATACAACCACTTCCACAATCCTTTTCCCTCCCTACAACTTCAGCAAATTTGGATGAAAACATTAAACTGACCCCTTATCAACCATTAGCTCTTGAAACTTTAGCACTGGATGAAAAGGTGCTGGGACAGAACACCAGTCCACCACCACTAACACACACACACACACACACACACACACACACACACACACACACACACACCAGAAAAAAATAAAAATTGCATCCAATTCCAATCAAACTCAAAACAGTTCTAAAAGGTTCTACATAGAGTATAATGGGGACTCAAATTGGCTGATTATTCCCCTGGGTGCCAACTTGGACCGGCATTGCCAATTCAATTCCCTGTTTCGTTTGAGTTCAAACCTTTGAACTGAACCAGTTTGAATTTGAACATGTTTCCACATCCCTAGTCCCTACTTCTAAAGACATAATTCTGATTGGGGTGGGGGGGGGGGTGAAAGTTCAGTTTCATTTTTTCATCTTTTAATTTTTACCAATGATAGAGGTGCCATGCTTCCAATAAATTTATTTAATTTCAGGTGTCTTTAAAATTAGCAGCCAGCATGATGTGCAGCAGCAT